>NC_136811.1:6698644-7106144 GCF_951216825.1 Electrona antarctica
AGAGAGAGAGAGAGAGAGAGGAGAGAGGGGGCGGCCATGAGGGGGAGGTGTTAGAATGGTCAGGAATTGGTCAGGGAAGCCAGTTTGTCTTTAGACAGGTCTTGTTTTAAGAGCTGAATGATAATGAAATGTAAGAAAAGCATGAGCTATGTTCGGGGCTCTCCCCAGGTTGGCAGAGGAATAGTCTCTTGAATAGTTTTCATTTAGTTTTAGTCACATTTTAGTCACCCGGAATGTTTTGGTGTTAGCCTAGTTTTAGTCGACTAAATGTCATTGGCGGCCTTGATGCCGTCGTAATGACTGTTTTGACACAACATAGCTTGTAGATCGGCTATTTTCAGCATGCAACTAATTGTAAAATGACTTATACTGGATCTCTTGTCCACTAGTCCCTTCCTAACATTTTTAGTCTAGTTTTTATCTGTTGACGAAATTGTCAGTATATTATAGTCTTAGTTTTAGTCATCATAGCTTAGTCTTCATTTAGTTTCCATTTAGTTTTCGTCAGTGAAAAAAAGGTATAGTCGACGGAACATTTTTCGTCTCAGCATTAGTCGACGAAACAACACTGGTGGAGAAGAAGAGTGCGAAGCGGCAGCCGATTGGCTGCGGCGCTCACCGATGGTGCAGATGATGCTGGTGTTGCGCGCTGTGATTGGCTCCTGGTTGATGTCCAGCAGACACAGGTGCTCCAGGAAGGTGTCGGCCATGCTGGCGTCCAGCTGCTGCTTCTGGATGAACGAGTCCGGGAGAGACACGGCCTCAGAGTAACCTGCGCAGACGAGCTGCATGCGCAGACACAATGACATAATGAAATACACAGCCTATACCTGCGCAGACGAGCTGCATGCGCAGACACACAACGACATAATGAAATACACTGCCTCCGAGTACCTGCGCAGACGAGCTGCATGCGCAGACACCACAACGACATAATGAAATACATGGCCTATACCTGCGCAGACGAGCTGCATGCGCAGACACAACAATATAATGAAATACATGGCCTCCGAGTACCTGCGCAGACGAGCTGCATGCGCAGACACAACAATATAATACAATACATGGCCTCCGAGGTCTGCGCAGACGAGCTGCATGCGCAGACACAACAACATAATAAAATACATGGCCTCCGAGTACCTGCGCAGACGAGCTGCATGCACCATGCACAGACACAACATAATAAAAATATGTTTTTATTATGTTTTATATGTTTTATTATGTTTTATTATGTTTGAATCGTGAATCCTACTGTCCTATGACAGTATAGGATTCAAGGAAAGCTGAGAGGGAGACAGCGTAGGAGAGACAGACAGTAGGACAGCTGAGAGACAGACAGCGTAGGAGAGACAGACAGTAGGACAGCTGAGAGACAGACAGCGTAGGAGAGACAGACAGTAGGACAGCTGAGAGGGAGACAGTGTAGGAGAGACAGACAGTAGGACAGCTGAGAGGGAGACAGTGTAGGAGAGACAGACAGTAGGACAGCTGAGAGACAGACAGCGTAGGAGAGACAGACAGTAGGACAGCTGAGAGACAGACAGCGTAGGAGAGACAGACAGTAGGACAGCTGAGAGGGAGACAGTGTAGGAGAGACAGACAGTAGGACAGCTGAGAGGGAGACAGCGTAGGAGAGACAGACAGTAGGACAGCTGAGAGGGAGACAGTGTAGGAGAGACAGACAGTAGGACAGCTGAGAGGGAGACAGTGTAGGAGAGACAGACAGTAGGACAGCTGAGAGGGAGACAGTGTATAGGAGAGACAGACAGTAGGACAGCTGAGAGGGAGACAGTGTGTAGGAGAGACAGACAGTAGGACAGCTGAGAGGGAGACAGTGTGTAGGAGAGACAGACAGTAGGACAGCTGAGAGGGAGACAGTGTAGGAGAGACAGACAGTAGGACAGCTGAGAGGGAGACAGTGTAGGAGAGACAGACAGTAGGACAGCTGAGAGGGAGACAGTGTAGGAGAGACAGACAGTAGGACAGCTGAGAGGGAGACAGTGTATAGGAGAGACAGACAGTAGGACAGCTGAGAGGGAGACAGTGTGTAGGAGAGACAGACAGTAGGACAGCTGAGAGGGAGACAGTTTAGGAGAGACAGACAGTAGGACAGCTGAGAGGGAGACAGTGTAGGAGAGACAGACAGCTGAGAGGGAGACAGTGTAGGAGAGACAGACAGTAGGACATGCTGAAAAGAAGGAATGTGTAGACAGGAGCAAACGAGAGCAACAACATTATAAATTAATATTCAGCCTCAGCGTCGTCTCGATAAAGCACTCCAATACAGTGTGTGTGTGTGCGTGTGCATTCGTCTACATGCGTGCCAATAAAGTAACTCACTTCTGGATTGCCTTCGCCACCTTAGGGACCACCCTTGCTGGTCCATGAGGAATTATACCAGTGCAATGTGGATGCCCCTCACGTCCTTTGCTATAGAATAATCTAGCGTAAGTGCATCAAATGGTACTATGGCGTATGATTATCCTATTAAGACCTGAGACGATTCTACAAAGTCTTCTAAATCCTGACAGTTCCTGATATGTTTCTGTGTATCAGTGGTGCTTTTTTCATGTCAAGGACCCCCAAAAATCCTATGTAATTCATGGCCACCGACCCCCATCTGAGGTTGGGGTTATTCCAGGAACCCCTCAGATGCACAAAGAGATGAGTTAAAAAACGTCGGCTCCGAAAGAATATATTCATTCAAAGATTTGCGTCCACATTTTCAAGATTTTTCAAAAAAATTGCAGATCTACAAGCTCGTAGCGCGGCACTCGGTGCCGCGCTACGAGCTTGTATAGATCTGCTATTTTTCAATAGCTAAAGTATAACAATGATTATTAAAACACCAAAACGGGTTCCCGTTCAGAATGGGTTATGGACTTTATATGTAACCTTCCTTGTTTAATTGGCATTGGACTTTGGGCGTACACCTTTGGCATGACGATGCACCGAGCGGCGCAAAGGGTCAGCGTTCCCCTATCCCTGCATGTGGAGTTCACTGTCCTGTCAGATTTATCACACACCTTTTATTTCCTTTGTCGTGTGTCTTTTTCTTTGACCTAGATATTACACCCGGCTGCACATGCGTCAGGATATACACTGTGACATGTTCCACGGCTGCACACACACACACGCAAAAACATATGGCACGCACGCACGCACGCACGCACGCACGCAAGCACACGCAAAAACATATGGCACGCAGAAGCACACATGTATGCACACAGAAGCACATGCTAGACACTATATAGAACAACTACGAGGACATACATATTCATAAAGACTCATCATGGGTTCAGTCACATGACCACAAGGGCACACGTGTTGCACATGTACAAGACAGGTGCAAGCAATTACTTGCCCCCTCCTCTCTTTCGCACGTGCGTGCGCGCGCACACACGCACGCGCGCACACACACACACACAGAGAGTTGCTGTTGGGCAGAAACCTCTTTTTGTGGGTTTTTTATCGTAAACTAATGCCACATCATACTACAGCATCGCACACAACAGCATCAAAAGTGACACACCATAAAGTAAAAGAAATTAGAGACATGGAAGAAATTACTTATTTGGTGAGGCTACAAAATGAGCAATTTGTTAAGAAATGGACGCCCTTCGCACGCATCGAGATTTAACATTACAAAGATTGATGGACCCCCCCCCCCTTCCCCCTCTTTCCTTTTCTTTACTTTATTATTTTTATTCTATTTTATTTCTTTCTTTATTTTATTTCATGTCTGTTGAATTACTCGATCAAGATGTTGTCTTTCATGTTTACATTTCTTCTTTGTTATTGTTGTTAGTATTATTTATGATTATTATTTTTCAAATGTGTTACTTTCTATGTTGCTGCTGTCTCCTTGGGGAGACAATTCTGTATTGAAGAACTGAATGATGATATATGATGCATATGTATAAAATGTATTGTCTACCCCGGCAAGGACAATAAAAACAATAAGTTGAAAAAAAAAAAGTGACACACCTTCAATCTCTCAAGAACAGATTCCGAGCTATACTGTATAACGCGGACGCCATACTGAATCAGTCGGGCAGAGGCATTAAGAACGTGTTTACATTGTTGTGGGAATGAATTTGAATCCTGAAAATTAACAGTTTTGTTCTGACACATAGGGCAGTATTATGCGTGTCTTAAGTACCAGGTCTTATTACTTAACTTAAGACCTGGAGGCGTGATCAATGCCATTTGGCTATTCTGAGTGGCCAAACAGCATTGACCATTAAGTTAAGTCATAAGACCTGGTACTTAAGACACGCATAATACTGCCTGCCCATTGCGTGTTGTTGCTACAACAGAGGCTGTAAATAAGGAATGGATATGGATGCGAGCGAGGCGGCTACAGAGATGCAACCTGTCAGTCACAACGTTCAAGCCTCTGTGGCTCCCGAGAGACATGCAGGGCAGTGTGGTTTTTGGCAGCAAATGTATATTTTAGTTATAGTCATAGTCTTTGGAATGATACTTCATTTAGTTTTAGTCACAAGTCACCTGGAATGTTTTAGTGTTAGTTTAGTTTTAGTCGACTAAATCTACAGTTGATTTAGTCGAACAAAATGTATTTTAGTGGGCCTTGATGCCGTCGTAATGACTGTTTTTTTCACTTGCTGAAAATAGCCGATCTACAAGCCCACAACGCGTCGCAGCACGACACGTTGTGGGCTTGTAGATCTGCTATTTTCAGCATGCAAGTGTAAAATGACTTATACTGGATCTCTTGTGTAGTCCCTTCCTAACATTTTAGTCTAGTTTTTATTTGTTGACGAAATTGTCAGTATATATTTAGTCTTAGTTTTAGTCATCGTAGCTTAGTTTTCATTTAGTTTCCATTTAGTTTTCCTCACTGGAAAATGGTAGTGGACGAACATTTTTCGTCATATAGTTTTAGTCGACGAAAACAACACTGATGCAGGGCCAAGTTAGCCATTGGGGCCAGCGGGGCCATTTATGGCTCTCAGGGGCCCCTTCGGGGAAATTGGACGACGCGGTACTGGGTTTGAGGCCCTTCATGAGGCCGTTGATTTAGTTAAATGTAGGTCAAAGAGATGATAAAAACACAATGTCACACATTTCTAACCCTAACCCCCCCCCCCCCCCCCCCCCCCCCCCCAAGACAAAAAACAAATTACCGGCCCAGGGGCCCTTGCGGTGGGGGTTAATCTGTCCCTGCTGAGAGAGAGCTGATAGGCCTGAGCTGATAGGCCTGGGTGTGTCCCTGACTATACCAGGAACACTACCACACCGGCTCAGTATACACACATTGGTCCTCATTCACAACGGCGTTTACGATCATACCGTTACGTAACGTGAGCGGAGCGTGAGCGGACAGGCATTTACGTCGATTCCCACATTACGTGGGAATTCATGAACTTCAACGTGAACTTGACGGTGACGTCGGATGGTCGGAATCTCCGCTAAAAGCTGCGCCACCTCAGAGGGTCGTGTACTGCTTGCGTAGATTTATTCAGAAGGCTTTAGTCTTCATTCTGAATCAATTAAAAGTCCCCAAATCTCAGATAAAATATGTAGGCATTTGTCCAAAACATTGGTCAGCACATAAAAAAATGATAGCTTATATAAAAGCCAAGTATCACTTGGATGCCTAAATGCATGCATTCTAGAGGCAGGTTAGTCTAGAGTCCCATACAGAAACTGCCCCTGCAAACCCGACACCTTTTTATTTATTTATTAGGATATTTCTAGCATGCGCGATTGCGCTGCACTTGACAGCTTACTACTCGCAGTGCAACGCGTTGTGAGCTTGTAGATCGGCTCTCGCGGACTCGCGCTGCATGTTAAAAAACAAACTCACAATTATAATAAGAACATACACTTATCTGCATTCTGCACTGTATACGAATTCATTGGAAAATGAATATAACGGTGCGGTGAGCCCGGCCCGGACAGAACAGATTATTTCTATGGTTCACAGACATGCAAGTCCACATTATTGCATCAGCGCGTGCAATTCGGCCAGTCATAGTTTTAAGCCAGTGCACCTTAATTAATTATAATATGGGGAACTTATAGCTAGGCTGTAGGCTACTACATTGATGAGATCAATCCAGTTTGGTGCCAAATGTCTCGCGAAATTCGCGAATCATTTTAATATGACGACATCATCATAAATGAACCTGCACTTAGATCTGACAAAGAGGAGGCTCCCCGCCGTATATGGTTGAAATTTTAAATAGCTATAGGCCTATGCCTACGTGTCCATGATCAGAACAAATCCATTCTCCACATATGGCATTCAGACAGATGACAGTGAGATGATATTAATCTATTCCCCGCATGAATCAATGCAGCTCTGATACAAATATCGGATATATGTTTTACCTCTGCAAAGGTGTGAGTGAGCAATTGTTCAATAGAAAAGAAAAGGCTTTATAATATAATTGCCAAGTATACGCTAGCTTGCTGCCTTGGTCCCGAACTTAAATAAATAAATGGCCAAGCTGCATTTTATACCGTAAGTCAGCTTGACATTGCTGCAGCGGTGCGGAGCAGCGTTCACCGTTTTGTAAGCTTGGGAAAATGATTTATATAGTTTAATGGTAGGCTATAGACAATATAAAGAATCACGCACAAATGTAATGGTATATGGATGTAAAAAAAGAGACTGCAGGTGGTGGTCGTCGCTCCGGCGCTTGACATGGTCAGATCATTTTCTTTTAATTTCCTAATATAGCCTAATTTCTTTCCAGCAATCATTTTTATTTTAATTTGTGAAGCCACTATACTGGAAAATATCATTATTTTGTTGCATTCCGTCAGGAGGACCTCTATTTCGTTTGAGCTGTAAGGCCTTCTTTTTTGTTTTTTTTACTGCTGTCTGCTGAGTCATGCTTGACGCCTTTTATGGTGTGAAATGGGGCGTGGATCAATGCAAATGAAGTTATCCGCTGATTTTCCGATCATTTGGCACCCGCTCGCATTCACCTGCGTACCTCACAACATACACCTGCGTACCTGTGGTACACACCGCTCTTTGAATTGCACGGCAAAACAACGTTGCGTGATCGGACGGAATTTCCCGCATCAGTTTACGCTTCCGTTCCGCTTCCGTTACACTCTTGCGTATTTCTCCTTTGTGAATGAGGACCATTGGGTCATACTGTATACTTATACAATATATACTGATAACCCGTTCACACTACTGGGCCATACAGTGCTAATAATCAGTCTACGACATCATCTGCAGAAGTTATGCAGGAACGCCTATACTGACTGACTGGCAAAAAAACTACTTTCTGGCCTCGACAGCCCGTACATCCAAACAGAAAAACAATAATCTTTGTATTAAACGATGTTAAACTCACCAACATTGCAGCTGCATTACGGAAAGCTTGAATAATCCTCATTGTATCTGTAAAGTTGCTGTTTCATAAAAATCCACCGTAGACATGTTATGAGCTACTTTTTCCGCCAATACATTCCATGCAGGTGATTATTCTTCTAAGTGTCCGAGTTTGGAAGCGCTCGTTTTCAATAACGCAACGTCCTGCTGCCTCCTGCATTATTATATGTGCAATTTAGCAACAGGTGGTGGTGCGCATGGACCGTTGAGTGATTTCCATCAAGCACATTCAAATTAAGCTGCACTCACATATAAAACACAAGTGTCTTGTGTTTGCCTTGGGGAGAGGTGGGTGACAAGGCAGCTGCAATTAATTTCCAATGGAAGTCACATGGTTTGAGGAGACAGCCCTGTTTGATGGCTGTGTGTATGCTCCATGCTGCTCTATGTGTTGCACTCAGTCTAGTCGGCAACTGGCGGCCCCGGGGGCCACATGCGGGCCCCCACCTTCAGTTAATGTGGCCCTCAGGTTAATATCAGAATACTATGATTGCGAACACAGTAAGCCATTACTATGTAACCCTGCAGGCAGTGACACGCTGCCTGCACGCTGTGACACCACCCGTCCGCCACCAGAGGGCGCAGCTGTATCACACACACAAAAAAGAACACGCACACACAAATACACGCACACACACACAGTAAAGTACGCAATTTATTCTAATTGTTGTTATTGCAATTTACGAGCTGCGTTCGCTTCCCGCATTCGCGCGTCTTACTTGTATTATTGATTTGCAAACATGACCCGCTTTAATTACTTAATTACTTCAGCTCAAAACGCATCAGTAATATGCAATGTGGCCCTCCATCAAAGTTGCCGACCCCTGGTCTAGATGGGGGGGGGGGGGGGGGTGGTTCGTGTCCCGTTGGATGCATATATATATATATATATGCATCCATACATCACGGTTTATATTTCGAGGAAAAAAAGTGAAATATCTTTTTTGAATATTGGTTTGAAACATTTCAAATACAAAAGGAGGTAAAGAGGCAGACGAGCCGGGAATCACGTTTTGGCTGAGGCGGCGTGCACACAGAGCCTCACTCCTATAGCCTAGCCTGTTGCTGACTAATGTACAGTCTTTGGAGAACAAACTTAATGATCAAATAAACAATGTTACTTGTGGTGTTACTGATGGCAGGCGCACACACACACACACACACACACACACACACACACACACACACACACACACACACACACACACACACACACACACACACACACACACACACACACACACACACACACACACACACACACACACACACACACACACACTATAAGCAGTGTCTCTCGAGGATGTTGGTATGACATCGGACAGGGTTTTCAGAGTGCATTTATCCAGGCAGGATGGTTCACTCAGTGATCATTGATGGTGAACCTGCACACAGCAAAGACTAAAAATAGAAAGTCAAACAGGAGCCCCAACCCGTTTGGGAGCCCACCCTGACCGTATTAAATCAATAGGCAGTGGTGGAAAAAGTACTCCATTGTTTTACTTAAGTAAAAGTACCAATACTGCAATTTAGAACTACTTCGTTACAAGTAAAAGTACGGAATTGATGTACTTGTAATGTAATTTATGTACTTAAAGACAAAGTACTAAAAGTAAAAGTATTCATATTGCAGAATGTCCCATTTCACAAGTTCAAAATGTGTAGAAAATCAATTGAAAATAGCCGATATACAAGCTCTCATTGAGAGCTATTTTCAAATGGCCGAAATGTTTAGGGTTGAAGAGGTTAATGTATGTTTTCTAATCAAAATTAAAATCGCCAAAGTAACTTGTAACAAAAGTTTTCAAATAACTAGTGAAGTAAAAGTAAAAATGTTGGCTCCGAGATGTAGTGGAGTAGAAGTAAAAGTACTGGAAATTGGAAATACTCAAGTAAAGTACAAATACCACAACATTGTACTTAAGTAAATGTACTTAGTTACTTTCCACTACTGATAACAGGCTTAGTCAGAAGTACAGCAGGTACAGCAGCAAGACGAACGTGGCCGAATTTGTTTAATTCAACTGCAAAACTCCAACGATATAAAAGACACTTTACAGTGTAGGTGATTTAGCAAATCCTCTCATCCAGAGTGACACGTGAGAAATCAAAGAGAATGGGGGCACGACGCAGCCTATAGTCAACAAATGACAGACTGGGTAAATAAGTAGAGTGCTGAGTGCACAGATAGAGAATAGTGCTTCCAAGAAAACTAGGACATACCTGGTAAACACATCCAACCTGGCGTCTGTCTACCCCGTTTAGACCTGAGGACGATTCTACATAATGGGCAGTATTTTGCGTGTCTTATAAGTACCAGGTCTTATTACTTAAAGGTATATTCAGTGATTTGACTTAATCTAAATATCACTTATTTTTTCTTTTTTTCTGGATAATCCACCCTACTATAGAGTGTGCTGCCCATATAAGGAGTTCCTCCATGTCCCCAGTGAGCCCCTGGGGGTCAAAAACCCCTAGTTTCAGTTTTGGTGGCGGGTGGCAAAGCCTTCATCCAATCTGGATGAGAGGGGCCTTCCTCCAATCATGATCGAGTGGGGGCGGGCCTTGGTGCACATGCTATTGGCCTGTTGCACTTCCCCCCACTGTAGAGCGTGCATGTGCACATTTTGTTACCGGGGCGGACTGGGTGGTTTTCCAAATCACTCCAATCACTGAATGCTCCTTTAACTTAAGACCTGGAGGCGTGATCAATGCCATTTGGCCACTCAGAATAGCCAAATGGCATTGACCACGCCTCCATGTCTTAAGTTAAGTCATAAGACCTGGTACTTAAGACACGCATAATACTGCCCAATGTCTTCTAAATCCTGACAGTTTTCTGAAAAACCTCATGTTTCTTTATGTCAGTGGTTCTCCAACCTTTTTCATGCCAAGGACCCCCAGAATTATCTGTATTTGGCCGCCGACCCCCCTCTGAAAATATATTGTCCCAGGGACAAGAAGCAAAGTTTTGAGTTGAAAACGTTCGCTCTGAAAGAATATATGCATTCAAAGATTTGCGCCACATTTTCACGATTTTTCAAAAATAGCAGACCTACAAGCTCGTAGCGCGCCACTCGGTGCCGCGCTATGAGCTTGTAGATCTGCTATTTTTCAATAGCTAAATTATAACATGTTTAAAACACCAAAAGGGGTTCCCGCCCAAAATGGGCTAAACAACATACTATGTAAACAACAGTCTTAGAGTTTTGTGGTCGAGCAAAGCTAAAAATCGAGAAATTACGAGAACATGAACAAGCAGTCAACATACGTAGGTCTGACCTATAGTCTATACTAGCATTAGCCTCACGTTGTGATGCTAATATACCACTGCGTTGCACTGCGCGGGCCTGGGCCAATATGCATATAGAGCACCGAAGTCCTGACGTAATTCGCTCATCCCCTCGATTCCCCCTGGTTCACAGGAAGTCATTTCTCTATGGAGAATAACATGGGCTCGTCTTAAAATCGTTTCATATAAAAATAAAGAAGCTGTCTCGGCGTTATTGTCAGAGATGAGTCTTTGTTTCGTTTATGACAGTCAGTCACTCATAGTCCGTTTCTAGCGAAAATGTAACTAATTCAGCAGCAGTAACAATAGCGTTTTCTCTCAGTCAGTTGACTCTTCATATCCATATGAATGAAGCGGCTGGGGTGACATTTTCAAACCCAGTCCTTATACGAGGCGATCTAAAATCCCTCTATGGGGATTACAATGCAAATAAAAAGTACATGAACCCTCTACCGATATTGACGTCAGACTTCGGTGCTCTATTGCAAAGGCAGATGAAGGTTGTACTGTACTGTACTGTACTGTACTGTACTGTACTGTACTGTACTGTACTGTACTGTACTGTACTGTACTGTACTGTACTGTACTGTACTGTACTGTACTTGTGTGTGTGTGTGTGTGTGTGGCTGCGCAACAGTAAACAGGTCAAAAAACACTATTTCCGTGCTTAGACATACATACATACAGACAGACAGACAGGACAGGCTAGCACCACTCAAAAACGATAAACATATTGTTTTATTTAAAAAAAAGGGCAGGTTTTTAATTCAGTCTTACCAGAAGCAGGGATAAAACATATCCTCGTCTGCCATGAAAATTAATAACCAGAGGGGGGGGATATCGAAAGCAGATGCATGGATCCCTCCGCCCACGCCGAGTGTTGATTTCGTCGACTAAAACTAAGACGAAAAACATTCTGGGTGACTAAAATACCCCTAAACTATTCAAGTTTAGAGACTACGACTAAAACTAAAATCAAAATGTGCTGCCAAAAACAAGCCACCAACTATATAGTCATTCCTCTAAAACATGCAGAGGAAGTGTTTGATGTCAACATCCTCGTTAAGTCCAGATGAACAAACGGATAATTAATAATTAAAAAAAGTTTCATCCTGGAACCAACCTTGACCATGAGTCATCATTATATGAACTGTCTGAAGAAGCTATAACTCATTAGGAAGAGAGCGGTCGACTGTCACAACCCTGATGGTGTCAAAAATATACCCTTTCACGATTTAAAAAAAATAGCAGACCTAAAAGCTCATAGCGCGGCACTCGGTGCCGCGCTATGAGCTTGTAGATCTGCTATTTTTTAATAGCTAAATTAATGGAGTGTAAAGGCCAATAACAGTAATACCGCTAGTAATACACATGCACACGCACGCACGCACACACACACACACACACACACACGCATGCACGCGCACACACACATACACACACGCACACACGCACGCACACGCGCACACCAATCATAATTAAGTTATAACCGAGTCCACTTACCCATTCCTGAGTGTGAACTGTCGTGTTGTTTTAGTGAGAACGACTCGTCGGATGCAACCGGTTCAACTATCCTCTATACTGTGTGTTCTTCTGAGTGACCGGTCAACCTGTCACAGACATGTCACATCCGATCTCTCCACCCTCTCAGCTCCATATTTGGAGTGACACTCACTCACTCACTCACTGGATGAATGGACTGGATCAATGCCATGGACCTTTGTGTTCTAGGAACTGAGAGGCCTGCTGCATGCCCTATAGTTCAGAGATTCCCAAACTTTTTTTTTTACCTCTGAGTCTATAGACCCAAAAGAGAATTATACAACAGGTCGTTTTTCGAGGAAGCAATCCGATTGGTTGAAACAGCTTTCTAGCCGTGCTTAAACCACGATAATGGCACGGCTAATCAAAACAAAGAATTCACACTGCGTGAAAAGAGGCAATTATGGGCAATTATGGGCACTAGATTTGCCCGTAAACCTCAAGTTTAGCAGCATATACAGTAATATACGGTAATATACAGGTGTGATGGTACAATTTGGGAGTTTACCGGAGTTTGTTGGAAAGTTTAACGGGAGTTTCCTGTAATATACACAAACACTGAAACTAAACGTAATGCACATCAAACTAAAGGTTGTTGAACATCAAAAGGTTGAGAGTTATTTATTTATATTCAGATGTTCTGGATAAGAATCAGTTCATTTTAGCCCATTAACCGTTTCAGCACTAGCATTTATTGAAAAATTAGGATCTAATTCACGCCAGCATTTTTTCCAGTCGAGCTCTTATTTTGAAAAGCCACAGTTCCAATCTGCCGGAAGTATATTATCCTAGGACGCTCAACGGAACCGAGACAGGCCTTGTTTACAATATGAATCCAAAACGGAGCTCTGGAGAGCTCCACATCGTCGGTTCTGTGCCGTTAAAGAAACGCTGTTTTGACCAACATGCCATCTGGGACAAGGAATAGGAGATAGGCTACAGGCGATTGAAAGAAACGGATGGAATGGATTATTATGGCGACGACGATCTAAGATGGACGATCCAGTGCTGTGCTAAAAACATAGCTAGCTAACCGGCTAACGTAAGTAGCATTATGGCTCGATCGATCGAATGCACTATAAAAGCGCAATTTCCATTAATCAACGGCAATGGCGGTAAGCGTTAGTATCAAAATTAGGCTTCAATTGGCATTAATCAACGGCAATGGCGCTGAAAGTATTAAGACCTGAGGCCGATTCTACAAATGCCTTCTAAAATCAGTAGTACTCACACTAAAGACTTTTCAAAAATGTTCAAAAATTAGCCAACTCTAAAATGACACAAATGCTTTCCCGGTTTTAATGGCTTAATAAAAATGCAACAAAATTACATGCACGCACATATCTCCCACACCAAGTGATTACATATAGTGCATGACCTAAATGTGTCAACCATTTTATGTCCCAAAACTCAACTTTGTTCTCCCCCAGTTAATGTTTCCACGACCACCCCCCCCGACAAAGTTAAATCTAAACTATAGTGACCCGTCGTCCGTCCGAAATCTGCTGAAGTATTCACTTTCAACCTCGTGTTCCAATTTTGGCATGTCATTAATATAGGCAAAAAGACAGATCAAGCGTTACAGCGAAAAATGTTAAAAACAAGAAAAACTAGAAAAAGTGCCCTTCTGGGCACAGGTCTCCACCAGGAGCATAGGAGTGTGTTTGGCAAAATGTTTAGGAGTAATATAAACATGTTTATTTGTTTGTTTCTTGCAACAATTTTCTTCATTTTGTTGAGGAAATGCAGAGCCAGATCACTCATAGCATCTCTGAGGATAGAATTCTGGGTGAGCAGGACATGTGCAGCATTTTGTACAAAACGGGCTACTCCTGAAAACTTTGGAAGGCAATCTTAGCTAATCAGTGTAGAATCTGAGAAATCCAACAGGCTCGTCTTGATCACATGACTACAGAGATCATGTGTACCGATTTGCGTGAGATTTGGATGAAATCTGTGCGACTAACATAAACAATGCGTTTTGCAGAAATCGGCCTCATGGTGGCGCTATAACCGGCAGATGTGGAGGGATGCAGGGAAAATGTTTGTCCATGGCCTCTAGGGAGTGCACATACATACGTTGTATACAGATCGATGCAGTTATAGGTAAAAACAGGAATTGGCCTGTTATAGCGCCACCATGAGGCTGATTTGGGGGAAAAAGTGTGGCATGTCGTCCTCGGCCTAGTGGAAATGTGCGTGTATAATTTCATGGAAATTGGACACTGTGTTTGTGATTTGTGGCATTTTGTTCGAAACGGACCAATCATGTGAGCTTTGGAAGCCAATCTTAGCCAATCAGGATGGAAGATTGGAAATTGTGCAGATCCGTGTTGATCACATGACTATGGAGATAGGGTATACCAAATTGTGTGATGTATGGATAAAATGTGTACGAGTTATCTACAGAAATGTGTTTTGCCTAAATCGGCCTCATGGTGGTGCTATAACAGGCCGTTGAGGAATATTTGGGGCAAAGGTTCGTCGTTGGCATCCAGAGAGTGTGTGTGCACAGTTTGGCATGGATCGGGATAATGGTGCCGGAGATTAGCTGATAACGGACGGACGGAAGGACGGAAGGACGGACGGACGGACGGAAGGACGGACACACGGACGGAGTGCAAAACATACTCTCTCCCCATGCCTTCGGCCTGGTGGAGACAAACATACTCTCTCCCCATGCCTTCGGCCTGGTGGAGACAAACATACTCTCTCCCCATGCCTTCGGCCTGGTGGAGACAAACATACTCTCTCCCCATGCCTTCGGCCTGGTGGAGACAAACATACTCTCTCCTCATGCCTTCGGCCTGGTGGAGACAATTATCAAAGTTGTAAGTATACAGCATGAGTCTGGACCATTCTGGACGGGAACCCCTTTTGGTGTTTTAACTAAAGCATTATGTTATACTTTAGCTATTTAAAAATAGCAGATCTACAAGCTCATAGCGCGCCACCGAGTGGCGCGCTACGAGCTTGTAGGTCTGCTATTTTTGAAAAATCTTTGAATATATATTCTTTCAGAAGACTTTTTCTTTATTTCGACGTCAGCCCTAAATGGGCTAGACCGACTGTAAACATCTATGTCTGTCCAGACTCTACAGCAGGGCTGCCCAGAAGGTAGATCGTGATCTACCAGTAGATCACAAAGGATGTGCAGGTAGATCACATGACATGGCCCTAAATATATATATAATTTAACCCATTTAGGCCTGATGTCAAAAAAAAAAAAAAACATTCGCTCTGAAATATATATTCAAAGATTTGTGCCGCGGTGTAGCAACTCATAATGTAATAACTGCTCATAATGTAATAAGGGCTCATAAGGGCTCATAATGTAATAATTTAAATGTAATAAAAACTCATAATGTAATAATCAGTTCATAATGTAATAAAAACATGAGCGCATAACGTAATAACAGATTTTTCTATAATGTAATAAATTCTAATAATGTAATAATGTGTTACGTTATGAACGAACACATGGCAGCTCATAATGTAATAAAAGTTCATAGTGTAATAATGGCCCATATTGGTGAGAAAATACTTTCTTATGGGCCATATAGTCTTACACTGTCATTTGAATAACTCTGTTGACAAATGTAGACTTTCTTATGGCCCATATAGTCTTACACGGTAATTGTATTACTTCTGTTGACAAATGTAGACTTTCTTATTGCCCATATAGTCGTACACGGTCATTGTATTACTTCTGTTGACAAATGTAGACTTTCTTATGGCCCATATAGTCGTACACAGTCATTGTATTACTTCTGTTGACAAATGTAGACTTTCTTATGGCCCATATAGTCTTACACTGTCATATGTATTACTTCTAGACTTTCTTATGGTCCATATAGTCTTACACTGTCATATTCATTACTTCTGTTGACAAATGTAGACTTTCATATGGCCCATATAGTCTTACACTCTCATTTGTATTACCTCTGTTGACAAATGTAGACTTTCTTATGGCCCATATAGTCTTACACTGTCATTTGTATTACTTCTGTTGACAAATGTAGACTTTCTTATTGCCCATATAGTCGTACACGGTCATTGTATTACTTCTGTTGACAAATGTAGACTTTCTTATGGCCCATATAGTCTTACACTGTCATATGTATTACTTCTAGACTTTCTTATGGTCCATATAGTCTTACACTGTCATATTTATTACT
Organism: Electrona antarctica; assembly: GCF_951216825.1. Classification (NCBI taxonomy): domain Eukaryota; kingdom Metazoa; phylum Chordata; class Actinopteri; order Myctophiformes; family Myctophidae; genus Electrona; species Electrona antarctica. The sequence continues at coordinate 6,715,038 of NC_136811.1, forward strand.
TCTGTTGACAAATGTAGACTTTCATATGGCCCATATAGTCTTACACTCTCATTTGTATTACCTCTGTTGACAAATGTAGACTTTCTTATGGCCCATATAGTCTTACACTGTCATTTGTATTACTTCTGTTGATAAATGTAGACTTTCTTATTGCCCATATAGCCGTACACGGTCATTGTATTACTTCTGTTGACAAGTGTAGACTTTCTTATGGCCCATATAGTCTTACACTGTCATATGTATTACTTCTAGACTTTCTTATGGTCCATATAGTCTTACACTGTCATATTTATTACTTCTGTTGACAAATGTAGACTTTATTATGGTCCATATAGTCTTACACTGTCATATGCATTACTTCTAGACTTTCTTATGGTCCATATAGTCTTACACTGTCATATGTATTACTTCTGTTGACAAATGTAGACTTTCTTATGGTCCATATAGTCTTACACTGTCATATGTATTACTTCTAGACTTTCTTATGGTCCATATTGTTGAGAAAAGTCTTACACTGTCATATTTATTACCTCTGTTGACAAATGTAGACTCTTTTCAAAATATGTTGATTTTTATTGTCCGTCTTTAATACTAATTTACTAAAGACTTTTAAACATTACTATCCTACTCCTTAGAGTTAAAGAAATGAATTACGCATCATATTTGTCCAACTCAGTTTCACTTTTTAACGTACAAGAATAAGAAAATGCATTCCATGCCATCCAGGTAAAACACAACTCAAAATAAATAATACATACAATAATGCAAAAACACTTGTTCGTTGTGTGACACTTGTCACAATCAATTAAATCAATCAATTTGAAAATCACATGACTTTTGAAAAAGAAAGAAAAAAAGAAATACACATTCAATGGATGTATGAATCATTTCATAGATTCTTAACAAGATTATTGGTATTCACCATTCAATGTGTTTAATTGAACCTGTTTAATATTAAAGGATGCATTTACTTTGTTTTTCTGGTTCCTTGTGACACTTGTCACATCACATTCTTAAAACTATAAACAAAAATCCCTGTACAGGAAATACACAGGAAATACACATTAAACCTCTTCCATATGAAACCATCTTTAAATTATGTATAATACTTGAAAAATACTGAAAACTAAACAAAAATAGCTGTGCCACTGCCAGGGGGGTCTATCACATAACCACAAGAAAAATTATTACTTTTTCCAAAACATATCTTGGATTGTGAACCATCCAAAGGATGTATGCCGAATCACAATCCAAGCTAAACCATTTTCTATTTTTGCCAAAAAGCTCCTTGAGATTTAATGCAAGGCCACTATTGCGTCCTGCTCCTCTATACAGTCTCATAATGCTTATGCAGCAGTCTTCATCCCTTGTCAGATCTAAACTTGACACCAAATAAATTCTTGGTAGGAATTTCAGGGAAAGGTCTCTGAACAAGCTAGAAACCCTGTTGAAAGTGCCAAGCATTGCCATATCCATCAACAGGCAATACTGTATGATGGACGACAGCACGATCAGAGGCAAGTTAGGGCTGAAGTCAATGTGGTGGACAGTCTCAGGGCCAACATCAGGTACAGAGTTGAGGTCAGTGTGAGGTATCGGCTCAGAGGCAGGGTGAGGTATCGGCTCAGAGGCAGGGTGAGGTACTGGCTCAGAGGCAGGGTGAGGTACTGGCTCAGAGGCAGGGTGAGGTACTGGCTCAGAGGCAGGGTGAGGTACTGGCTCAGAGGCAGGGTGAGGTACTGGCTCAGAGGCAGGGTGAGGTATGGGCTCAGAGGCAGGGTGAGGTACTGGCTCAGAGGCAGGGTGAGGTACTGGCTCAGAGGCAGGGTGAGGTACTGGCTCAGAGGCAGGGTGAGGTATGGGCTCAGAGGAAGGGTGAGGTACTGGCTCAGAGGCAGGGTGAGGTACTGGCTCAGAGGCAGGGTGAGGTACTGGCTCAGAGGCAGGGTGAGGTATGGGCTCAGAGGAAGGGTGAGGTACTGGCTCAGAGGCAGGGTGAGGTACTGGCTCAGAGGCAGGGTGAGGTACTGGCTCAGAAGCAGGGTGAGGTATGGGCTCAGAGGCAGGGTGAGGTACTGGCTCAGAGGCAGGGTGAGGTATCGGCTCAGAGGCAGGGTGAGGTACTGGCTCAGAGGCAGGGTGAGGTACTGGCTCAGAGGCAGGGTGAGGTACTGGCTCAGAGGCAGGGTGAGGTTCCGGGTCAGAGGCAGGGTGAGGTACCGGGTCAGAGGTATTGAGAGGGACCGGGTCAGGGGCAGTGACAGATTCAGGGGCAGTGATATGGACATAGTTGGGGCCAATGTATGGTGCACTCTCCTCTGCTTCTTGAATTATGTGGATGAAGTTTGTGACTGGTCCATCAAGGCTAACATAATGGTCGCCATGACCTTCGGCGAGGTGGCCCAGAACCAGCAATGGCAGACTACTGTCATAGTGACCACATGGAGATATTATGGATGTCGCATCCACACCCAGTGTTGAAACAATAAGAAACTGCACATTGAATATTATAGCTGCTCTTTGTACAGTTAGATGATCCCCATAGGTATGAATGCTTTGCACATATTTGGACCATTGTCCTTCCACAAAATTTGAAAGGTGTGTTCCATCCAAGGCCCGTGGGTGACGTATTAGGTCACCCACAATTTCTTGCCTTAAATTGGCTGCAGACCGGAAAATTCCAATTGTGGCTAGTTGGTCTACCATGGCAGCAAATTGGCAGCTTCCATCTGGGGTAGGGTCCACACGAGTCGTGAAATCTATTGATTCAAAAGACTGTAGCCTCTCCTCATGAGTGATGGGCTCTAACAACCTTATGCGCTGTCTAGTGACCTTGGAACGCTTGGAACGTTGCTTCTCTCCATGTATTGTGATACTTGTCACATCAGATACCGAAAACCACTTCAGATGTTGACGGGGGCTGTCTGGAATTTGATACTTGATTTTGTATTTCGACATATCGTCACTTCTTTGCATAACTATGCCTGGTACCACAGTATATCGTGAAAACCTGAGACCTTTTCTAATCCTCACCAACACCCTGTCATGCATGTTGTATACTGATGCTGGATTTTGGTTTGATTTAGTTATACGGTTCATACAACGCTCGGTAGCCTTTAGTGCCCTCTTTCTCATGTTCTGGCGTTTTTCCTCAAACAAAGCACGGTGTCTTCTGGATGGAAGTGGATCCCAGTACTGTCCATCGGGATGGATCGAGTCAGTGCCAGCATCACTTGCATGGCTGGATAGGTGAGGAGCCCTGAAGTTATTTTTCCGCCCATAGTACACTTCATATGGAGACATCCAGTTCAGGACCTCTTTTTTGTCCAGATTCATGATTTTTGCATACTGTGGCATATGTGCAACCCAGTTAACACCTCCTCGTTTGAGATTGGTAAAGTCATACATAATCTTTTTACGTAGCTCACGGTGTGTTCTTTCAACTTTTCCTTGACTCTGTGGGTGGTATGGAGAGCTCTGAATTACCTTTATCTGATACTTGTTCAGTTGTTCATCAGTTTCTGGACTGAACCTTTAAACTCTTTCCCTTGGTCATGTTGCATAATCTTGGGTGGGCCATGTTCAGTGTAGATTTTAGCTAAATGCTTTGCAATCTCTTCGCTCCGCTTGCTCTTCAGTGGGCGTAGCCACATGTATCGGCTAAATATGTCAACCACGGTGAGGATATACCTATATTTGCCATCACTGTGCTCGACAGCCCATTTCCCCATGTCAAGGAGGTCAATTTGGTGGCGTTCTTGAACTTCCTTGGCTTTGATGGGCTTGGGAATGGGCACGTTCCTAAAAGTAGCCTTCATGCGATGATAGTGCTTGGATTTATCCAGTACCTTTTTCACATTTCTTGTACTTATGCCTGAATACTGATCTTGTAAGTATACATTAAGTTTCCTGGCACCACACCCCTTGGTCTCTTCAAGCCCGGTCTTCACAATACCCTTAAGGTTTGTCTTCTTTACCACCAATTTCCCATCAAATAGCAATGCCTTGCCATCCTCTGTTAACCCGAAAAGGTGCTTATTCCTCCACAGTCGAATCAGGGCAGAGCGTTGGGTCTGGGTTCTTTCCTTCACAGGAACATGAAAGTCCCCCCTCAGTTTCCTCATAATGACATCATATGCAATGCATTGTGTGCTTGTAGATCTGCTATTTTGTGTGGGCTTCTAGATCTGCGTGTGTGTGTGTGTGTGTGTGTGTGTGTGTGTGTGTGTGTGTGTGTGTGTGTGTGTGTGTGTGTGTGTGTGTGTGTGTGTGTGTGAGAGAGGTACAAAATTAAAGCTTACCATTAACAGTAATAAGTTTGGTTTAGTTATTTGTAGTCATTGGCTGCCTTCTGTCCTATTTCAAGGGCTTGAGAAACACAACTGTCTGCCTGCCTTCCATCCAATTTCAAGGGCTAGTCACAGGTGCTTTAAGGTGATGCTGATGCTCACTAATTGACCTACTTTATTCAGTTGGGTCATTGTGACCTTATGTGGGTCACTGTGACCTTATGTCACTTGATTGATATTTTGTGTTCAGCCTAGAGAGGGACTGGCATCTACTATATACGTGTATATACGTCTGCGTACGTGCATACGTGTGTGCGTACGTACGTGTGTGTACGGTTTTAATGCACGTAACTCGAGAACCGTTTGACCCACCGACTTCACATTTGACACACGCGTTCCACAGTCGGTCCACCGTGGGTCGGTCGGACCCACGGTTCTCCAGAACCACCACAAAAGGCTCTGCTCAGGCTCTGCCAGTGGTCCCCTCACCTGTGCAATTCCCAGCCTCTGCCTCAGCCAATTGATTGCCATGGCAACCCCACACCTGCAAATTGATTACATAACCAGTACACTTTTCACAGTCAGTTTGCACATTTCAGACACAGGCAGACAGACAGAGGCAGACAGACAGATACAGAGATCTCCATATACAGTATGGGCACAAAAGGGACACAGACAGATAGTTAAAACAATATTGACAATAATAGTAATAACGGTATAGTAATAATAATAATAATAATAATAATAATAATAATAATAATAATGGCCGACAGGCACGTACAGGTCTAGTCTAATTACATTCACAGAGTGAATACCTATTTTCTGTTTGGCACGCATTCCTTGTTTTTTATCGTGTTTTTCTTACATAAAACAAGTTAAGTTGTACTTACCAAATTATCCATTCAATATTTCTTTCCATCCCAGGGTACAATTGATATGACTCCTCGGAATATGTGGTATAATGAATTAAGCAACATCTCACTTTACATGGCAGCCTATACAGTTCCTGCAGTGTGATTCGGATCCGCTCCGACATTGCAGGTGTCTTCCATGTCCCATTGATTGCTGCTTTTTTCATGATCATTCTCAATCTTGCTTAAAGTGTGATGAAATGAAATTAACAAATCTTGCTGAAAGCGTGACGAAATAAAACGAACATACGGACCAGATCGATAATATTTCCTCTAAACTGACCATGATACTGGCCATGATATGGACATGATACTGACTTTATATTGGCCATGATACTGACCATGATACTGTTATGATACTGACCATGATACTAGCACGATACTGATCATGATACTGATCACTGGCCATGTTACTGACATGATATATTTCTCAACAGAAGTAATAAATATGATAAGTGTAAGACTTTTCTCAACAATATGGACAATAAGTTCAAAAGAGGTATTAAATAATTGACAGTGTATGACTTCTCAACAATATGGGCCATAAGAAAGTCTACATTTGTCAACAGAGGTAATACATATGACAGTGTAAGACTATATGGACCATAAGAAAGTCTACATTTGTCAACAGAGGTAATACATATGACAGTGTAAGACTATATGGACCATAAGAAAGTCTGGAAGTAATAAATATGACAGTGTAAGACTATATGGACCATAAGAAAGTCTATAAGTAATACATATGACAGTGTAAGACTATATGGACCATAAGAAAGTCTAGAAGTAATAAATATGACAGTGTAAGACTATATGGACCATAAGAAAGTCTATAAGTAATACATATGACAGTGTAAGACTATATGGACCATAAGAAAGTCTACATTTGTCAACAGAGGTAATAAAAATGACAGTGTAAGACTATATGGGCCATAAGAAAGTCTACATTTGTCAACAGAGGTAATACAAATGAGAGTGTAAGACTATATGGGCCATATGAAAGTCTACATTTGTCAACAGAGGTAATACAATGACCGTGTAAGACTATATGGACCATAAGAAAGTCTACATTTGTCAACAGAGTTATTCAAATGACAGTGTAAGACTATATGGACCATAAGAAAGTCTAGAAGTAATAAATATGACAGTGTAAGACTATATGGACCATAAGAAAGTCTATAAGTAATACATATGACAGTGTAAGACTATATGGACCATAAGAAAGTCTATAAGTAATACATATGACAGTGTAAGACTATATGGACCATAAGAAAGTCTAGAAGTAATAAATATGACAGTGTAAGACTATATGGACCATAAGAAAGTCTATAAGTAATACATATGACAGTGTAAGACTATATGGACCATAAGAAAGTCTACATTTGTCAACAGAGGTAATACAAATGACAGTGTAAGACTATATGGGCCATAAGAAAGTCTACATTTGTCAACAGAGGTAATACAAATGAGAGTGTAAGACTATATGGGCCATATGAAAGTCTACATTTGTCAACAGAGGTAATACAATGACCATGTAAGACTATATGGACCATAAGAAAGTCTACATTTGTCAACATAGGTAATACAAATGACAGTGTAAGACTATATGGGCCATAAGAAAGTCTACATTTGTCAACAGAGGTAATACAAATGAGAGTGTAAGACTATATGGGCCATAAGAAAGTCTACATTTGTCAACAGAAGTAATGAATATGACAGTGTAAGACTATATGGACCATAATAAAGTCTAGAAGTAATACATATGACAGTGTAAGACTATATGGGCCATAAGAAAGTCTACATTTGTCAACAGAGGTAATACAAATGAGAGTGTAAGACTATATGGGCCATATGAAAGTCTACATTTGTCAACAGAAGTAATACAATGACCGTGTAAGACTATATGGACCATAAGAAAGTCTACATTTGTCAACAGAGTTATTCAAATGACAGTGTAAGACTATATGGACCATAAGAAAGTCTAGAAGTAATAAATATGACAGTGTAAGACTATATGGACCATAAGAGAGTCTATAAGTAATACATATGACAGTGTAAGACTATATGGACCATAAGAAAGTCTATAAGTAATACATATGACAGTGTAAGACTATATGGACCATAAGAAAGTCTAGAAGTAATAAATATGACAGTGTAAGACTATATGGACCATAAGAAAGTCTATAAGTAATACATATGACAGTGTAAGACTATATGGACCATAAGAAAGTCTACATTTGTCCACAGAAGTAATACAATGACTGTGTACGACTATATGGACCATAATAAAGTCTAGAAGTAATACATATGACAGTGTAAGACTATATGGGCCATAAGAAAGTCTACATTTGTCCACAGAAGTAATACAATGACTGTGTACGACTATATGGGCCATAAGAAAGTCTACATTTGTCAACAGAAGTAATACAATGACCGTGTACGACTATATGGGCAATAAGAAAGTCTACATTTGTCAACAGAAGTAATACAATTACTGTGTAAGACTATATGGGCAATAAGAAAGTCTACATTTGTCAACAGAGGTAATACAAATGAGAGTGTAAGACTATATGGGCCATATGAAAGTCTACATTTGTAAACAGAAGTAATGAATATGACAGTGTAAGACTATATGGACCATAAGAAAGTCTAGAAGTAATACATATGACAGTGTAAGACTATATGGGCCATAAGAAAGTCTACATTTGTCAACAGAAGTAATACAATGACTGTGTACGACTATATGGGCCATAAGAAAGTCTACATTTGTCAACAGAAGTAATACAATGACCGTGTACGACTATATGGGCAATAAGAAAGTCTACATTTGTCAACAGAAGTAATAAAATTACTGTGTAAGACTATATGGGCCATAAGAAAGTCTACATTTGTCAACAGAGTTATTCAAATGACAGTGTAAGACTATATGGCCCATAAGAAAGTATTTTCTCACCAATATGGGCCATTATTACACTATGAACTTTTATTACATTATGAGCTGCCATGTGTTCGTTCATAACGTAACACATTATTACATTATTAGAATTTATTACATTATAGAAAAATCTGTTATTACGTTATGCGCTCATGTTTTTATTACATTATGAACTGATTATTACATTATGAGTTTTTATTACATTTAAATTATTACATTATGAGCCCTTATGAGCCCTTATTACATTATGAGCAGTTATTACATTATGAGTTGCTACACGCATTTTTACGATTTTTCAAAAATAGCAGACCTACAAGCTCGTAGCGCGCCACTCGGTGGCGCGCTACGAGCTTGTAGATCTGCTATTTTTCAATAGCTAAAGCATAACATAATGCTTAGTTAAAACACCAAAAGGGGTTCCCGTCCAACTATTTTTTTGTGCCACTTAAGTCAACTTGATTGATTGACATCAAAAAGGGGCCTGTCAGCTCAAACTGCATAATGCAATACTCTTGAACAACAAACATCAGTAGCATTACAAGGTTATTTTAAAAAAAAAGAGAGAGAGAGAGAGAGAGAGGGAAAAAAAACACCCTACCAATTCCTTCTATGTCCCGTTCCACGTGCGTGTGTCTCCTAAAGTATGCGTAACGCCAGCAGCAACGCTATTCCAAAGTCTCTTTTGTACATACAGTATATATTTTCAGCAATGGGATAATATATTTCTTTCTTGTTGAGCTGATTGAATGTATAGCTCTCAAGTCAAAAACTGTGTGGTCACCCCTGACTCTACAGTCTAGTCTAGTGAATGAATACCGTTCCTTCTAATCAGTTCTTCCTCTATAGTCGGAGTGCATCGTTTCTGCCAAAATGTCATGTTAATGCCCTCGGTGCATTCGTGACATATCATGTTCACGAGGGTGAGAGACACCACTGTGGTATACATGAGGTCACCGTGACATTTACCCCATTTTGGATGATTAAAAACAAAGGCTTCTGAATTCTTAATTTTTTCTGAAAAAACCCATGTTTCTATGTCAGTGGTGCTCAACCTTTTTCATATCAAAGGACCCCCTGAATTATCTCTATTATTGGGCCACGGACCCCCCATCTCAAAATATGTAGTTCCAGGGACGCCCCCGGAAGCCAATATTTTAGTTACAAATGTTCGCTATATATTCAAAGATTTGCGCCACATTTTCACGACTTTTCTAAAATAGCAGACCTACAGACCTACAGCAGATCTACAAGCGCTACGAGCTTGTAGATCTGCTATTTTTCAATAGCTAAAGTAGAACATAATGCTTAAAACACCAAAAGGGGTGAGCAAACACCACCTGATTCTGAGACCCAATCAATGGTGGAATCCAGGGACGTGCACACATAGACATCAAAGGGGGCTTCAGCCCCCTGCCCTTTTACCCTGTCTGTAAAACAACTGCCCTCTCCAGACCACGAATGCAGCAATTATACTATAGTGAAAGAAATGCACATGTCCTCCTCTCCTTTCCATGCCATATATAGAGCGTCGCAGTCCCGCCCCCTACCATGGACCAGGAAATGATTCTCCGTTCATTTTCCTCATAGACATTTCAGAAAGTATTTATTTAAAGACGTTTACGCCGCGGACAAAGCCAACTCGAGTCGTGACAAATCATGACAACAAACACAATTTTTTGGGCCGAACAAATAATTAGAAAGAAGAAAAAAACGGCAGGTTACAACACTTTTTTTGTTGTTTTTCTTCTTTGTAATTATTTGTTTGGTCCAAAATATTGTTTGTGTTGTCATGAGTTGTCACGACTCGAGTTGGCTTTGTCCGCGGCGTAACCGTCTTTAAATAAATACTTTAAGAAATGTCTATGGGAAAAATGCATTGGGATTCATTTCCTGGTCCAGGGTAGGGGGCGGGACTGCGACGCTCTATACCGGAAGGCAGCATTCAGGAGAATAGCTTTTTTTCCTCCAAAGTCTCCTGAACTTGCGGCACAGTATTTTAATGTTTTTTTTTTTTGTGGCTTTCTCCATTATTTTATATTTTTTATGGAGGGACAGACAGTAGGCTGACAGGAAATGGGGAGAGATATGGGGGGGGGGGGGGGAGAGACATGCAGTAAAGGCCGTCGGGATCGGGAGTCGAACCCACGGCACACTGCCAGACTGGATTACCAGCCAAGGTGCCTGGACCACTGAGCCACGGCCCAGGCCAACGACACAGTATTTTGCGTTGAACAAATTTGTTTAGAAATCCACGTCGTATACACCTGCATCTCCACTCCAAGAGTGCTGGGTTGCGCCACGAAAATAGCTGATCTACAAGCTCTCAACGCGTCGCAGCGCGACGCGTTGAGAGCTTGTAGATCAGCTATTTTTGTCCAAAAAGTGCCCTCTTGCGGGATTGCAGCCCCACTCTCTGCACGTCCCCCTGGTGGAATGCATCTGTCGAGGTTGAAGGAGTTCAGCGTGTGAATGACTTTCACTATCTGTAGATCATTGAACCAATGTGGACTTCAGCATCATATGCTTGCACGCACACACGCACGCACACACGCACGCACACACACGCGCGCACACACATGTACGCACACACACACACACACACACACACACACACACACACACACACACATGTACGCACGCACACACAAACACACACACACAGCGTGTAACTAATGGATAAACCGACCTTTGTCCCTGAGCTGCCTGCAGGGAATTTAGCCAGCAACCCACGCCCTGCCCTTTGACTCTCTCTCTCTCCTCTCTCTCTCCCTCTACCTCTCTCTCTCTCTCTCTCTCTCTCTCTCCTCTCTCTCTCTCTCTCTCTCTCTCCTCTCTCTCTCTCTCTCTCTCTCTCTCCCATACGCACATGGAAGCCTGTGTTGTACTTCACCGCACACCAGTGTTGCGCACTAGAGGCTGAACTACAATCACGCCGTGAGCTAAATATATATATTATAGTAATTTGGGTGTGTTGTGCCAGCCCGGCACGCACACACACACACACACACGCAGTCGCACACACACACACACACACACACACACACACACACACACACACACACACACACACACACACACACACACACACACACACACACACACACACACACACACACACACACACACACACGCAGTCGCACACACACACACACACACACACACACACACACACACACACACACACACACACACACACACACACACACACACACACACACACACACACACACAGCCCGGCACGCATGTACAGGATATGTATGACTCAGGCAGGACTCTAACCGGTGGTGGAAAGTAACTAAGTACATTTACTTAAGTACTGTACTTACGTACAATTTTGAGGTATTGTACTTTGTATGCACACGCACGCACGCACACACACGTACACACACGCACGCGCACACACACCTACGCACACGCACACACACACACACACACACACACACACACACACACACACACACACACACACACACACACACAGTGAGCATCTCATGTAAAAGATGAACGTACAATATTATCACACACACACACACACACACACACACACACACACACACACACACACACACACACACACACACACACACACACACACACACACACACACACACATGCAGTACAAGTACATGTAGTAGTATTGTGTACAACTCAGCTCACCACACTGAAATGGAAGTATGCTCACATTAAACATTAATAACAATGTGGTGTGACTGGAAAATATATCAGCTTGAAAACAGAACTACAGAGAGAGAGAGAGAGAGAGAGAGAGAGAGAGAGAGAGAGAGAGAGAGAGAGTAAAGCTAGCAGACAGGTCAATAGCTTCATTAAGTAATCATTACTTAAGTGCAGCTTTTTCAGTCTGTTCATAGAACAAGTCAATTAAAGATCAGCTTCATTTCTGTATGCTTTGCATGTTTCTGTGCGTGTTTTGTAGGCCTATTGCAATACAAAACAAGCACAGAAAACATAATTACAATGCAGTTGAAGTGCATTGTAATTATGTTCTGTATAGCATTTTAGTTTTAACATTGTACATCAAGCACTGCAGAGGATGTAGGCTATATTATTGCTAATAACTCCTACTGTATATGGTATGTTAATTTATACTTCTCCTTCCTAACTGTAAATGTATACTGCATTGAATTGGATTGCAATGTCTATTAATATGCTGTCCCTCTCAACTAAAGACACAAGTCAAGCAGTTTGTATAAGCACTAGTGTGGAGTCAGAGAGAATGATCATTTATTTTAAAGAAATGTTTAAAATATCAGAACTATATCAGCTGATCAGAAACACTATAATGATACAGTCATATAAATCACTACAGTGTAATCCAGTAAAGCATGGTATTATACTGCATTCAGTCTGATTGAGAGAAGGAATAATCAACCCACCTGTGAGAATGAGAGCTGAAGACAAGAAGGAAGGAAGGAACACGTAGAAGGAATAGCGTTGTCTGTAGGAGGAATGGAATCCTTGCAGGAGGTTTTGCTGCCATCTGGTGGGGGAAATGGTGGTAACAGCACAGGTGCATACATGTACGGTAGGCTACTCAGGGGTTCTCAACCCGGGGGTCGCCTAATTATTTTTGAGTGGTGTAAACCACTCCAACAACTGGCTTTGTTAGTTTACGTGTCCACGTGTTTGTTCGTACCAAAAAAATTAGCATGGTTGCTATGGTCACTCAGTTCACACGGGTGTGATTTCATTATGTCAGACATTATGTCAGACCACAGCTGAGCAGGCTATATAATACCTTACACCACTCAGTTCACACGGGTGTGATTTTTTTGATTATATAGATTATAAAAAAAATAAAAAAGGCTGAATGGCTTGAAAATAGAATGAAGAGTTTACATAGTAGGCTACACATAGTACATGCATAAACTTTCCTTAATGATTATATCTGGTTACAGTATTCATTTATGATGTATTTTCTCTATTATTAAGGTTATTGTAGGGGGGGGTCCCCAGGCAAAAACGTTGAGAACCCCTGGGCTACATAATGCATATTTAATGCATGTCACAACTTGCTTTAGTTAGAACTAGACCTGTGCCCATCAGGCACTGGCCTGCATGAGAACGATGCAAGTTGGGATTTGAATATCAGTAATGCATTCCCGACCCTAGTATAAAATACCCATCATACAACAGGTCGTTTTGAGGAAGCAATCTGATTAGTTGAAACAGCTTCTAGCTGTTGAAATAACCACGTTATTTATTTTACCATAACCACGTTATTTCACCGGCTATAATCAAAACAAACAATTCAGCCATGCTTTTCTCTCAGAGGGCAACAGACTCGGTGGCTAGGCTAGCTAGTTTCTTGGGACATCTGTGGTCGTAGTGACTACATCTGTCATTGAACTTTTTTTAAATTTTCAGCGATTCTCTTAGTTTTAAGGGTAACTGTTGTATAATTGCAATATTACACGAGAAGGTGTTCGTTAAGGTCATTAATGCACTTCTGTGATACCTTTCGGAACTTGCCCTGCGGGCGAGTTCCTACGGCAGCGCAGGCGTGCAGTAATGACGTTAAAGAACACCCTCTCGTGTAATATTGCTTAAGACGAATAACAGTCTAAGTCCACACTATTGATCCATAATGTATAAATGATAGATAAGGGTTCAGGACAACGAGGCCTTTTCGTGGAGGGGTCAGAATGAAATATGGACTTAGACTGTTTTTCGTCTGTGGTACTATTATAATAACCATTAGATATATATCAGAGATCTCTGTATCTGTCTGTCTGCGTTTTCATTCAGATTTAATTATAGTTTGTCAGTAAAAAAAAGGTAGTCGATGAACATTTTTCATCATAGTTTTAGTCGACACTGTAGTTATTATTGCCTTTAACCCATTCAGGCCTGACGTCGAAAAAAAAAAAAAAAAAGGTTTCTAAATCATGACAATTTTCTGAAAGATTTGAGGCACATTTTAACGATTTTTCAAAAAATAGCAGACCTACAAGTTCATAGCGCGCCACTCGGTGGCGCGCTATGAGCTTGTAGATCTGCTATTTTTCAATAGCTAAAGTATAACATAATGTTTAAAACACCAAAAGGGGTTCCCGCCCAAAATGGGTTTTAAGCACTTGAAGGCCTACCTTACACTGTGGACGTCATCATACCATAAACCGCTTGAACAAATCCTTCTCAGAAAATTAGAATATCACGCAAAAGTTCATTTTCTTCCGTATTATAATTCAAAAAGTGAAACTTTCATACGTTCTCAATTCATTGCGCATAAGGTGAAGTGTTTATCACGTGAATCCGTCTCACACTGTGAGCTTGTAGATCATTTTATAAAAATATATATTATTCAATATTGTTATTGTCATTATGCATCAAGTGGTGATGGGAAACGTAGTTTCTGTGACATTGTGGGTCCACATTGTCACAATGAGAAGCCCAACACACAGTCATACAGAATGGGTGTTTATTAAAGACATTTATAAAATATATATGTTTTTTTCTCCTGTGTTTTTGCACACCTCCTTTTTTGTGTACTATAAACACATCTTCGGTTTGTTCACTAAACTCACCTCAAATAGCCGTTTTTTTGTACTACTGAATCTGATATAGTGGACTAGTGAATCAATTTAGTGTTTACTTTCTACCGTAGGTTTTACTATCGAGTCTCAAACTGGCGCTATTTTTTATAACAGTAAGAATTGACCTATAGCTAAGCCCCTCCTCAAACTGCTATGGTCCAATCACAGCTAAGCATAACATGGGTTAGACAAACCTCTCCACCAATAGTTTTCCTATATGATAACACATTGTTTAAAAAAAAGAAATGTCAAGCACATATATTTTCCAGTGCATATGGCCGGCCTTGTTGACTGATTTTGGAAGAGATTTGGAAGATCTGGTTCCAAAAATGAACCAGTATTTATTGTGTAAAATCCATGATATTTACATTGGAATAAATGAGCCTGGTTGGAACTTGTCCAAGTGGGAGTGTCTAAGTGGGAGAGGGTGGGGCTTAGCTAGAGGTGAATTAAGCATGGATAGAGTGGCGATGGCTGATAACATATGGTGGAAAAAGTACTCAATTGTTTTACTTAAGTAAAAGTACCAATACTGCAATTTAAAACTACTTCGTTACAAGTAAAAGTACGGAATTGAAAATGTACTTGAGTAAAAGTACAAAAGTATCGGCATCAAAATGTACTTAAAAGTACTACAAGTAAAAGTACTCATTGTGCAGAATGTCCCATTTCACAAGTTCAAAATACAAAATCTATTGAAAATAGCAGATCTACAAGCTCACAATGCGTCACGTTGCGACGCATTGTGAGCTTGTAGATCGGCTATTTTCAAATGGCCGAAATGTATAGGGTTGAAGTGGTTAATGTATGTTTTCTAATCAAAGTTAGTGGAGTAGAAGTAAAAGTACCGGAAATCGGAAATACTCAAGTAAAGTACAAATACCTCAAAATTGTACTTAAGTACAGTACTTAAGTAAAAGTACTCCGTTTCTTTCCACCACTGTGACGTATCAGCAACAACTTCGGGTTACTTCAGTAACCTCAGTTGTATAAGTGACTCGAAGAAGAGAGTCATATCGGCAACAACGTGGCGATACGTAACAGGTGACGTTATGAAAACACGAGAGAACAGCCTGCTGGAACCCAGGCTATAGATTATAGTGGGTTGGTGAATGTTGATGCGGGTGTGAGTGATGTCAATGGCAATGTCAGTTTTGTTGTAGCAGGGTGAACGTGATCCTGGGTGACGTCTCTGGTTGGAGGATGAGGGTGTACTTGGTGTCGATGTCCTCAGTGGACGAAACGCTCAGGCGGAAGTTTAACAAGATCTACAGAGAGAGAGAGAAAGAGAGAGAGAGAGAGAGAGAGAGAGAGAGAGAGAGAGAGAGAGAGAAAGAGAGAGAGAGAGAGAGCTTGTAGATCGGCCATTTTCAAGATATTTTGTATACATTTTTCATCCATCCATCCGTCTTCAACTACTTATCCGTAGTCGGGTCGCAGGGGCAACAGCTCCACCAGAGAGGCATTTTAAACATTTCAAAACTTGAAATGAGACATTCTGCATTATGAGTACTTTCTACTTTTGGTACTTTTGGTACATTGTGATGCCAATTATACTTTTGGACTTTTAATCAAGTACATTTTGAATTCCGGAAGTTTACTTGTAGGCTAACTGAGTATTTCTTTATTGCAGTATAGTGATACTTTTACTGAAGTAAACAAGAAATGACTCAAGACTCATTATATATCAGCTTGCATTCCATTCTCTTGCATATTTGTACCTTAGTGAGGCTTTTAGTCTTGTAGTCGCGTTTACAGTCTCTAGTCATGGTGCATTGGTGTCCCATTGGCCGTGGGGCTTAGTGTCCCATTGGCTATGGGGCTTAGTGTCCCATTGGCCGTATAGTGCTAGTCTCCCATTGGTTTAGAGGCCACGACACCACGTGACCAAACCAAGGTTTATTTAAGGGACACCCTTTTTGCAAAAGAATACATGTTAAACTAGAAAAAGTGCCCTTCTGGGCACAGGTCTCCACCAGGAGGATAGGACTGTGTGAGATGTTTGGCAAAATGTTTAGGAGTAATATAAACATGTTTTTTTGTTTGTTAGTTTTTTGCAACAATTTTCTTCATTTTGTTGAGGAAATGCAGAGTGCCTGGTGGCACTATAATAGGCCAATGTGAAAAGGGTGCCATTTCTTCATACGCCTTTAATGGCAATTGGATGATTTGAGGCATTTTGTTCCAAAAATGTGTTTTGCAAAAATCAACCTGTTGGTGGCGCTATAACAGGCCAATGTGAAAAGGGTGGGATATATTCCTCAGCCTAGTAAGAAAATGTGTGAAAGATTTCACGTAAATTGCATGCTGCGTTCATGATTTGAGGCTTTTGTTCAAAACGGGGCAATCTTGCAAAGTGTGAAAGCCAATTATAACCAATTAGGATGGAATATGAAATATCGGACAGATCCGACTTGAGCACATGACCATAGAGATACTGTGTAACGATTTGTGAGATTTTTGGACAGAATCTGGAGGAGTAATATCAAAAAATGTGTTTTAAGAAAGTCGGCCTCCTGGTGGCGCTATAAAAGGCAGATGCGGAAAATGCAGGTCAAAGATTTGTCCTTGGCCTCTGGGGAGTGTGCATGCAACGTTTCACGCAGATCGGTGCAGTTTTAGGTAAAACATGTGAAAAGCTGCCTCATGGTGGCGCTATAACAGGCCGTTCTGGAAAATGTGGGGCAGAGGTTCATCGTTGGCATCCAGGGAGTGTGTGTGCAAAGTTTGGCATCGACCGGGTTAACGGTGCCGGAGATTAGCTGGTAACAGACGGACGGAAGGACGGACGGACGGACGGACGGACGGACGGACGGACGGACGGACACACACACACACGGACGGAGTGCAAAACATATTCTCTCCCCATGCCTTCGGCCTGGTGGAGACAATTAATGACGTTTAGAAGATTTAGGACAATTTCCTGGGGGTCTTTATGTGTAGCCCAGTGTCTATGACATCAGAGACACTGAGCTCACTGCTAAAATCTAAAAGATCTAAAACCACATATTACACACATAAAGATCCCCAGGAAAGTGTTCTAAAGCTTCTAAACGTCATTAACATATATATGTTTTTGCAAAACGGGTGAAGTGTCCCTTTAAATCAGGTTAGGAAGCGAAGACATATGTCACGTCCGACCAACATTACTGTCTGCATGTGTGATGATCCATGCTGGGACTTACTTATCCACTTAAAACTTTGATATAAAAGGTAAAATGCAATGACGTGACATGATACAAGTATCTCTCCTTTCAGAGTCCACCGTACGGTCTTCGCTTCCTAACCTGATTTAATAAACCTTGGATTGGAAGTCCGATCATTGATCAGCTCTTGCAAGCTGATCAAAATGTGATTACTTTTCCCACCACTGGTTCAACACGCACGCACGCACGCACGCACGCACGCACGCACGCACGTACGTACGCACGCACGCACGCACGCACGCACGCACGCACGCACACAACGCACACACGCATCACTCACGTGCATGAGCACGAGTTGCATCTCGTTCTCGGCGATGCGGCGGCCGACACATTGACGCGCCCCGAAGCCAAACGCCAGCGCACGGAACGCCATCTCTGCCCCTCCCCCTCCTTCTGTTCGCTCCCACCGGGCGGGGTCGAACCTCTGCGGCTCCTCAAAGACATCGCTGCTCCTCCCCAGAGGGTAGAGACACGCCTGGACCATGGTCTGGAGAGAGAGAGAGAGAGAGAGAGAGAGAGAGAGAGAGAGAGAGAAGAGACAGAGAGAGAGACAGAGCGAGACAGAGAGAGACAGAGAGAGAGAGTGAGAGTCATTTGAAAATCAATCACAGCAATTGCAGAAACATGACATGTGTGCGTGCGTGCGTGCGTGCGTGCGTGTGTGCGTGCGTGCGTGCGTGCGTGCGTGTTAACTCACTCCTGCAGGTACATGGTAGTTCTGCAGAACAATGTCTCGGACTGGATAACGCTGGACTGTGATTCCTACTGGATACAACCTGCACACACGCACGCATGCACACGCACACACGCACACACACACACACACACGCGCGCGCATGCACGCACACACGCATTTACATGTCAATACATGACATGAAAAGGTTTTGAGAACCATGCACGACCGTGTTCTACATCAGTTGACACTAATCAGCCCGCAGACCCCCATATGAAAACACATGCCAGGGACCCCCAAGAGAAGATGTTTACGGCTCTATCAGAGATTATCAACCCGTTTAATTTCAAGGACCCCCAGTTTGACATGAATTAGTGTATAGTCTAGACTAATTCATGTCAATTTATATTGTAAAATATGAGCAACTTCCACTGAAATGAATAGCAGGGGGGGGGGGGGGGGCACTCCGGTTCAGTCTCTATCCTTTTAATACTCTATGAGTATATGTCACTAACCTGAGGGTCTCTTTGACCGTTCCTTTGAGCAGCGGCGCCCCCTGCAGGGCTCTGAGAGGATCGCCCTCGGCCTGCTCCCACGCTGCTCTGGCCTGCTGTCTGACAGACTCCTGGACCGCCGGGTTACGACCCAGCTCGTACAGAGCAAACTGCAGAGGAACCGCTGTCTGCAGAGAGAGAGAGAGAGAGAGAGAGAGAGAGAGAGAGAGAGGTTAACCTGAACCGCTGTCTGCAGAGAGAGAGAGAGCGAGAGAGAGAGAGAGAGAGAGAGAGAGAGAGAGAGGTTAACCTGAACCGCTGTCTGCAGAGAGAGAGACAGTGTTTCCACACCTAAGCGCAAAACGGCCGACAGCCGCGCACGTCTTAAGCCATCCGCAGCTTCTTTTCCGACTTTTTAGACAGCTGGTGGATGGAAAAGAAGCTCCACCTCCGCGGACGACTGCCGCGGAGGAGAGCGTTTCCGGGAATCTGGCCGTCGTGCAAGTCGTCCGCGGAGGTGGAGCTTAATTTCCATCCACCAGCTGTCTAAAAACCCGGAAAAGAAGCTGTCCGACAGCCGAGAACGTGGCTCTTTAGATAGTGTGGCCGCACCTAGAGAGAGAGAGAGAGAGAGAGAGAGAGAGAGAGAGAGAGAGAGAGTGGGGGGAGGGGTTAATCTGAACGGCTGGGTTTCCGACCCAACTCATTTTTTAATTCATGTGATCGGTTAGCCGATTTGCTCGTCTACATGCGACGTACATTTTCCCTTCATTGTCAACGGCATTTCATGTTTGTGTTGCCACAAATTTACGTCAGATTTCAGGCACACATGACGTAATTCTCCTTCCATTGTCAATGGCAAATGTGAGACGTCACGGGACGAAAAGCTATAGGAGGGGCTAGTGTGCCCCTCAATAATCACACTTGTGTGAAGTGAGGGGCACCTGGTAATGTTTGTTTAAACTGCTCTAAAAACACATTCAAAAAGCCATAGTGTCATGTTCCATGCATGTTTTTTAAAAGGAACCCTGGCTAATAAGACAAATATGCCTTAAAACATTATACTTGCTCTCTACAACTAAAATTAAAATAATAAAAACACCTTAAATATTATATTTCTTTCATAAATAAATAAATATTTCACTCAATAGGGACTGCTCCCGTCGCAAGTTGATGATGATATATGTCCAAATGTGACAACATTTGACTGAGGCTTGAAAGGTTCACTTCTGTGGTCTCTAACATTACACCTATAGCTACATGCCATACGTATTTACGTTGCATTCATATGTAGGCTATGCAATGTCCCGTCAAAATAAACAAATAAAGTGACGTTGACAGATAATTAGCTATAGCTTTATTCAGTATTACATGGTTATAAAATAAGTCCTAAGATTGTACAATCTATATTACTCTAATCACTGTTCTCATTTGGATAGCTATATCCACAGCTATGAAAAAGTCAACATGGACCAGCCAGAGTGTGTCACAATATGTGTGTGTGTGTGTGTGTGTGTGTGTGTGTGTGTGTGTGTGTGTGTGTGTGCGTGCGTCCGTGCGGAACAGGGCGTTGCTGAAAAAGTGCTATAGTTCCTTGTTCAGTCACGAGACTCGAGAGTCAGTCAGACTTGACAGAACATTTAACTTAACTTCATCACAATAAGCCTATCTCACAGAATTTCCCCGCCCCCCTAAATACGCCCCCTTTCGGGGTTAGTGGTGATAGCGTGACGTCACTCCATAGACGCTACATGTTAAAAGAGGTTATTTAAGAAGTCTACAACTTTTGTTTTCTCAAGGTAAGGTTTGTTCTATCTGCTCGACCTGATTTACCATCTTGTTTGCTTCATAATAATATTGGTCTGTCACATTTTTACATTAGAAAATGTACTTAGATTCTCCAGAGAAAAAAACGTGTAAATGCCCATGTTAAAGTCACCACTATTTACCGGAAGTGGGCGTGAAAAACGGGCTGTGAGATAGGCCTATAGCGTGTGCCAACGTGTACGTCACCAAGAGGGGGGCGGCGTCTAAAAAGCTAGGGACGGCCCCCTCGTGGGCATTAAATTCTAGCCCGCATCACTCAGAATGGAGTGACGGTGGTATGTTTTTGTAAATATTGAGCTCGTTCTTGGCGACAACATAGTGAACCAACACCAGGATGGATAGAAAGAACGTCGGGCCCAAATACATTACAAGGACAAGGAAAATGTTGTGAACAAACACGGCTGTGCTTAGATACTTTGTTGAACGTTATGTCTCTGCGCCCGTGCGCCGATCCAAGCCATTCTACGTCTTTTTGTAAACTCGTCAATCTGGGTTCCTTGATACTGTCTCCATGCTGGAAAGCTGAAAATCGAATTCCGTTTTCTGGCTCATTTCCTTGACGCGACCTGCTGTGGCACTTATTTACTGAGCAAGTCTGCACCATTGTGAGGTCAGTTTAAAAAAAGAACGTATACAAGCACACCTGATGGTCGCTCAATGTAAACAAACCAGACAAGCCAGCAAGTATGGCGGCCGCTACCACGTGACACATATGTTGACGCCCTCTCCAGGAGATTTTGTTACACCCTATTGATCAGAATTACATCAATTGTATTTATCTTTCAGTCGATCAAGTAGTAAACGGATCCATTGAACTACCAGATCAACTTCAACACAGACAAGGAAGGGAAAAAAACTTCAAGGCAGGCAGGCAGGCAGGACAGGTCTGTTAAAGCTGCTTCAATCTGAGGTAAGAACACATAATCTATTACTATTACTACTACAGGCTACTGCAAAAAAAGTGTTATTACAATAATAATAATAATAATAATAATAATAATAATAATCCGGCGTTTCCGGGAATCTGGCCGTCGCGCAAATCGTCCGCGGAGGTGGAGTTTAATTTCCATCCACCAGCTGTCTAAAAACCCGGAAAAGAAGCTGTCCGACAGCCGAGAACGTGGCTCTTTAGATAGCCTGGCCGGGCACTGTTCTTTTGGCAAATCTAAGTGAGCAAATATAAGACTTCCGGTGGACGATCTCTTCAAAATAAGAGTACCCTCTAGAGTATTGAAAAAAAGATTAATTTGCACATTAAAACTATAAATTAAGCATTTAAACGATGCTATAGGACACACATTATGTTTCTGTGTAAAAATAAGTAATAAGTAATGTTTCTGTGTAAAGATAAGTAATTAAAAAGTTATCTAAATGGATAAATGCTATTCACTGGAGAGCATGGACTTTATAAAGTGGACACTGGACAAAAATCCCTGCTATGTTTCGACTAGTGTGACATACGCACGCGTCCGGGGAGACCTCCTCTACAACACCACACTGTCCGCTAAGCAGCAGAGGTGTAAAACAAAAATTGGCACCAGGTCACAGGTAAAAAAACATAAAAAAACTTCCCATTTCCAGACTACAGTGGACTAAAGTGGACGCTGGACAAAAATCCCTGCTATGTTTCGACTAGTGTGACATACGCACGCGTCCGGGGAGACCTCCTCTACAACACCACACTGTCCGCTAAGCAGCAGAGGTGTAAAACAAAAATTGGCACCAGGTCAGATGTAAAAAAACTTAAAAAAACTTCCCATTTCCAGACTACAGTGGACTAAAGTGGACGCTGGACAAAAATCCCTGCTATGTTTCGACTAGTGTGACATACGCACGCGTCCGGGGAGACCTCCTCTACAACACCACACTGTCCTCTAAGCAGCAGAGGTGTAAAACAAAAATTGGCACCAGGTCAGATGTAAAAAAAACTTTAAAAAACTTCCCATTTCCAGACTACAGTGGACTAAAGTGGACACTGGACAAAAAATTATCCATTTAGATAACTTTTTTACGTTATTTAATTACTTATTCTTACACAGAAACATAATGTGTGTCTTCACAATAACTGTAATGTAATAACAATACTAATAATGTAATGTAATAATTATTTAATTAACTACGCTTTTAATCTGAAAGCAACCGGATGTCTTAAATTTGCTAGCTCTCAAACAGGAAGTTCTAGATTTGCCAAAAGAACGGAGCCGTGTGGCCGCACCTAGAGAGAGAGAGAGAGAGAGAGAGAGAGTGGGGGGGTAATCTGAACGGCTGGGTTTCCGACCCAACTCATTTTTGTCTCCACCAGGCCGAAGGCATGGGGAGAGAGTATGTTTTGCACTCCGTCCGTGTGTGTGTCCGTCCGTCCGTCCGTGTGTGTGTCCGTCCGTCCGTCCGTCCTTCCGTCCGTCCGTTACCAGCTAATCTCCGGCACCGTTAACCCGGTCGACGCCAAACTTTGCACACACACTCCCTGGATGCCAACGATGAACCTCTGCCCCGCATTTTCCAGAACGGCCTGTTATAGCGCCACCATGAGGCAGCTTTTCACATTGTTTACCTAAAACTGCACCGATCTGCGTGAAACGTTGCATGCACACTCCCTAGAGGCCAAGGACAAACCTTTGACCTGCATTTTCCACATCTGCCTTTTATAGCGCCACCAGGAGGCCAAATTTTGTAAAACACATTATTGGATATTACTCCTCCAGATTCTGTCCAAAAATCTCAAAAATCGTTACACAGTATCTCTATGGTCATGTGCTCAAGTCGGATCTGTCCGATATTTCATATTCCATCCTAATTGGCTATAATTGGCTTTCACAGTTTGCAAGATTGCCCCGTTTTGAACAAAAGCCTCAAATCATGAACGCAGCATGCAATTTACGTCAAATCTTTCACACATTTTCTTACTAGGCTGAGGAATATATCCCACCCTTTTCACATTGGCCTGTTATAGCGCCACCAACAGGTTGATTTTTGCAAAACACATTTTTGGAACAAAATGCCTCAAATCATCCAATTGCCATCAAAGGCAAACATATTACTTATTTATATTACTCCTAAACATTTTGCCAAACATCTCACACAGTCCTATCCTCCTGGTGGAGACCTGTGCCCAGAAGGGCACTTTTTCTAGTTTAATTTATGCGATTTGCTCGTCTACATATGACGTACATTTTCCCTTCATTGTCAACGGGATTTCATGTTTGTGTTGCCACAAATTTACGTCAGATTTCAGGCACACGTGACGTAATTCTCCTTCCATTGTCAATGGCAAATGTGAGACGTCACGGGACGAAAAGCGTGCCCCTCAATAATCACACTTGTGTGAAGTGAGGGGCACCTGGTAATGTTTGTTTAAACTGCTCTAAACACACATTCAAAAAGCCATAGTGTCATGTTCCATGCATGTTTTTAAAAGGAACCCTGGCTAATAAGACAAATATGCCTTAAAACATTATACTTGCCCTCTACAACTAAAATTAAAAAAATAAAAACACCTTAAATATTATATTTCTTTCATAAATAAATAAATATTTCACTCAATAGGGACTGCTCCCGTCGCAAGTTGATGATGATATATGTCCAAATGTGACAACATTTGACTGAGGCTTGAAAGGTTAGCTTCTGTGGTCTCTAACATTACACCTAGCTACATGCCATACGTATTTACGTTGCATTCATATGTAGGCTATGCAATGTTAACCTGACTCCGCCAGATGGGGCAGCAGAGAGTACACTGGGTTCCCCCCTCCTGCTCCCATCTGGGAACTCTCAGGCAGACTTGATGCCCGGCCACAAAACGGCCTGGCCAATCAGCAGCAGCTAGAAGCTAGAAGCTGCTGCTGATTGGCCAGGCCGTTTTGTGGACGGGCATCAAGTCTGCCTGAGAGTTCCCAGATTCCCATCTGGGAAAATTGCAGGAGGGGGGAACCCAGTGTAGTCTCTGCTGCCCCATCTGGCGGAGTCAGGTTAATGCAATGTCCCGTCAAAATAAACAAATAAAGTGACGTTGACAGATAATTAGCTATAGCTTTATTCAGTATTACATGGTTATAAAATAATTCCTAAGATTCTACAATCTATATTACTTTATCCTATCAACAACTAATCACTGTTCTCATTTGGATAGCTATATCCACAGCTATGAAAAAGACAACATGGAGCAGCCAGAGTGTGTCACAATATGTGTGTGTGTGTGTGTGTGCGTGCGTGCGTGCGTGCGTGCGTGCGTGCGTGCGTGCGTGCGTGCGTGCGTGCGTGCGTGCGTGCGGAACAGGGCGTTGTTGAAAAAGTGCTATAGTTCCTTGTTCAGTCACGAGAGTCAGTCAGACTTGACAGAACATTTAACTTAACTTCATCACAATTGATCAGAATTACATCAATTGTATTTATCTTTCAGTCGATCAAGTAGTAAACGGATCCATTGAACTACCAGATCAACTTCAACACAGACAAGGAAGGGAAAACAAACTTCAAGGCAGGCAGGCAGGCAGGCAGGCAGGCAGGCAGGACAGGTCTGTTAAAGCTGCTTCAATCTGAGGTAAGAACACATAATCTATTACTATTACTACTACAGGCTACTGCAAAAAAAGTGTTATTACAATAATAATGTACTGTACTGTATTGTTCCATATTGTACTGTACTGTTGCAGACTGTACTGTTGCAGACTGTACTGTTGCAGACTACTGTACTGTACTGTACTGTACTGTACTGTACTGTACTGTACCGTAATGTCCTGTCGCAGTTTTTTTGTCGCAGTGTTTTGTCTTCTCCCAAACTTCTGCCGCAACAAAAGCTCCTTTTAACAATACAATATCGAAATCATTTCATAATCATCTAATGGCTTGAGTGGTTACAATGGTCCTACAGTATGTATGTATGTACCTATTTTCACACAAGCTCTGACGCATCTTATAATGGAGGCAAAAGCACACATCCTGCTGGGAGCCTGTGGTGAGTGTGGTGGTGTAAACGTGGTCAAACAGCTTTCCATTTACCATCACGCTTAAGCTGACTTGTTGAAATGAGGTTGAGTTGCGTAAAAGCAGAGGACAAATCAATGTAAAAGTGTAGCATGAGCCCCATTTCCTTCCAAGTGTTTTGAAAAGTAAGTTAGTGAGTGACAAGGTGGTGGAAACTATAACTGATCACGGAGCTACAGGATGTGGTCGATCCGTTTCATGTATATGTCTTTGAACCTTGTCACTGTCATGCCAATACAGTTTTTTTATGTGAACTGAAGGATTGCAAAGTATTAAATCCGTATAGGCATGATTTCATTTGACTGAAGGTAGCATAACAGCACTCTGGGCTTGAAATATATTGTGTGGGTGAATTGAAATATTAAATATCTTGGACATACTGACATCCAACAACAGTGTTGCAAAATACATGATCTGCTTTTAAGTACACTTGTTCTGTGAAATGTACACTGTTCAGAGCATGTGTCCCCCCCCCCCCCCCCCCCCCTCTTACAGCGTAAAAGTAGGCTGCTGATTCGGTAGGATTGCACTAGTATCCTTTTATTGTACAGAAGTATGTTTTATCTCATTTGCATTTCATTTATCTTATGGTACCGTAAAAAGAAAACATACAAATAAGAGATTACAATTACAGTAGGCCTACTGAATAAATTATATATATATATATATATATATATATATATATATATATATATATATGTATATGAGGCAGCAGCAAACAGAAAGGACTTTAGCTTTGATTTAAAAGAACTGAGAGTTTTCTGGGAGTTTGTTCCACATACTGTATGTGGTGCAGAATACTGCTTCTCAACATCAACACTGATTCATTCAGTGTTTTTTGTTGTATGCTCGTATCTGTTAAACTGGTATAGAGGATTCTGGATTTTTAAACTGGTATCGAGGATTCTGGACTTTTTTTCTTTTAATCTTTCTGTGCATTTAATGCAGTCTTTACATGTTTGCAGCAAACACCTGTTGATTTGACACATATTACTGTTCAAAATCTACTATTTTGCACGCATGCATCATTATACTCTGATGTATTGTAATACCCACACAGATGAGAGTCTTCTGCCTCTGTCACCTCAAATAATTTCCTGAAAGTAAAGACCAACAAATTATGTAAGACTCTTTTGGGGTATTTTGAATTGCTATGCTTATATGCTATCTTTTTTGTTGTTTGTTAAATTTGTCCTGAATTCGTGTTTTTCTATGTCAAACTTATTTTTCTTAAAGTTGTTTAATAACAGTATATTATACCTGTTTTATAAATACAAATATTTCTATTTGTTCTAATAGTCCTAGAGAAATCTAAAATGTTTCTCACTGTGGTGGTGTATATCCGCATGCAAAAATACATTTTGGGCTGACTGACATTCAGACAGGAAACCAGCAAAACTGTGAGCAAGTGTCTGGTTTCCTGTCATACAGTTTCTAGTCATACACAGTTAGGGATCATACTTGGATATCCTGTGTAATAAGTAGTGGTACCAATTTTACATCTGATTGTAGATCAGATAAGGTATTTGAATGTGGAGGATCATATGATATTAGAAAAGATGCAATTGCATTTCAGTGCCATCAGGACAGTATACTTTCATCAGTTCTATGGTAAAAGTTGATGGTGCTATACTATCAGAACTAACTGGGTTAAGATTTTTAACTTAAAGCATAACCGCAATCAATATGAGATCATCAGCTATGCCTCACTGAGTAAATCTCAATACTGATGCTGCTTGGTTGTCCCAAATTCGATTCCGGCAATTTGTCAATGTATGACCCTGAGCAAGACTTAATTACTCTATGGGCTCACTGCTCCTAGTAGTTATACCGGTATATATGCAGAGGACAAATTTCACGTATGTGCAAATATACTGTGGATAGGGGGGGGGAAAGAGTGGGGACTAACTGTACTGTACTGTACTGCAACACACTGTATTGGACCATACGGTACTGTACTGTGCAATACTGTACCATACTTTTCCGTACTGTACCATACTTTTCGGTACTGTACCATACTGTGCTGTACTGTAGCAGACTGTACTGTACTGTACTGTACCATACTATACCGTTCTGTACTGTACCGTACAATACTATACCATACTGTACTGTGCAATACTATACTGCTGCGGTGTGTGTGTGTGTGTGTGTGTGCGCGCGCACAGTGGAATGGGGTGTGGCCTAAAATGTGATGTTGCGCAATAACATGGTTTTTCATGCAAATGCAAACTGTACAGTAATTAGGACAGTTGCATGGATGCAAAGTAGCGCGTTATGTCTGGACACGTATGCCGGTGGTGTTATGCATGGTGAGATGTGGGCAAACGGTGTGGTTTGGTAGGAGAAGGCGGACAAAGGCAGCCGGATAAACGGGGTGCGTGGGTTTTAATTAGGGTGGCAGGATTATTTGGCCAACTTTTTTATACATTAGGAAGGCAATCAGTAGGAGTGTGCAAAGAGGGTGATTATGGAGGTTGGTGCAGAGCTGTCAGAACCTAAGTCTCTCAATAACCACATTATCAAAACACTCCTTTGAAACAGGTTGATGACTATTATTTGGGTTCATATCTTCTTCCCAAAAGGACTTTCAAACTAAAATGGTAAATGGTGCATTTATATAGCGCCTTTATCCAAGGCGCTTTACATAGATTGTGCATTACATTCACCCATTCACATGTACATTCATACACCGATGGCGGCGGAAACCATGCAAGGCACCAACCAGCACATCAGGAGCAATTAGGGGTTCAGAGTCTTACTCAAGGACACTTCGACAGAAACTCTGGGGGAGCCCGGGTTCGAGCTGGTAACCTTGTGGTTACCAGTGAAATACATTTTGCACTTAAACCCCAAACTAGTACAGTTTCGGGAATAAGAAGATGCCTGTGACAAGTACATCTGAACCCTATCCGTGCCACACTCCACCACCATCCCTGCGCCTATACACCAACTACATACATTATGATAGCTCTGTACTGACTTGAACACCCTCTCTGGGCCCATAAGGGGGCTTTTCTCTCCACTGTATCCCCACTAAGGAGTCCCATCTTCCCCATAGACCAGACAAGTGGCCATTTGTTCCTACTAAGTGTGTTTGCTGCAAAGACTGAGCTTGTAGATCGCCTATTTTCAAAATGTTTGTCCCGACCCCCAGTTTGGGAACAACTGCCCTAGGGGACTTGGATTATTATTATTTTGCCAGACACCTTTACAAACAATAGTGAAGACATTTCTTGTTAAGAAATTTCTTCCAAGATGTGTGTAATATTCCCAGTCTATCACTTGGCAGCCATGCTTTTACAAATGTCACAGTACCAACCATTAATAATGAATGCACTCCTTATTGGTATGGAATCAAATCAAAATAAATCTCCTGAAAGCTTCACAGAATGTGAATTATGTGTATAGGTGATGAATTCACCAATCCTGGGCATTACGGCATATAGAAAAGGGAGAAATGTCCTATTACACTGTTATAACCTTATAACCAATTGCTTTATTATATAATTGTACTTGTAATTGCTTGACTATAATTTAAATATGCTAATTGGATTCCTAGATCACCAAAACATGGGGTTAGGCACCAAAATGACTTGTCTACCGTGAATAATGAAGGAGTAATGGCCTTTTATGGAACTGGGGGCGGCCATCTTGAAAATCTGACCTTTCGCATGGTCAAACTTTGGTAAACTTTTAGTATGTTATTAAGGACACCTAAACTATAGTAAAATACGCACATCACTTCATGGAGGTGCTGGGTTCAAAAAGTAACATAGGAAAAGAGAGGAAGCCGCACACTCATATGCTCCGAAGGATAAGTTTATTGACGACGTTTCGAGCCAAGGCTCTTCATCTGGTCAAAACTTAAGGACACCTAATACTACAAAAAACAGTTGAGAAACCATCTGTTGCAATTTTTTTAGGGTCAAACCATAATTGCACCGACTAATAGCTAGAAGAAGTAGCCTTACTGCTGCTACTATCAATTATTAATCATGTTAATCATTGTTGAATTGTCTTCCAGCTGTATAACAGCCTCCGGGAACATTCCACGTCAGAAAGAGTGTGACTGCAGACAACATGGCTTCTCGTTTGACTCGCCAAGAGGAGGAGCTCACCTGTCCTGTGTGCTGCGACATCTTTAAACATCCTGTTCTGCTGGCGTGCAGCCACAGCTTCTGCAAAGGCTGTCTGCAGCGATGGTGGACAGGAAGACCAACACATGAATGCCCTGTTTGTAAAACAACATCCTCCAGTGACCATCCTCCTACAAACCTGGTGTTGAAGAACCTGTGTGAGAACTTCTTGGAGGAGAAACTGTCGGTGAGCTCGGAGGATCTCTGTGCCGAACACGGGGAGAAGCTCAGGCTCTTCTGCCTGGACGATGAACAGCTGGCGTGTCTCGTGTGTCGGGACTCCGAAAAACACGCCGGACACAAGTTCTTACCTGTGGGCGAAGCGTCGGGGCGTTGCAGAGAGAAAGTCCAGGAATTACTGAAGCCTTTAAAGCAGAAACTGGAGGTTTTAACTTCATCAAAGGATGAAGTTAAAACTAATTATGACCTAACAGAAAATCACCTCAAGGTTCAGGCCCAGAACACAGAGACGCAGATTAAGGAACAGTTTAAGAAACTTCATCAGTTCCTACAAGAGGAAGAGGAGACCAGGATTGCCATTCTGATGGTTGAAGAGGCACAGAAGAGTCAGGAGATAAAGGAGAGGAGAGATGGGCTGAGCAAAGACATGGCGTCCCTCTCAGACGCAATCAAAGCCACCGAGGACCAGCTGAGAGCCGACGACCACGTCTCGTTCCTGCAGAATTACAAGACCACAATGGAAAGAGTCCAGCTAACCCTGCAGGACCCACCACCGCTCTCAGGAGCACTGATAGACGAGGTCAAACACCTGGGAAACCTGGCCTTCAGAGTCTGGGACAAGATGAAGGACATTGTCTCCTACACCCCTGTCATTCTGGACCCCAACACTGCCCATCCAAGGATCAGCATGTCTGATGATCTGACCAGCTTGAGACGTTTGAAATATGAAGAGGAGCTGCAGCTTCCTGACAACACGGAGAGGTTTTACTATCATGGCTGTGTCCTTGGTTCTGAGGGCTTTAACTCAGGGGCTCACAGCTGGGATGTTGAGGTCGGAGACAATACAAACTGGACTCTGGGCGTGTTAGCTGAGTCTCACCCAAGAAAGGGAAAAATCAGTGGTGAATTCTGGATGTTAGAGCTCTTTGAAGGTGCATACACAGTGTTCGAGAATGTCACTAATATCACAGTCTTCACAGATCTCCCAGTGAAGCAGAAACCTCAGAGGATCAGAGTCCAGCTGGACTGGAACAGAGGAAAGCTGTCATTCTCTGATCCTGACACTGACACACACCTGCACACCTTCACACACACTTTCACCGAGAAGCTCTTTCCGTTATTTAGAAATTTTGACGATGACAGTGATATATCTCTGAAGGTGTTACCAGGGAAGATCCGTGTCACTCTGTAAGACCACAGTTAGAATGTATTGCATCTAATACAACCCTTGTACATGCATTTATTTCATATTTACATGTCGATTTCAGCTCTGACACTTATTTCAGACATGCTCTAGTATGTGAAGAGTCTGCCTGTGCTATTAACTCATTTTGGGGAAGAAAAAAAAAGTTTTTCTCCTCTGGTGAAAAGCTGAAATGTGCGTGATGGCAGGCTCTCAGTCAAATCTGGTCACATATCCCTATGGAATGTATGGAATGCATATGCTAATAAAAAAACACTTAATACATCCTAAGGATAATATGAGCATTTAAAATATTGTATTAGCATGTGCATTCCATATATTCCATAGGGCTGGACCACACATTGCTGAATATATAATTGTATTAACGGTTTGTTGTAACTAATATTGTTGTTGTATTACTGTTTTTTTGTATGTAATCTCGACATCATTGTAAATGAGGGGTTCCCTCAATGGTCTCTCCGAGAATTTAAATAAAGGTTGAATGAATGAATGAACATGGACACATGACATCATCAACTTGCGACAGGAGCAGTTCCTATTGAGTGAAACATTCTCTATTTATGAAAGTTTGTTCTCTTGTTGAGCTCTATGTCCTTTGTCTTTGTTGTTTTTTTCTTTCTTTTTTGATGTAATCATGTATGGTTGGTGGCAGCATCAATTAGTTGTTTTTTTCTTTCTTTTTTGATGTAATCATGTATGGTTGGTGGCAGCATCAATTAGATGTTTTTTTTTTAATGATAAGGGCAGGTATAAATAAGATTTATCTTCTTCCTGCTCCTTTTCTTTTCTGGTATGGAATATGTACAAAATAAGTACAAAGTAAAAATTAATATGATCATGTAAAACCATAACTGAAATGAAATAAATAAATATGAAATGAAATGAAATGAAGTAATAAAATATCTAAGGTATTTTTATTTTTTAAATCTTATAGGTATAGAGGGCAAGTATAATGTTTTAAGGCATATTTGTCTTATTAGCCAGAGATCCTTTTAAGACCTTCAGGAAATCTTACTAAGTACGCCTGCCAGAAACCAACAGAAGACATGGAACTGTCCGACTAAAAAAGCGATTTAAACGCTGGTTTCGACCCGTCACTTGCCCGATAGAAAATAAAACATCTTGAGAGCAGGTCCCCCGTACGACCTTTCATTTTTGGATACAATGTGCGGGAAAAAAAGGTACGAATTGTGCATCGTGGGGAAATATTGGCCGGCGTATATCGCCCTTGTGCCGGTACCCAGATGAGTGGGACCGATATCTCGGTACTACTACATAGCGGAGGGAGAGGATCCATATGGAGCTAGCCTATAGGTCTAATAGAGAAGGGGTTCTCAACCCGTGGGTCGCGACCCCTCGGGGGGTCGCCAAATTATTTTGGGGGGTCCCCAAAATATTTTCAAAAAATATATATATATATATATATATATTTTCACGATTTTTCAAAAATAGCAGACCTACAAGTTCATAGCACGCCACTCGGTGGCGCGCTATGAGCTTGTAGATCTGCTATTTTTCAATAGCTAAATTATAACAATGCTTAAAACATCAAAAGGGGTTCCCGCCCAAAATGGTTTAAGGTTATTGTAGCAGTCAATTTATATTGGGGTTTGGGAGGGGGCGGGGCGGGGGTCCCGAGATATTGCCAAAGCATTTCCGGGGGTCCCCGGCCAAAAACGTTGAGAACCCCTGTAATAGATGGTATGCGCGTGACATCATCATCAAACCAGGAAGTTATGCAGGAACGCCTATACTGAGTGGCAAAAAACTACTTTCTGGCCTTGACAGCCCCCATCCACACAGAAAAGTCCTATCTGATTGCATTAAACAACGTTTAACAATGTTAAACTCACTTTAAGCATGCGCATACTCTCTATTGTGGATTATTGCTTTAACCCATTTAGGCCCGACATCGAAATTTAAAAAATGTCTTCTAAATCACGGCAGTTTTCTGAAATACCTATGTTTCTATATCAGTGGTGCTCAATATTTCACATCAAGGACCCCCAGAATTGTCTGAAATTGGCCACCGAGCCCCATCTGAAAATATGTTGTTCCAGTGACCCCCCCCTCCCCCGGAAGCAAAGATTTGAGTTAAAAAACGTTCGCTCTGAAATAATATAATCCAAAGATTTGTGCCACATTTTCACGATTTTTCAAAAATAGCAGACCTACAAGCTCATAGCGCGGCACTCGGTGCTATTTTTCAACAGCTAAAGATAACATAATGCTTATCATCTAAAACTGGACTATGAACAGGCCTTAACTCTCTCTCTCTGTATCTTTCTCTCTGTCTCTCTCTCTCTCTCTCTCTCTCTCTCTGTATCTTTCTCTCTGTCTCTCTCTCTCACGCACACACACACACTCTCTCTCACACACACACACGCACAGTCGTACACACACACACACACACACACACACACACACACACACACACACACACACACACACACACACACACACACACACACACACACACACACACACACACACACACACACACACACACACACACACACACACACACACACACACACACACACACACACACACACACACACACGTGTGTACGTACGGTGTCGACGCCTCCCGCCATCAGCTCAGTGATGTTGGCTTTGATCAGGTCCAGGGACAGCTCTCCTTTCTCCATCAGCTGACGCAGGACGCCCTTGTAGCGTCCCTCTGTGACCCCTGACCCGGTTGACCCCGTTGACCCCGTTGACCTCAGCTGTCCCGTCTGAGACATGTGCTGGTACCCCCGCTGGATCCTAGCCTCAGCTGAGAGGGGACGAGAGACGGAGAGGAGAGGAGTTGTCATTGTTGGTCTGGGATTTATTTTAGGGCTGGGACTTTTTAATCCATTTAGTTGAAATTTTAAAAATGTCTTCAAAATCCTGACAGTTTTCTGAAAAACCTTATGTTTCTGTATTAGTGGTGCTCAATATTTCATGTCAAGAACCCCAAAATTATATGTAATATGCCTCCGCCCCCCCCCCCCCCCCCCCATCTGAAAATATGTTGTTCCAGTGACCTCCCCAGAAGCAAAGATTCGAGTTAAAACGTTCACTCTGAAAGAATATATATTCAAAGATTTGAGGCACATTTTCACGATTTTTCAAAAATAGCAGACCTACAAGCTAAATTATAACATAATGTTTAAAACACCAAAAGGGGTTCCCGCCCAAAATGGGTTTTAACTGATTCCTTTTGATTAATTCACCCTTTGTCAGCCTTCTGATTGGTCCCTGACTTGTTTATGTTGAATTTGCTAAAACATAATTTTTGGAAAAAACTAAAAACAAACATGATATGCCCAGTCACCGTGCTGCACCTGTCATGTTCTTTTTTTACTGACACCAAGTTTAAAATAAGAATTGAACGTTATTTCAATGGTAGTGGATGGAGAGAGAGGATTTTTGTCCAACCAAGAGACGGCAACCAATGGGTGCGAAGAGGGGCACAACCATGGGCGGGACTTGACAAAAGGTGAATTGACCTATAGCTAAGCCCCTCCCCAAGCTGCTATGGTCCAATCACAGCTAAGCACAACATGGGTTAGACAAACCTCTTCACCAATATATTTCCTATATGATAACACATTGTTTTAAAAAATAAATGCCACGCACATATTTTTCCAGTGCATATACGGCAGGCATTGTCAACGGATTTGGAAGAGTTTTTGAAGTTTTTGTGTGGCAGCGGTGGCCGAACGGATTGCGGAGCGGTCTTGATACCGGAAGGTCGCCAGTTCGAATCAGCGGTCCGACACGTTAAAATTACCACAGCTGAAGTGCCCTTGAACAAGGCATTGAACCACTACGATGAAATGTTCTATGAGCAGGGCCTGGCTGGAAACAAGTTCTTGAGCTTAGCCCAGATACCCTGGGTAAATATAGTAATCATTTCATTTCATTTCAAGGTCTGTTTCCAAAAATGAACCAGTATTTAATGTGTAAAATCCATGATATTTACATTGGAATGAATGAGCCCGGCTGGAAAGTGTCCAAGTGGGAGTGTCTAAGTGGGAGAGGGGCAGGACTTTGCTAAAGGTGAATTAAGTGCAGGAAAAATAACACGAAGTGTATATACATTTTAATCGTGCTTATAGTTTTTTCAGAACCTTTCTCACTGGATTTAAGGAAATGTATACTAAGGCCTCACTCACACGGTCGCTGCAGATTGCTCTGTGCTTGCTGTATACAAAGGGTGTGACACATCTTGCCCCAATGCATTTCCAATGGGAGCCACATGGTTTGACACAACATTTGTGTTGTATGAGGGGGAGGGGCGCAGTCGAAACACAGCCGAAAGCCATACGACAGCTTGTAGTCCAAAATGTTGTATCAAACCATGTGACTTCCATTGGAAATGCATTGGGGCGGCCATGACACTTACAACATTCATACAACAAGCATGCATCAATGTTGTAAAGGTCTGAGTGAGGCCTTAGTCTTTTGAATGACTTTCCACCACTGACCGTGGGCGAAGATGTGGTCCCATGCGTTGGCGTGCTGCGTCCACAGGGGGGCGCGCAGGTGGTGCATCAGGCGCGCGGGCAGGTAGAGCAGGGGGGGCGTGGTGGAGAGCATGCGCTCCAGGGCCCAGATGAAGCGCATGGACTCCTGGGAGGGAGAGGAGGACAGCAGACCCATGCGCTCTCCATACAGCACGTGACAGCTGGCTGCACATGCACACACATGCACACACACACACACACACACACACACACACACACACGCACGCACGCACGCACGCACGCACGCACGCACGCACACGCGCCAACAGATGTGCATTAGTCTGACGCGTCGACGCTTGAAGAGATGAAAGGTATCAGATCGGATATTTATAGAAACAGCTGAAATAACTGCAGACAGACAGACAGACAGCAGACAGACAGACAGACAGACAGACAGACAGACAGACAGACAGACAGACAGACAGACAGACAGACAGACAGACAGACAGACAGACAGACAGACAGACAGACAGACAGACAGACAGACAGACAGACAGACACTAAGTCCCTCCCCAAACCCATCCTTGTCCAATAGGCACGTTAGCAGCGAAGAAAGCTTGACCTGCATAGCAACCGTTGCTAAACTATTTGGATTGGCATTGGACAAATCGCTTTTTTTCACTGACGAAAACTAAATGGAAACTAAATGACACTAATCTATGATGACTAAAACTAAGACTAGATATACTGACAATTTCGTCAACACTAGACTAAAATGTTAGGAAGGGACTAGTGGACGAGATCCAGTACAAGTCATTTTACACTTGGTTGCATGCTGAAAATAGCTAAATAGCTAAATCGGCTATTTTCAGCAAGTGAAAAAAAGACTGTCATTACGACGGCTCGCCAAAACACATTTTGTTCGACAAAATCAACCGTAGATTTAGTCGACTAAAATCTTACGATATTTAGTCGACTAAAACTAGACTAACACTAAAACATTCCAGGTGACTAAAATGTGACTAAAACTAAATAAAAACTATTCAAAAAAGACTATGCCAAAAAACAATACTGATGCATGGAGCCACATGGTTACAATCTCACACACACACACACACACACACACACACACACACACACACACACACACACACACACACACACACACACACACACACACACACACACACACACACACACACACACACACACACACACACACACACGCCAAACAACCGCAATGCATGCTGCTGCAGTTTGATTGGACGATGCGGGGACTGACCCTCCAGTGCGAAGCGGAAGAGGTCGGGGCTGGGGTCAAAGGTGAGTGTGCCGCCCCTCCCCCCCTCCTGCCTCACTCTGGTCCGCAGCTGGACGCAGAGGTCCTGACACACCTCGTCCAGCAGGGGGACAAACCTCTTGACCGCCGACGACACCATCACCTCCCTGTTGAGCTGGATGCGGTCCGAGCGCCACTCCTCTCCATTCCTACGAGGAGAGGGGAGGGGAGGGGAGGAGGGGAGAGGAGAGGAGAGGAGAGGAGAGGAGAGGAGAGGAGAGGAGAGGAGAGGAGAGGAGAGGAGAGGAGATTTTTATCCTAAATAAATTGTAGAAAAAAGCTTTCGCACACCTAGAAATAAAGCCGGTACATGGGTTCCGGAGGGACCCAAACATTGCCTTATTGCATTTACAGAGCAGATACTCGTATCTTTCTTCTTATCATTGATATCATATAGAGCGTCGCAGTCCCGCCCCCCTACTACGGCCCAGGAAATGATTCCCCGTTCATTTTCCTGTCAGTTGTCACAACTCGAGTTGGCTTTTTTTCCGTGGCATAATCGTCTTTAAATAAACACTTTTTGAAATGTCTATGGGAAAAATGAATGAGGAATTCACTTCTGGTCCTATAGCGTCGTCATGAAAGGGTGCGGGACTGGTATCTGGAACCACAATTAACATTAATACAGCATAAATAACCATGTTTTAAACTACAATGTAAACCTGGATCTTTGTCTCTCATGAGTGACATGACATGTTTAGACAGGATGCATGGTTGCTGATAGCATGCAGTAGTAGGCCAGGACACCTACGGTTCTTCCTGTGCTTGCTTCCTGGTGACCATATATGGAGACAATTTGGACAATGTTGACCACTTTAGACTTCAGGGGGGTGGGGTAACCTGAGACCACCTTTGCATCGGTTGTTGTCTCTGTATAAAGACTCTACTGAAATGTCTATATGGGTTAGTCAGTGGCCCGCACACGCCGTGAGGCTGTCGGGTGCCTGCATGGCTCAAGCCATGCAACATGGATTTTGTCTCCGACAATAAATGGAACTCCGGAACAACTTTCATCTGCCTGTGTCTCTCCATCTATCTGTCTGCAGAACTTCTCCGTATTTTTGCCTGAGTGTTTTTTAGTCTTTACGTCTGAGGAAAAAACTACCTCTTTGTAGTACATATACTTCAGACGCTCTATTGGCAGGAGGCAAATTCATCCATTTGAAAGTATAGCTGAAAGCAGAACTGACTTGAGGAAGACCCCCTTGCAGTGTTGTCGTGTCTCCCGGTGCGTGGCCCAGGGTTGAAGGGTCATCCTCCGGGGGTGGAAGCCCTCGGCGCGGAACAGCTCGCTGATGTCAGCCGGTAGCATGATGTTCAGACTGCTCTGAGTGCCCACGTACTCCCTGCGCGTGCACGCACACACGCACGCACGCACGCACGCACGCAGACAGACAGACAGACAGACAGACACACACTGACATTATTTAAAAAAAAATCACACCCATGTGAAGTGAGGGGCGCTCTTATCATCGTACATCATCATCTCATACTGCATGGCCAATCAGAATGCCTGTTGCCCGTTACCACACATTTGTGTCATATTTGGCGGGACATTTGACCTAATTTCTCCCTTCATTGTCAATGGCATTTTTATGTTTGTGTTGCGGACATTTTGTGGGGACAAAAAATGGCAAATAAGTTTAGGGAATAATGGGTTAATGGGTTAGCACTTTAATTGCCCGGAACTATTTAATCCATTACATTCATGCGCCCAGTCGATTTATAAACACGGACGCCTTTTTCGGACGGACCGGCCGGAACTTCATGATGTTGTGTAGCAGCTAACAATAGCCACAGCACTTTAGAGTCGATCGACAACAACGGGAGACAAGAATAAATCTATCGAGACTAGCGACTGGACCGCGGAGCGCCGTTCTAACACAGGATCTTTTTTCAGAAAAAGACGTGATGATTTAGATCGCGATTTATGAACGTTTTAAGATTTTGTTTTCATCAGCTAAACAGAGAAGGGAGTTTTTTGATGACGTCTCACTCTTGCGCGTCACCGAGGAGAGCCCAGCAGGCGTGCCTGGGCTATACAGCCAGGCGATCTGTTCTCGTATCAATAAACTTCGTCTTTAGGACAATACTTCGTCCTGAGCGTCGGGCGTTACTAATAGAAAGGACAAAGAACTTCGTCCTGGGCGGTGGGAGTGTTAATGGGTGCACGTCCAGGAGGATATATATAGGGCCCTATGTCAATTTGCTCAGACACTATGATGTAAAACTCTCCATTCATTGTCAAAGGGAATTTAATGTTTGTGTAGTACTAGGACAACGTTTGTGAAGACATCAAAAGCTGGATAGAAATCACACCAGTGTGAAATGAGGGGCGCTCTATATCATCATCATACATCATCTCATTCCGGCCAATCACATTTTGCGTCCTCTCACCTTCGTCTTCAATGTTTGTGTTTACACAAACACTCACAGCTGGACATGCATTGATTGTCAATGGCATGCAATGTTTGTGTTAAAGGGACACTTCAACCCAACCAGATCTTATTTTAATGATGTTTGGGAGACGGGAAACAAATCCTGCGATATTGGGTAATATGTGTTTTTAAGATATTTTAGTATTTCAAAGTGTCCACTTCCTTGCTGGACTACAAGTTGTCTCAGTAAGACAGCCCTCTCCCTCTCCACAAGATGGAATGGACGATGGACAAGCATTATGGTAATTGTAGTCCAGGAAGGAAGAGAGACCAGTGTCTGTGACATCATGGACACTTTGAAATATACTAAAATATCTAAAAACACTGTATATTATATTCTACCCAGTGTACCTGTAGATGGGTCCCAGCGTGTTGAAGTGTATTATATACCTGTATATTATCCCATTTACACCTGAGACAAATGTCTGACAGTTTTTTTGAGTGGTGTAA
Source organism: Electrona antarctica (assembly GCF_951216825.1). Lineage (NCBI taxonomy): Eukaryota > Metazoa > Chordata > Actinopteri > Myctophiformes > Myctophidae > Electrona > Electrona antarctica. The sequence continues at coordinate 6,755,110 of NC_136811.1, forward strand.
ACCACTCCTACAACTGGCTTTTGTGTGCAGAAAAAAATGAGCATGGTTGCTATGTTCAAAATAATTTCTGACGTAATTAAATCACACCCGGGTGAACTGGATGACCGTAGCAACCATGCTAATTTTTTCTGCACAAAAAAAGCCAGTTGTGAAATCACATCCGGGTGTGATTTCATTACGTCAGATCAGAGCTGATCAGGCTATATAATACCTTACACCACTCAGTTCACACGGGTGTGATTTCTTTGGTACGAACACACACGGGTACAAAGCCAGTTGTTGGAGTGGTTTGCACCACTCAAAAATTGGCACGCCATACAGCGAGGTGAAGGTCACTGTTTTTTTGGTAAATCTAAGCTAGCAAATATAAAACTAAAGTGGACGCTGGACAAAAATCCCTGCTATGTATCGACTAGTGTGACATACGCACATGTCCGGGGAGACCTCCTCTACAACACCACACCGTCCGCTAAGCAGCAGAGGTGTAAACACTTTTTTGGCATGAGGTCAGAGGTTGAATGTTGAAAATGTCACCCAGCAGCTCAGATTCTGCAACCTCTATTGTGTCTGCAATGTCAGGACTGTCTCTAATGCATTCATCTGACTGAAAAATGATGAAAATGTTGAAAAGATGATGAAAAATGTTGAAAAAATGTTGAAAAAATGTTAAAATGTTGAAAATGTCACCCAGCAGCTCAGATTCTGCAACGTCTATTGTGTCTGCAATGTCAGGACTGTCTCTAATGCATTCCTCTGACTGAAAAATGATGAAAATGCCAAAATGCCAAAAAAACAGTGACCTTTCACCTCGCTGTATGGCGTGCCAATTTTTGTTTTTTAAAAACCCCATGTTTCTATCATATCATATATATGTCGTTTTCAAACATTTTCATGTCAAGGACCCCCAAAAATGATATGTATTTGGCCACCGACACCATCTGAAAATTATGTTGTTCCAGGGACCTCCCCCAGAAGCAAAGATTTGAGTTAAAAACGTTCGCTCTGAAAGAATATACATTCAAAGATTTGCGTCACATTTTCACGATTTTTCTAAAATAGCAGACCTACAAGCTCGTAGCGCGGCACTCGGTGCCGCGCTACGAGCTTGTAGATCTGCTGTTTTTCAATAGCTAAAGCATAACATAATGCTTAAAACACCAAAAGGGGTTCCCGCCCCCAAAATGGGTCATATTCTACCCAGCGTACCTGTAGACGGGCCCCAGCGTGTTGAAGTGTACTATATTCTACCCAGTAGTACCTGTAGACGGGCCCCAGCGTGTTGAAGTGTATATTATATTCTACCCAGTAGTACCTGTAGACGGGCCCCAGCGTGTTGAAGTGTACTATATTCTACCCAGTAGTACCTGTAGACGGGCCCCAGCGTGTTGAAGTGTACTATATTCTACCCAGTAGTACCTGTAGACGGGCCCCAGCGTGTTGAAGTGTACTATATTCTACCCAGTAGTACCTGTAGACGGGCCCCAGCGTGTTGAAGTGTACTATATTCTACCCAGCGTACCTGTAGACGGGCCCCAGCGTGTTGAAGTGTATATTATATTCTACCCAGTGTACCTGTAGACGGGTCCCAGCGTGTTGAAGTGTACTATATTCTACCCAGTGTACCTGTAGACGGGCCCCAGCGTGTTGAAGTGTATATTATATTCTACCCAGTAGTACCTGTAGACGGGTCCCAGCGTGTTGAAGTGTACTATATTCTACCCAGTAGTACCTGTAGACGGGCCCCAACGTGTTGAAGTGTACTATATTCTACCCAGTGTACCTGTAGACGGGCCCCAGCGTGTTGAAGTGTATATTATATTCTACCCAGTAGTACCTGTAGACGGGTCCCAGCGTGTTGAAGTGTACTATATTCTACCCAGTAGTACCTGTAGACGGGCCCCAGCGTGTTGAAGTGTACTATATTCTACCCAGTAGTACCTGTAGACGGGCCCCAACGTGTTGAAGTGTACTATATTCTACCCAGCGTACCTGTAGACGGGCCCCAGCGTGTTGAAGTGTACTATATTCTACCCAGCGTACCTGTAGACGGGCCCCAGCGTGTTGAAGTGTACTATATTCTACCCAGCGTACCTGTAGACGGGCCCCAACGTGTTGAAGTGTACTATATTCTACCCAGCGTACCTGTAGACGGGCCCCAGCGTGTTGAAGTGTACTATATTCTACCCAGTAGTACCTGTAGACGGGCCCCAGCGTGTTGAAGTGTACTATATTCTACCCAGCGTACCTGTAGACGGGCCCCAGCGTGTTGAAGTGTACTATATTCTACCCTGCAGCGTACCTGTAGACGGGCCCCAACGTGTTGAAGTGTACTATATTCTACCCTGCAGCGTACCTGTAGACGGGCCCCAACGTGTTGAAGTGTACTATATTCTACCCTGCAGCGTACCTGTAGACGGGCCCCAACGTGTTGAAGTGTATTATATTCTACCCAGCGTACCTGTAGACGGGCCCCAGCGTGTTGAAGTGTACTATATTCTACCCAGTAGTACCTGTAGACGGGCCCCAGCGGGTTGAAGTGTATTATATTCTACCCAGCGTACCTGTAGACGGGCCCCAGCGTGTTGAAGTGTATATTATATTCTACCCAGTAGTACCTGTAGACGGGCCCCAGCGTGTTGAAGTGTACTATATTCTACCCAGCGTACCTGTAGACGGGCCCCAGCGTGTTGAAGTGTATATTATATTCTACCCAGTAGTACCTGTAGACGGGCCCCAGCGTGTTGAAGTGTACTATATTCTACCCAGCGTACCTGTAGACGGGCCCCAGCGTGTTGAAGTGTATATTATATTCTACCCAGTAGTACCTGTAGACGGGCCCCAGCGTGTTGAAGTGTATATTATATTCTACCCAGTAGTACCTGTAGACGGGCCCCAGCGTGTTGAAGTGTACTATATTCTACCCAGTAGTACCTGTAGACGGGCCCCAGCGTGTTGAAGTGTATATTATATTCTACCCAGTAGTACCTGTAGACGGGCCCCAGCGTGTTGAAGTGTATATTATATTCTACCCAGTAGTACCTGTAGACGGGCCCCAGCGTGTTGAAGTGTATATTATATTCTACCCAGTAGTACCTGTAGACGGGCCCCAGCGTGTTGAAGTGTATATTATATTCTACCCAGTAGTACCTGTAGACGGGCCCCAGCGTGTTGAAGTGTATTATATTCTACCCAGTAGTACCTGTAGACGGGCCCCAGCGTGTTGAAGTGTACTATATTCTACCCAGTAGTACCTGTAGACGGGCCCCAGCGTGTTGAAGTGTACTATATTCTACCCAGCGTACCTGTAGACGGGCCCCAGCGTGTTGAAGTGTACTATATTCTACCCAGTAGTACCTGTAGACGGGCCCCAGCGTGTTGAAGTGTACTATATTCTACCCAGCGTACCTGTAGATGGGCCCCAGTGTATTATATACCTGTATATTATCCCATTTAAACCTGAGACAAATGTCTGACAGTTTTTTCTTTTAAACTTTCTATATCATATATATGTCGTTCTCAAACATTTTCATGTCAAGGACCCCCACAAATTATATGTACACCCCAGAAGCAAAGATTTGAGTTAAAAACGCTCTGAAAGAATATATATTCAAAGATTTGTGCCACATTTTCACGATTTTTCAAAAATAGCAGACCTACAAGCTCTTAGCGCGGCACTCGGTGCCGTGCTACGAGCTTGTAGATCTGCTGTTTTTCAACAGCTACAGCATAACATAATGCTTAGTTAAAACACCAAAAGGGGTTCCCGCCCCAAAACCCAGTGTACCTGTAGATGGGCCCCAGCGTGTTGAAGGTCCTCTCCATGTGCTTGTGGAGCGTGCGGAAGCGTCCCTCTCTCCAGAACCTCAGCAGGTTGACCCAGCCGCTCCTCCCCGTGTGGGGGATCTCCTCGAACCTCCGCACGCCTCCCCCTGCAGCACAGTGGGGGATTCCGTCGACTAATACTATATTTATTACAAAAACTGACGAAAACTAAATGGGGTGGCCGGTGGCTCAGGGGTAGAGTGGCTGGATGGTAACCGCAAGGTTGCCAGCTCGAACCCGGGCTCCCCCCAGAGTTAGTGTCGAAGTGTCCTTGAGCAAGACTCTTAACTCCTAATTTCTCCTGATGTGCTGGTTGGTGCCTTGCATGGTTTCCGCCGCCATCGGTGTGTGAATGTGTGTGTGAATGGGTGAATGTAATGCACAATCTATATGTAAAGGTGTGTGAATGTGTGTGAATGGGTGAATGTAATGCACAATCTATGTAAAGGTGTGTGAATGTGTGTGTGTATGGGTGAATGTAATGCACAATCTATGTAAAGGTGTGTGAATGTGTGTGTGTATGGGTGAATGTAATGCACAATCTATGTAAAGGTGTGTGAATGTATGGGTGAATGTAATGCACAATCTATGTAAAGCGCCTTGGATAAAGGCGCTATATAAATGCACCATTTACCATTTAAATGAAAACTAAGCTATGGTGACTAAAACTATAAGGCTAAATATATTGACAACGTCGTGAACAAATAAAAAACTAGACTAAAATGTTAGGAAGGGACTAGGGGACAATAAAAGTTTAAAAAAGTCATTTTACACCTGGTTGCAGGTTTAAAATAGCAGATTGACAAGCTCACAACGCGTCGCAGCGTTGTGAGCTTGTAGATCGGCTATTTTCAGCAAGTGTAAAATCAGCCATTACGACGGCATCAAGGCCCGACCAAAATACATTTTAGTCGACAAAATCAACTGTAGATTTAGTCGACTAAAATCGCATGACATTTAGTCGACTAAAACTAGACTAACACTAAACCTAACATTCCAGGTGACTAAAATGTGACTAAAGCTAAATTAAAACTATTCAAAAGACTATGACTACAACTAATAATTTGCTGTCAAAACAGTGTTGATTTCGTCAACTAATACTATGACGAAAAATGACTAAGACTAAATATACTGACAATTTCGTCAACAAATAAAAACTATTGTGTTAGGTATCCAGTAGAAGTCATTTTACACTTGGTTGCATGCTGAAAATAGCGTCAAGGCCCGCCAAAATACATTTAGTCGACTAAAATCGCATGACATTTAGTCGACTAAAACTAGACCAACACTAATACATTCCAGGTGACAAAAATGTGACTAAAACCAAGTGAAAACTATTCAAGTGACTGCCCTGCATCATCACCTCCTCTGCCCTGCTTCTTCTTCGTCTTCCCCTCCTCCTCGGACTCCTTCTCCTTCTCCCCCGTCGTTATCCTCTGGCGGTCGTCTCTCGTCGCGCCGATGACCACCGGCTCTGCCACACCGACGCCACCGCTGCCACACAGCCTCCGCGTAAAAGACGCCGTCCTCCTCCCTCCTCCACCTGTCCCCCGCGGCAGAGGACACACACGGTACCGACTCCACATGGCTCCGAATGAATGAGACAGACAGACAGACGGGACGGACTAGTGTCTCTGTCTCCGCGTCTCTGCACTCTGCAGGTTCCTACTGCCTCGATCGGCCTCTTTCTCTCTCTCTCTCTCTCTCTCTCTCTCTCTTCGTCCTCCAGGCATCCAACATGATGCTGATAGTGGTTGAGTTATGGATGGAGGGCAGAGTTCAAGAAAAAGACAACCAACACTGTCCAACGCACGCACGCACACACGCACACACATGCACACGCCTGCGCACAGCCACACGCAGACTTTCTTTGAAGTCACAAATTGTATTAGACCTACAAGGAATCAAATATAGCAGTAATGGATAATTCATGAACAAAAAACTAAAGTACAAATAGCACCTTCTCCCACGCACGCACGCTACGCACACACACACACACACACACCAAGGCTCCCAGGCTGTGACAGCTGAAACGTAGCAGGATTTGGCAAGGTGATGTTTTCGCCCCGAGCGTGCGTGCGTGCGTGGTGCGTTGCATCGTGTGCGACTGTGTGCAGCTAATCTGGTCAAAGCGCTGGAGCGTTATAGGTATTCCACTTTGCACGCAACACACACACCCCCAAGTAGAGGCCTAGGAACACACTCCATGGATGCTGCTATACAGTGGTCAGTGAACACACTCCATCACCTGATGGTGGCGCTACAGTGTTCAGTGCACCGTACCAGAACACACTCCATCACCTGATGGTGGCGCTACAGTGTTCAGTGCACCGTACCAGAACACACTCCATCACCTGATGGTGGCGCTACAGTGTTCAGTGCACCGTACCAGAACACACTCCATCACCTCATGGTGCCGCTACAGTGTTTTAACCCATTTAGGCCTGAGATCAGATTCTAAAAATGTCTTCTACATCCTGACAGTTTTCTGAAAAAGCTATGTTTGTATGTCAGTGGTTCTTCGATTTTTCAAAAATAGCAGACCCACAAGCTCGTAGCGCGACTCTGGGTGGCGCCCTATGAGCTTGTAGATCTGCTATTTTTCAATAGCTAAAGCATAACATAATGCTAACACCAAGAGGGGTTCCCGCCCAAAATGGGTTTAAAGGAGCATTCAGTGATTTGGGTTAATTTAGAAGAAAAAAAAACGCCCGGTAACAAGTTGTGCACATGCACGCACTACAGTGGGGGGGACACGCGACAGGCCCACAGCATGCACACCAAGGCCCGCCCCCACTCGATCATGATTGGCGGAAGGCCCCTCTCTATCCTGATTGGATGAAGGCTGGGCCACCTAGCCAAAAACGAAGGTTTTTTTTTTTTTTACCCCAGGGGTTAACTGGGGACAGGGAGGAACTCCTTATATGGTCAGCACACTCTATAGTAGGGAGGATTATCACAACAAAACAAAAAAATAAGTGATATTTGAATTAAGTGAAATCACTGAATATACCTTTAAATAGGGGGGTCGGTAGACTAATTCATGTAAAACTGGAGGTCCTCGACAATAAAACGGGTTGAGAATCACTGCCGTGAAAAATCTTCTCTTCTCCCTGGCATACCTTTTCAAATGGCTAATGAGGGTCAATTTGGGAGTCCTTGACATGGAAAAGGCTTGGGAACCACTAGTGTTCTAAAATACACACGTGGCACGGACGGGTGTAGCCTGGCTTGGCCGGCCTCATGGATTCACTGAAGGGAGGAATAATCTTCAGTGAATAGACGCTATGAGCCAGGCTATACCGGGCAGACGGGCACACACACGCACACACATGATTGTCAGTGCATGGGTGGTCAAACAAGTGTTTTTTTTTAATTATAATATAAAATGTCTCAGTCAGTCTGACATCATCAGAATAAACAACAATAATGGCAAAAGCAACATGTAGTCTACAGTTGGGTGCCACCGATATTGTCCCTTATCATTTGACCCATTTAGGCCTGACCTCAACATTTAAAAAAATCCTTCTAAATCCTCCAGTTTTCTGAAATAAACATTTTCCCGATTTTTCAAAAATAGCAGACCTACAAGCTCGTAGCGCGCCACTCGGTGGCGCGCTACGAGCTTGTAGATCTGCTATTTTTCAATAGCTAAATTATAACAATGTTTAAAACACCAAAAGGGGTTCCCGCCCAAAATGGGTTAACTGTCCTTTTGCGCAGATCACGCAAACCTCAGCAAAAAGAAAAGGACAATATCGATGGCCTCCAACTGTAGTTGTACAGCAGGACTAACAGTACAGAGAGAAGTCTATATACAGTACAGCTACAGAGAGTGTTGTCTCTTCATTGCAAAAATACAGTAAGATATACGCTTTAATCTTTAATAATAAGACAATTGATTCTCAGAGTGATAAACTAAAAACCGAGTCATGATTCCTTGACAGCCCCTACTACGTCGACGAAACAATCGTATCTGTGTGTGTGTGTGTGTGTGTGTGTGTGTGTGTGTGTGTGTGTGTGTGTGTGTGTGTGTGTGTGTGTGCGTGTGCGCGTGTGTGTGTGTGTGTGTGTGTGTGTGTGCGTGTGTGCGTGTGTACGTCATGACTCATGTTAGCATCCATTGTCATTTCATGAACTTCAAAAGTAGCTGTTTGTTTTGTAGTTTTAGCTCTTGTGCTGCTGCTCACGACCTGAGAGGAATTACAGTACATGGATGGAGAACGGTATACATAGATCTAAAAACCAGACAGACGCCTCATTGGCCGCTGCAGTCCGTTGGAGCGACCTGAATCGCGCGGGAGGGCAGAATGCACCGGAAGTGTGGAACACCGGAAGTGTGGAACATGGGAGGGCAGAATGCACCGGAAGTGTGGAACACCGGAAGTGTGGAACATGGGAGGGCATAATGCACCGGAAGTGTGGAACATGGGAGGGCATAATGCACCGGAAGTGTGGAACATGGGAGGGCAGAATGCACGGGAAGTGTGGAACAAGGGAGGGCAGAATGCACCGGAAGTGTGGAACAAGGGAGGGCAGAATGCACGGGAAGTGTGGAACAAGGGAGGGCAGAATGCACCGGAAGTGTGGAACAAGGGAGGGCAGAATGCACGGGAAGTGTGGAACAAGGGAGGGCAGAATGCACCGGAAGTGTGGAACAAGGGAGGGCAGAATGCACCGGAAGTGTGGAACAAGGGAGGGCAGAATGCACGGGAAGTGTGGAACAAGGGAGGGCAGAATGCACGGGAAGTGTGGAACAAGGGAGGGCAGAATGCACGGGAAGTGTGGAACACGGGAGGGCAGAATGCACGGGAAGTGTGGAACAAGGGAGGGCAGAATGCACGGGAAGTGTGGAACATGGGAGGGCAGAATGCACGGGAAGTGTGGAACAAGGGAGGGCAGAATGCACGGGAAGTGTGGAACAAGGGAGGGCAGAATGCACGGGAAGTGTGGAACAAGGGAGGGCAGAATGCACGGGAAGTGTGGAACAAGGGAGGGCAGAATGCACGGGAAGTGTGGAACATGGGAGGGCAGAATGCACGGGAAGTGTGGAACAAGGGAGGGCAGAATGCACCGGAAGTGTGGAACACGGGAGGGCATAATGCGCCGGAAGTGTGGAACAAGGGAGGTCAGAATACACTGGAAGTGTGGAACACGGGAGGGCATAATGCGCCGGAAGTGTGGAACAAGGGAGGTCAGAATACACTGGAAGTGTGGAACACGGGAGGGCATAATGCGCCGGAAGTGTGGAACAAGGGAGGTCAGAATACACTGGAAGTGTGGAACATGGGAGGGCATAATGCGCCGGAAGTGTGGAACATGGGAGGGCAGAATGCACCGGAAGTGTGGAACAAGGGAGGTCAGAATACACTGGAAGTGTGGAACAAGGGAGGTCAGAATACACTGGAAGTGTGGAACACGGGAGGGCATAATGCGCCGGAAGTGTGGAACAAGGGAGGTCAGAATACACCGGAAGTGTGGAACACGGGAGGGCATAATGCGCCGGAAGTGTGGAACACGGGAGGGCAGAATACACCGGAAGTGTGGAACACGGGAGGGCAGAATGAACCGGAAGTGTGGAACACGGGGGGGCAGAATGCACCGGAAGTGTGGAACAAGGGAGGGCAGAATACACCGGAAGTGTGAAACAAGGGAGGGCAGAACGCGCCGGAAGTGTGGAACACGGGAGGGCGGCTGTGGCTCAGGAGGTAGAGCAGGTCGTCCAATGATCCATGGGTCGGCGGTTCGAATCCCGGCTCCTCCTGTCTACATGTCCTTGGGCAAGACACTGAACCCCAAATTGCTCCCGATGTGCTGGTTGGTACCTTGCATGGCTTCCGCCGCCATCGGTGTGTGAATGTGTGTGTGAATGGGTGAATGTAATGCACAATCTATGTAAAGCGCCATTTACCATTTACCAGAATGCGCCGGAAGTGTGGAACGCGTGCTGCCATCGACAAGTGACGCAATCGCGTCGCTTGTCAGAAAGTATAAAAAGCTGTAAAAAAAAAAAAAACATATATATAATATATATACATAATATATTATATTATATATCATGCAGCCGAGCCTTCTAAGTTGACACATTTGGGCATGTCCTCTCTGCCTCTGAATGGCCTACCGGAATGTCTGCTCTGTTGTCACACGCGCGGAAGCTTGCAAAAGAAAAAGTCTGCAAACAAAAAAGAAAAAAAAAACGTTTCAGCCTCTGTGCAAGGCCTTCGTCAGGTATATGACGAGAAAGCTTGCCCTCCCTGTGAGACACAGACGCCCCCAGAGCCCGAAGGAGGCGTCTATACCTTTCTAAAGCCAAATTCCAATACCCAAAATCTCGGCCACTCGCTCACTCACACTCAGTCACTCCAGCATGGCAAATTATGGTGAAAATGGTGACCTGTCGAAATATGTCACCAGATTGTGGACTTCATACAACTTACATGGAGGTCTTTTAAATATGTGGCCTGAATACCGCTAGGTTGAACTCTGCTAATGAACAAACTGCAATGATTTACATTCAGACATTGACATTATGTGATTGTCTACACGATTGTCACATATTTCAGCAGGTCACCAATTTCACCGTAACACCACCATGCTGGAGTGAGAGTGAGCGAGCATAGCCGAGATTTTGGGGTAATGGAATTTGGATTATGTCTATGGAGAAATGGAGTGAGTGCCAGTGTTTGCGTCACATGACTTTACAGGGGCCCACGGGGACGTGGGTGGTGGGGGACCTGGGGGTGGGTGTCTTTTTGGCCGGGCCCGCTGAGCCAAAGCTGAGGTTCTGGAAGGCACTCAGCAGGCTGAAGGAGGCCTCGCCCTTACTCTGGGATTTGTTGCAGGATTTGGGACGAACCAGTTTGGACAGCTCTGTGGGGAGGGACACCTTCCCCCCCGCCGACCGCAAGTGTTTTGCGTCCTTCCGGTTCTGAGAGGGACGGAGAGGGGGCGGAGAGAGAGAGAGAGAGAGAGAGAGAGAGAGAGAGAGGTGGGGAGAATTAAATAAAATGTTTGCTGTGAACTCAGCACTAATTAAGTAAATAAATAACTATATTACTATAATATATCCCATTCTGGGCAAGAACCCCTTTTGGTGTTATAACCCTTCTGGACGGGAACCCCTCTTGGGGTTCTGTACAGTCTGTACAGTATTCAAAAAAATAAAGATATTTGATGCTGGTATATACATAGTTTTTCAGAAAACTTAGGTCAGGTTTTCAGGTTTTTAGAATTGGCCTCAGTCCAAAATGGGATATATTATAATAGCAATAAGCCACAAGAAGGTGTGAGGTTACCTTGTAATTTAGAACGGCTGAGAGGCGTAGTGAGCCACCCCTCTCAGTCAGACAAAAGGGCATCGCTGACATGGGTCACATTTAGTACATGTGTTACTACCCAGAGTGGTTTACAGTGCATACGATTAGCAGAATATGATCTGATTCTAGATCAGTGACCGGTAGTAAGGAGGAGTGTACAAGCATCAGATCTTCAGTGGACACACTACACTCCCATGAAGGAGGAGGAGAGAGACAGGAGGATGGCGTAAGAGGAGTAGGAGGAGGAGAAGGGGAGTAAAGGAGGAGATGAGAGGAGGAGGAAGAGGAGGAGGTGTCACACCTTGCCCAGTCGGTATTTGCTCCTGAAGTGACCTCTCATAGTGGCTCGCTCTGCGTTCCTTCTCGTGTTCATGTCTTCTCCCGACGTTCTGTCATCACAACAACACTTTACAGTTAGTTTATGACGTGATGCAGGTAGTGAATTTGAGTATTTAAATACTCAAACATCTACTGCATAGCGAAGATAGCCGAGCGACAAGCTCACAATGCGTTGCATCGTAAGCGCTTAAATCATTCCATTTAAAGATTGTATATAGCTCTAAGATAGGGACTATAAACTATATACACAGTAGTTCTTAAACCATCTCATCAACAGAGGACCTACAGTAAGTTAAACCAGGTCAAGAAACCACTGGCTGTTTTTACTTTCTACTATCGGGTGTCACTGACAACGGCAGTGGCGTGCACAGATAGACACTTGGGGGTGCTAGAGAGCACCTGCCCTTTTCCCTCTGGACAGCATTGTGCCCTTTTTTTTGGTACAGTGTACACACTGTACTCGGTAAGTGGAACTCGGAATAAGGGACAGTGGGAATATGCTGCACGTATATGCTGTTCCACTTATACAATATGTGGACCATGGTGACATTGATCAATTCTTGATCAAAAAGCTTCCAATATATTATTTAGGCTCCAAAATCTCACACTATTGAAACCCATTTTGGGCGGGAACCCGTTTGTGTTTTAAGTATTATGTTATGCTTTAGCTATTGAAAAATAGCAGATCTTCAAAATGAAATGTGGCGCAAATCTTTGAATATATATTCTTTAACTCAAATCTTTGCTTCTGGGGGGCGTCCCTGGAACAACATATTTTCAGATGGGGGTCGGCGGCCAATTACATTACATTTTGGGGGTCCTTGACATGAAAATGTGTTTTTTTTTTCCAGAATACTGGCAGGATTTAGAAGACATTTGTAGAATCGTCCTCATGGTCTAAATGGGTTAAGGCAACCGGCCCGTTCCACGCGCTGCACAAGGTGCCCCTTTTTTCACTTGAGCACCTGCCCCTCTAAATGTCTGTGCACGCCACTGGACAACGGACTGAGAATGTCAGTGCAGCAGGCTCGGCTCCAGGATGAAATTACTGAGGGGGGGGGGGGGGGGCAGTTCAAAAATGGCGAGGGGGCACGTCTCATTTTTGAGGGGCGCTTATAGCCCCTCCTAGGTCCAGCTTTTGGCGTATTATATGTGCACACACCTTGTCGACATTAAATTCCCATTGACAATGAACTGACAAAACGTGAGCCGTAATGAGATGATGTACAGTATGATGATGTATGATGATGTACTTCTTTTATATAGTAAATAATATTTACATGAAACTTAAACTGAGTGGGCAGGAATTTGCAATTGAGCGTGCCAGCCTATAAAGCCCCCTCTTCCCTCTGGCCCCGGGCCTGTGCCAGGACACGATCAAACTGCGTCAGTAATGGAGGGATATCATCAGTGGCGTGCACAGATAGACACTAGGGGGTGCTAGAGCACCACCTGCCCTTGCCCTCTGGACAGCAATGTGCCCTTTTGAAAAAAAATTAAAAAAGTTTTTATTTTGTTTTGTACAGTGTAGGCCTACAGTATGTGGACCATGGTGACATTGATCAATTCTTGATAAAAAAAAGCTTCTAATATATTATTTATGCCCCACAATCTATCAATCTCACACTATTAAGGCAACCGGCCGGTTCCACGCGCTGCACAAAGTGCCCTTGAGCACCTGCCCCTCTAAATGTCTGTGCACGGCATCTGGATATCATAGTATTGCAGGGGTTTGCATTAACCTTGGACCACTTCACCACTTTTCAAACTATCTTCATACAATTGGTCCTCACTGATGATCATGACAAAATACCACCATGTCTTTCTTCTCAGTCTGTTTCTCTAAGGCCTCACTCACACCTTCGCATCTAGCAAACAACATTGTTGGATGCTAGATGTAAACAAAGGGTAAGTGTCATGGCCGCCCCAATGCATTTGGATTTGGATGCATATACAACAATCTGGTGTGAAGGTCTGAGTGAAGCCTAAGAGGGCAGTTCAGAAACCCGTCCACCAATGACAGCATTGTTAGGCAGATGTTTTTTAAATATAGATTTAGATTTTTGAGGGCCCCTCCTATATACAGGTTTAATGTTTGTTTTATCCTTAGACAAACTTTAAAAACGCCATTGAAATGGACAGAGTTTAATGCTTGTTTTGTCACCAACACAAACATTAAATGCCATTAACAATGAACAGAGTTTAATGTTCATCGTTTTGTCCTCAATGTCGTAAGTGGTAAGAGCGCCCCTCACTTCACACGGGTGTGATTTTTTATTATCGTGAGAACGATGGCTTCCATTTTCACACTTTTTCAGGAATAGAAAGCCTGCCGTTTCTATTAGCTTGGATTCCCCATCGATGATGTCGTCACTGGCGGACGGGTTTCTGAACTGCCCACAGCCCTCCCATATGAGACACAGACAGAGTAGATGTTCATGTTCACTGATGTTCATGAGAAAATGGTGGCATTTTCTCATGAACATCAGTGAGGACGGACCAATTATATAGGTTGAAAAGTGTTCCTTGAATTAGTGAATCAATGAGCTGTTGTTCAAGAAGAGCATGCAGCGTTATGCAGCAAAATGTGGAACGCCCTACCAACAGTCATTAAGACATGTGAATCCCTTGAATCCTTCAAAACCGCTCTCAAAGGGCACCTACGGATGGCTGCAATTCGAAACTGGCCCCCGTAAAATCTGAATCCCCCCTACCGCCCCCCCCCCCCCTTTTCCCCTCACTGTATGTTTCTTTTCCCTTTTTACCTCCATTATGATGAATTCCTGTTCTGTTCTTTGTCTATATAGAAGTGTCTATTTGTACGTCTCTAAATGTTTTGATGAATTGAACATGGTGGACCCTGTTGTAAACAAGTGTAATGCTTAATTGGGTCGTCCACTCACAGTTAACAGCCTTTGTATTGAGTTTGTGCTTGAAATGTACTGTAATTCTGCAAACTGTTAATAACATTTTCAATCAATCAATCAATCATCTACAGATTTGCGTCCACTTGCCTCTCCTTCCCCAGGTCAGCCTGATAGGAACAGGACGCCTGATAGGAATAGGAACATGTGACTACAGGTTCTTTATTGCGGCGGTTATTGGACGACCTCCTCCGAGCGGGACGGTCACGTCTGCTAGCTCCTCGTCCTCCTCCTCCTCTACTACTCCACTTGTTCCTCCTCCGTCTGACCAGCAGCTGTCCTCTCTCCTTCGCTCCGACCACACAGCGGCCCAGCGTACGCAGGATGGGAACCCTCAAAGTTCTCTTCACATACGCGGAGTCCATGATGATGCTGCATGCGGCTGCTGCCAGCAGACTAGCTCGCTGTGCGGTCCGGGTCCGCTGGGCCGCATGCGCTGCCAAGGACAAGGACGGTAAAAACAGCCAGCCAGACAGACAGACAGACAGACAGACACCCCCCCCCCGAGCCAGACAGGTCAAGGTTTTATATGAAGTTTTATAAGCTTTATCACACATGAAGAAAAGACATTAATAACCGACAAGATACAGAGGAGACAGACAGAAGGGGAGGAGGGAGAGAGAGAGAAAGAAGACAGAGAGTGAAGTCAAATACAAAATAGTACCACAGACGAAAAACAGTCCAAATTTCATTCTGACCCCTCCACGAAAAGGCCTCGTTGTCCTGATCCCGTATCTATCATTTATACATTATGGATCAATAGTGTGGACTTCAAATGTAAAGCCTGACATTCTAATAGTCTAGGATCTGGCTAAGATAGGTATATGCACTTCATTTAGGAGATAATATCTCAACTGTTCTTGGCTAATATGACCGCCGCGAACAACTTGGGAACTATGACTAATTCGCTATTCGGGACGAAATACCTGAAAATGACCACAACCTTTTTAAAATGGCTCTCTAACTTCTAAACCCATGTCGCCCACGTAGAAGACAATATCTTAACGACCAGCTGCAGGCCTATAAAAGTGCCCCAGCCAGGGGAGATATTTGGCTTTTGGTAATCCCGCCACCCGATACGGGTCACTAACACGGCACCAATGTAACGCCCAGGAGTCGAACCCCATATTATGTCTCCCATGGTAGAAAGCCAACATCTTAAAGGACCACTTCACAACCGTCTTCCAGTGACATCATCATTAGGCAGATTGTTTTTTAAACAAGATTCTTTTACAAAAATGTTTAGATTTTCATTATCGTGAGAACGATGGCTTCCATTTTCGCATTGCAACTTTTCAGGACTAGAAAGCCTGCAGTTTCTATTAGCTTGTATTCCCCATCGATGATGTCACTGGAAGACGGTTTCTGAACTGCCCACAGCCCTCCTATGAGACACAGACAGAGTAGAAAAGAATTGCGCCATTTTTTCATGATTATTAGTGAGGACCTATTATATGAAGATAGGTTGAAAAGTGGTGAAGTGGTCCTTTAACACTATTCGAAAGGGGAATTATGTTTTGTATGGAGAGTATTACTGGTAGCTTGCTACCCTCAGGAAGGAGATATGGTGTTCCTTCCAGCATACAATGAGGTCAGACTGAAGAGGTCTTTTGTCCCATCAGTCGACTTTGAGGCTTAAATTAATCAGGATATTGGCATGCAGGGTTATAGACGTTGCACTTGCCTATTATGTTTCCATGTACAGTATGTAATTGTATTTTCTTTTCGGTTTTGTGTTATGTCAAATGTGCATGTGTTGCATACAAGGCCGCTCGGTCGCAAAATAAATGTCAGTGCAAACTGTCAATAAAGTATACTACATCATAATTATATCAGGTGTGCAGTACTTAGTTTAGACAGTTTTTGGTTTCTCTAAAGACTAGTCATTGGTTAGACCAGTCATTAGTCCTACAACTACAACCTATCTCAAACCCTCACCCTAAACCTAACCTCCCACGGGGCAGCACACCTAAACCTAACCTTAACCCATGTCTAACCAATGACTAGTCTAAACTACGTAAGTATGCACCCCTGCTTTGGGGGACAAGACTCTTGGTTATCAGACAGAGAGGCTCTGTATAGCCATTACTGCTACACACATCCATCCATCCTCTTAGCCTGGCTAATAAGCCAGAACGAATCAGCCGTTGGCAACAAACAAATCCTGCGACAGTGTTGTGTGATATTAGTCTGGCTTATTAGCCAGGCTACCATCCTCTAGCCATCAATTATTGTATTCTTACCAGGTGATGTCAATCAGATGAGGTTCGGCATGTATCTGTAGATACAGTATTCATCCACTTCTCTCTCTCTCTCTGTCTGTCTGTCTGTCTCTCTCTCGGCGTGTGTTGTGTTGCACGGTCTGATCATGGTGTGTCCCAACAGATTACCACTTAACGAGCTTAATGAGGGACAATCTCGTTAGCGGTGGGTGGGTGGGTGGCAGGGAATGCTCTCGACGCTGACTCACATGTGTGTAGAGGACTTAAAGCACACATAGGCTGCCACAGTCCCAGTCGAGTGACTCACAGACACACACGCGCGCGACGCAGGCACGCACGCACGCACATACACAAGATTTGGTGTAGATGGTAAAAAGGAGGGGATCAACAAGTACAGACCCCGATCAATTAAGTACATACTTTAGGGCAGGGGGTGGGCGACTTTAACAATGGAGAAGGCCACTATATTTCCACACTCACTCCAGAGGGCCACGTTGCATAGCCTATATTATTATCGTAGCAAAAATAGCCGATCTACAAGCTCAAAACGTGTCGCAGCTAGGGTTGGGATTCGTTAGGATTTTAACGGTTCCGGATCCTTCCCGGATCCCTCTTAACGGTTCCGGTTCCTAACGGTTCCCTTAACGGATCCTAATATTATTTTTTCCCCTTTTTTTCTGACATAGATTATGCTGATATTATAACTAACCTAACCAAGTACATAATAAACACACATTCATTAATTCAATTATTGAAAATACACTTTACAATTATGAGGTGGCAGTGTGGCACTATTATTTAAACTTCACCACCACCACCACCAGCTAGACACCACAACAATATCATTGTTGCAATTTGTACTGTATATTGCAATTTGTACTGTATATTAAATATAGCCTACAGTACACATTGCAATAATGATATTGTTGTGGTGACAAATGTTGTCTTTAATGTTCAGATTAATTTAATATGAAGGGCCCCTTACCCTAATGGAAACAAGCCATAGTGCTTTCTTGGATTATAAAATCGTTTTAGCAGACCTTGTATTGAACTGTAGGCTACGTTCCTGTGCTTTTTTCTGCAAACTGTTCATAAAGTAATCAATCTATGGAGGTATGCACCTAAACGCTGGGCTCTCAACAGCCACGCGATTAATTTAGAACCAAATCAAAAGCAGTTGAGTTGCTTATAAGTGCAGACAAATTGATTTGGCTCTATACTATAGTTAACGTGATTCATAAAATATCAGACAGAAAGACGTCGAGTCATTGGCGTTCTAAATTAACACCATTAACAACAGTTGTACAATACGCCGCGGCCTAATGAAAAGCTCTGTAGACGACAGTAGTTTTTATTTTCTATTACGTTACTAGCCTGGGGAAAGTGAACGAGCCTTGCATCATCCTCGTCCCCCGCCGGCTAGCTGTGGTGGAGTTGCGGGGAGAGCGGGCACGGCTTTCCGCATGGCTCACACACGCGATGTGCCTAGATTATTCTCGTGAGTTGTGGACTCGTGTAGGCATATTGATTTTGAGATGTTTCCTCAATGTGGACGTGGTGCAAAACTGCAACTGGTACAAGTTGCAACAATCTTTGCAGCCAGGGAACTATAGCATCGCATTTATTGCACTTGCGTGCTCAGCCTCAGAGTCATTTCCCTCTCTGTTAACCACACTTTGGAGATCTCTTCGACATACTGTCCCAGTCGCTCCGCGGCGGTCGCTGAATGCACAGAATAGTGGGCGTATCCTCCCCGACCCCACTAACTCACTCATGTAGGTTGGGTGACGTCACCCCAGTAACTTGGCTCTGCTTGCATGCATGCACAGACACAGCGGAGCTAAATGACGACTGATGAGATCCGTTTGGGGAACCGTTAATAAAAAAACGATGGAACCGGCTCCGGATCCGCAATGTCGGAACCGGGTCTGAAATGGACCCGGTTCCGAATCCCAACCCTAGTCGCAGCGCGGCGCGTTTTGAGCTTGTAGATCGGCTATTTTCGCTATATTTGAATTGAAATCCTGAATTATGTTTTGCTCTTTTATTTAATTGGAATCCTGAAATCCTGAAAAGTAACTTTAATATTTAATTTCAAATGCATTTAGTTATGGTTATGTTAACTTTATGAACTAAATACAATTACATTGGATATAAAAGACACAATAACATTTTAGTCATTAAACTATAGTTATGTATAGAAATAAGTAATTAAAGCGGTGTCATGTTTGCATGTTTTGGAATTGTAACAGCTGGCCTTTACAGACTGGCGGAATGAAATATATGCACGCACGCACGCACGCACGCACGCACGCACGCACGCACGCACGCGCACACACACGGCTGGCAGATGATAAAGCATTCAACCTTTTATACGAGAGAACATCAAACAGAGAGGCAGCTGTTTGGTGAGAAGTGGATTAACCCATTCTGACCTGAGATCAGATTCTAAAAATGTCTGTTTGAAAATGACAGTTTTCTGAAAAAGCTATGTTTCTATGTCAGTCGTTCTTTGATTTTTCAAAAATAGCAGACCTACAAGCTCGTAGCGCGCCACTCGGTGGCGCGCTATGAGCTTGTAGATCTGCTATTTTTCAATAGCTAAAGCATAACATAATGCTAACACCAAAAGGGGTTCCCGCCCAAAATGGAATAAACGCAAGATTTGCTCTCGGCATTCAAATGCCATCTTGCCAGAGATAACGTCGTTGCCACTGTACAATTTTTAAACGTACCAAAAAAAATCACATATCAATGTTTCCAAATGGAGACTGCATGCGACTCATGCGATCCTATAGATTTAGGTGAGAAGTGGATTTAATGGAGGATTTGCTCTTCGCATTTCAAATGCCATCTGTATCTTCCCAGAGATAACGTTGTGGGCACTGTGCTTTTTTTTAACCCATTTAGATCTTTTAAAAATGTCTTCTAAATCATGACATTTTCATGTCAAGGACTGCCAAAAATATATGCAATTGGCCGCCGACCCCCCATCTGAAAATATGTTGTTCTAGGAACCCCCCCAGAAGCAAAGATTTGAGTTAAAGACTGTTCGCTCTGAAAGAATATTCAAAGATTTGCGCCACATTTTCACGATTTTTGAAAAATAGCAGACCTACAAGCTCGTAGCGCGGCACTCGGTGCCGCGCTATGAGCTTGTAGATCTGCTATTTTTCAATAGCTAAAGCATAAAAAAATGCTTAAAACACCAAAAGGGGTTCCCGTACAGATTGGGTTAAATCGCACATCAACGCTTCCAAATCCTAGATGGATCCTAGATTTCAGAGTAAAGTGTGGTTTGGAATTGCGTCATATAACTGAGAACACACTTCCTATTCTGTGTGCCTGTCAGCAGGGCCGCGCACGCACAGAGACATCAAAGGGGGCTGCCTTCAGCCCCCTGCCCTTTTACCCCGTCTGTAAAACAACTGCCCTCTCCAGACCACGAATGCAGCGTTTACTATAGTGAAAGAAATGCAAAATGCCACTCCTTTCCTTCCGTGCCACCCCATTCGACTGGTATCATGTATTGAATCGACGAAATCATCCGTTATCAGCACGTTTGAATGGTGCCAAAATGTCCATAGTGGCATCCTCACTGTTCAGTATGTCATTATCTGCGATTGTAGCATTGTCATTATCACTGATGTCCTGACGGAGGCGCGCCGTGTCTGGCCACCAGACCCGACTCAGCGCCGTCCGAGTTACGTCCTGATAGGCAGAGAATAGTATATATTAGTAGCTCCTAGTTCCATGCACAGACAATAGTTGGAAATGACACGTCCACCAGGGGGAAACCTTGACCAGGCTATGTGGTGAGGATGCCAGTATGGACATTTTTTTTTGGCACCATTCAAACGTGCTGATAACGGATGATTTCGCCGTTCCAATGCAGAGATAACGGTCGAATCCGCTGTCCGTGCAGCCATATACCGGAAAGCAGCATTCAGGAGAATTCCTTTCTTTTCCAAAGTCTCCTGAACTTGAACGCAGCATTTTTGCGGTGAACAAATTTGTTTCTAAATCCAATCCGTCGTTACACCGCATCTCCACTAGCTAAAGAGTGCTGGGCTGCGCCCCGAAAATAGCTGATCTACAAGCTCTCAACGCGTCGCGCTGCGACGCGTTGAGAGCTTGTAGATCTGCTATTTTCGTCCCTGCCTGTCAGCGTGCAACTTGAATGTTGCCGAGTTCGACAGCTTCAAACGCTGAGATGAAACAGAACGGTGGTTTGCAGAAACATAGAATACAACGGCAATGTTTTTTACGTTGCGGCCGATCGTGGGGAGGGAAAAAAACATGTTAGTATATACTGTACGAGCCTTGAAAAGAAAAAATATATATTCTCTTCTACAAGCCAAAGTGCTTTTATTGGATGTGAATCATCTCTACAGTAGAAAACAACAGTCATCACAAAGCATAATGAACATCATCACAAGGTGTGTGTGTGGGGGGGATGTGTGTGTGTGTGTGGGGGGGGGGGGGGGGGGGGGATGTGTGTGTGTGTGTGTGTGTGTGTTATCTCACCACTTAAAGGCTTCCAGCTGGATCAGTGTGTTGCACGTGAAGGACGGACAATGACCCCCAACACACACACACACCCACTTGTGCGCACACGCACCTTTGAGACCAGCCTGTGGTCTTTACAACATTGGAGGATTTAAATTAATTAGCATGACTCAGGACTACAGTTCAGACAACATGTGAGCGCACGCACACGCACACACACACACACACACACACACACACACACACACACAATCGTGAATACATACTTGAATAATGAATTACCATTCATGACCCCCTCTAAAATGAGACGCTGCATATCAATGGGTTATACTCTTTGACCCAATTATGACAGTCCAACACAGCTTGTACATTCAATGCTACACGTGTCTCACACACACACACACACACACACACACACACACACACACACACACACACACACACACACACACACACACACACACACACACACACACACACACACACACACACACACACACACACACACACACACACACACACACACACACACACGTGTGGCCTTGTAACCAGGCTCAGCTGTACTCCATCAAATAAGACTCTCAAGGCAGCAATAATATTAGCTACGTTCTGTAAGACAAGCACTGCATACCAGCCATGTGTGCAGACAGAGGTGGACGGAATACTCCACCCCATGCACTTGAGTAAGAGTACAGATACTCTCCTGGTCAAATACTCGACCCCATGCACTTGAGTAAGAGTACAGATACTCTCCTGGTCAAATACTCGACCCCATGCACTTGAGTAAGAGTACAGATACTCTCCTGGTCAAATACTCCACCCCATGTACTTGAGTAAGAGTACAGATACTCTCCTGGTCAAATTTACTACACTACTACAAGTACAAATGTAGCTCAGTCAAAATCATACTCAAGAGTAAAATATAGTAATAGCTTTTAAATATACTTAAAGGGGCATTCCACTCATTTTCAACATTTTACTATGTCATTAATATAACTTAGAGCTGTTTTTTATTATTTCCACACAACAGCTCTAAGGTATATTAATGACATAGTAAAATGTTGAAAATGGGTGGTTTTCCCCTTTAAGTATTCAAAAGTACATGCTTTTAAAGAAATACTTTAAAAGGACCGTTAAAACAGCGGCGTAACATCATTACCGTCTCCATAACATCTACACCACACCAAAAGCCCACAACATCATTAACCAATTTTCGTTCTCGTTCTCAAACATTTTCATGTCAAGGACCCCCAAACATATATGTATTTGGCCGCCGACCCCCATCTGAAAATATGTTGTTCCAGGGACGCCCCTCCCAGAAGCAAAGATTTGAGTTAAAAACGTTCGCTCTGAAAGAATATATTATATTTTCACGATTTCTCAAAAATAGCAGACCTACAAGCTCATAGTGCGGCACGTAGTGCCGCGCTATGAGCTTGTAGATCTGCTATTTTTCAATAGCTAAAGTTTAAAATAATGGTTAAAACACCAACAGGGGTTCCCGCCCAGAATGGGTTAAAGACACCAGCCGTCCCGCAAATACCATGTTCCCAACTACTGCCTTCCAAAACACGCTACCAGAGCATCAAATCTCGTACCACTCGTCTCAGTAACAGTTTCTTCCCCCAGGCTGCTGAACAGCTGACCTTGAACTGTATATTGCACTTTGTCACTTTACTTTGCACTTTTTGTTTTTGTGTTCTTTCTTTCTGCCCTATAGCGGTTTGTTTTTTGTCCGGTTTACACTGGTGTCTATAAGGCCTCACTCAGACCTTTACTGCATTGCTGTATGCTTGTTGGATGAATGTTGTGTAGTGTCATGGCCGCCCCAATGCATTTCCAATGGGAGTCACTACAAACCATGTGACTTCCATTGGAAATGCATTGGGGGCGGCCATGACACTACACAACATTCATCCAACAAGCATACAGCAATGCAGTAAAGGTCTGAGTGAGGCCTAAGGGTGCACTCACACGGTTAATGCAATTCTCGTGCTCGTTGGATGCATTTTGTGTTGTGTCATGGCCGCCCAATGTATTTCCAATGGAGGTCACATGGTTTGACACAACATTGTGTTGTGTGAGGGGGAGGGGCGCAGTCGAAACACCCCTCCCCCTCACACAACACAATGTTGTGTCAAACCATGTGACCTCCATTGGAAATACATTGGGCGGCCATGACACAACACAACAAGCATCCAACGAGCACGAGAATTGCATTAAAGGTGTGAGCTCACACGGTTAATGCAATGCTCTGTGCTCGTTGGATCAATGTTGTGTAGTGTCATGGCCGCCCAATGTATTTCCAATGGAGGTCACATGGTTTGACACAACATTGTGTTGTGTGAGGGGGAGGGGCGCAGTCAAAACACAGTTGAAAGCCATACAACAGACCCCTCCCCCTATGTTGTGTCAAACCATGTGACCTCCATTGGAAATGCATTGGGCGGCCATGACACAACACAAAATGCATCCAACGAGCACAGAGCATTGCATTAACCGTGTGAGTGCACCCTAAGACAGAGTGCTCGAAGCTAAATAATGTCATTGTATTTATACTCTGTATGTATATGATTAAATAAACCTGAACTGATGTGCTTGCTAGTAGAACACACTAATATACAGTTTTATTTTAGAAAAAAAGTACTCTGTACTTTACAGCCTTCCTAGAAATGCACTCAAGTACAAGTTAAATATCTGTCTGAGTAAGGCCTCACTCACACGGTCGCAACACTGCATTGCTGTTGTGAGTGTCATGGCCGCCCCAATGCATTTCCAATGGAGGTCACATGGTCTGTTGTATGGCTTTCAGCTGTGTTTCGACTGCCCCCTCCCCCTCACACAACACAATGTTGTGTCAAACCATGTGACCTCCATTGGAAATGCATTGGGGCGGCCATGACACTACACAACATTCATCCAACAAGCGCAGTAAAGGTGTGAGCTCAGCCTTAGAGCAATAAGTATAAAAAAAGAAAATAGAGTACAGATCCTCAGAATTCCTCAAAGTACATTTGCTCCGTTACTGTCCACCACTGTGTGCGTGCGTGCGTTTGTGTGTTTGTGTGTGAGTGTGTGTGTTTGTGTGAGTGTGTGCGTGCGTGTGTTTGTGTGAGTGTGTGCGTGCGTGCGTGCATTTGTGTGAGTGTGTGCGTGTGCTGTTGAGTGTGTGTGCGTGCGTGCGTTTGTGTGTGTGTGTGTGTGCGTTTGTGTGAGTGTGTTTGTGTGTGCGTGTGTTTGTGTGTATTTGTGTGAGTGCGTGTGTTTGTGTGAGTGCGTGCGTGTGTGTGTGAGTGCACGTGTGCGTACAGACCATTCTCTGGATGCTAGGCTAGTGTAGCGTCTCATGTGGAATACATAGCCCCCCCCCCCCCATCAAGTTAATTATCAAAATGTCATCGGCCGGTCCTCCACTCCTGATAGGCTGCTGGGGAGGGACGGAGGAGGGGCAAGAAGAAGGGATGCTTGAGAGCGGAGGAGAGGGAGATGCGATTGGTGGGCTCGTACTGCAGCATGGCCTCCAGCAGGTCAAAGAACTGGACGTGTTCCGCTCCGCTAGCCAGCAGGTAGCTCTAACACATAGAAACACACAGTGATTGATTGATTGATTGATTGATTGATTGATTGCACTGCGGTGGAAAAAGTACTCACAATTTCTGAGTGGCCCTCCTATATACATGTTTAATGTTGACTACAGAGGACTTGGAGGTTGACAATGTACGTGTAGCTCCCCCTGGTGGAGTAACTGTGTACATCTAGAAAAGTGACTGACTTCACTAGACAGTATTTTGGGTACCATAATCACACACTGCTACTGTGTGTGTGTGTGTGTGTGTGTGTGTGTGTGTGTGTGTGTGTGTGTGTGTGTGTGTGTGTGTGTGTGTGTGTGTGTGTGTGTGTGTGTGTGTGTGTGTGTGTGTGTGTGTCTCTCTCTCTCTATATATAGAGGTTTACATAAATGTGTCTCACCCTCAGAGGTTTACATGAATGACCTGTCTCACCCTCAGAGGTTTACATTAATGACCTGTCTCACCCTCAGAGGTTTACATTAATGTGTCTCAGCCTCAGAGGTTTACATTAATGACCTGTCTCACCCTCAGAGGTTTACATTAATGACCTGTCTCACTCCCAGAGGTTTACATTAATGACCTGTCTCACTCCCAGAGGTTTACATTAATGACCTGTCTCACCCTCATATGTTTACATTAATGACCTGTCTCACCCTCAGAGGTTTACATTAATGACCTCTCACCCTCAGATGTTTACATTAATGACCTGTCTCACCCTCAGAGGTTTACATTAATGACCTGTCTCACCCTCAGAGGTTTACATTAATGACCTGTCCCACCCTCAGAGGTTTACATTAATGACCTGTCTCACCCTCAGAGGTTTACATTAATGACCTGTCCCACCCTCAGAGGTTTACATTAATGACCTGTCTCACCCTCAGATGTTTACATTAATGACCTGTCTCACCCTCAGAGGTTTACATTAATGACCCGTCTCACCCTCAGAGGTTTACATTAATGACCTGTCTCACCCTCAGAGGTTTACATCTGTCCATGCCGTTGCGTCGAGGTTTATAGTTGTCCCTCCAGTCCAGACCTCTATGACGGACGTAGCCCAGCTTCCTGGACGGACAGACGGACACACAAGCATACAAGGTCACATCATGTCTGCTTCCCTTTGTGTGTGTGTGTGTGTGTGTGTGTGTGTGTGTGTGTGTGTGTGTGTGTGTGTGTGTGTGTGTGTGTGTGTGTGTGTGTGTGTGTGTGTACACACACGTGTGTGTTATTACCTGCTGGTGTGTAGCATCTTGGGAGGTAGTGGACCTAGAATCTTCTCCATCATGCCCAGGTGTTCTCTGTTGTCATGAGTCTAAAACACAGCATGGACCAATCAGTAATCAGATACTCTCTGTTGTCATGAGTCTAAAACACAGCATGGACCAATCAGTAATCAGATGCTCTCTGTTGTCATGAGTCTAAAACACAGCATGGACCAATCAGTAATCAGATGCTCTCTGTTGTCATGAGTCTAAAGCATGAACCAATCAGCACACACACACAGACGGTATGGACCAATCAACTGAACACACACACACACACACACACACACACACACACACACACACACACACACACACACACACACACACACACACACACACACACACACACACACACACACACACACACACACACACACACACACACACACACAGGTATGGACCAATCAACACACAGCATGAACCAAACACACACAGAGACAGTACAGGCACACTTTAGCGTCACGAAGATGCCAACGGTCGCGAGCGGCAGGCGTCTCTTCCTGGTTTTTAGCAAGGACTGTCTAAAGAGGACGAGACGCGAAGTACATATCATGTCACGTCATTGCATTTTACCTTTTATATTAACGTTTTAACAGCAAATGGAAAAGTAAGTCCCAGCATGGATCATCACACAGACAGTAATGTTGGTCGGACGTGACATATGTACAAGCATCTCTCCTTTCATTGGCATCACGCATTGGCATTCTGCCGCGTGGGTGGAGCTTCAATTTCCATCCACCAGCCGTCTAAAAAAACCAGGAAGAGACGCCTGCCACAAGCGGCTTATTTGCCGCACCTTGACGCCCAAGTGTGCTTACACCCAAACTGCATCCACACGCAGTCGCGTCACAAAGATGACAAATGCTGCTCGCAGCAGGAGTCTCTAAGAGCAGTTACCTGGTAGAGTGTGCATCCCTGGTAGTATTCAAACAGGACACAGCCTATACTCCACACGTCACACTGATGACTCCAACCCAGCTCTGTGCGCACACACACACACACACACAAGGTTAAAAAGTTTGCTCTGCACTGTTGATTCCGATGCGGTTTTATCAACATTATAATATTAATGCGTTGATTTTATAGAACGCGCACGCACGCACGCACGCACGCACGCACGCACGCACGCACGCACGCACGCACGCACGCGCACACGCACACGCACACGCACACACACACACACATTGTTACTGCATATCAATGGAGGTGTACACACAAATCACATTCAGGACTAATTTAAGCTGCAGTACCCAGTATGACCTCCGGGGCACGGTAGTGTCGCGTGGAGACCACAGCAGAGTGGTGCTCCTGGTCGAAGGTGGCGCTCCCGAAATCCACCAACTGAACCGTGCTGTCCCTCACCCTCCTCTCATGTCGCTTCTGATGGAGGGGAGGGGAGGGGAGGGGAGGGGAGGGGAGAGGAGAGGAGAGGAGAGGAGAGGAGAGGAGAGGAGAGGAGAGGAGAGGAGAGGAGAGGAGAGGAGAGGAGAGGAGAGGAGAGGAGAGGAGAGGAGAGGAGAGGAGAGGAGAGGAGAGCCAGGGTTTGATTTGTGCAAAGGAAAACAGTGGGGGTACATATAGTCTTAAGAACTTAAAGCTGTTATAAGCAATAATATGTCAACATTTTAATGACCTTTTTTTTTTTTTTTTTTTTGTGCATTCTTTTTCTGCATTCAAAGATTTTCCTAGAAGCTTTGTCATTGGTCGATTTGCCTGTCTAGTTCCTGATTGGTTAGTCATTGCGACCTGTTTTTGTTTTTCGACCAATGACAAAGCTTCTAGGAACATCTTTGAATGTAGATTGCGGCCCCCTAGATGTGTCACAGAGACTCATTTTTTTGGGGAGCGTTCTACCCATTGCTGGCTGTCTGAATACAAAAAAAAAATCACACCCGTGTGAACTGAGTGGTGTAAGGTATTATATAGCCTGATCAGCTGTGGTCTGACGTAATGTCTGACGTAATGAAATCAGCATCAACCAATCAGCATCAACCATGCTCATTTTTTGGTACGAACAGACACGTAGACTAACAAAGCCAGTTGTAGGAGTGGTTTACACCACTCAAAAAAAAGACATAATTTTAAACCCCATATACACTACTGACAAGTGAAAATATTTTTTTTTAAAGTACACAACATGCCCAGCTCAATCATAAATTATTTAAATCATCTGTTCTAAATCCTCACTTAATTGGTCTAGTTCAAACACATCCGCCATCATATGAAACTTTAAAAGCAACAACGGGGCTTTTGTATAAATGTCACTCATAATGTACAGATGTAGAACAATACCTGTGATAGGTTGTACACCGTGTCGTAGTCTGAGCTGACAAACAACACGTTCTCCGGCTTCAGGTCTGTATGAGTTAACTTGTTATCGTGAAGAACTAGAGACAGAGAGAGAGAGAGAGAGAGAGAGAGAGAGAGAGAGAGGGAGAGAGAGGGGGAGAGAGAGAGAGAGGGAGGGAGAGAGAGAGAGAGAGAGAGAGAGGGGGAGAGGGAGAGGGGGAGGGAGGGAGAGGGAGAGGGAGAGGGAGAGGGAGAGGGAGAGGGAGAGGGAGAGAGAGAGAGAATACATACTGTATGAATATCGTTGCCGTTGGGTGGGAACCATAAACCATTTTTTATTAAAAAACATTTCAAGGAGATTTAAACAGCAGATCTTGTGAGCTTGTTAGATTTGCTACTTTCACTACCTTTGTGCTACACTCTTGAGTCTTGTATGGTGGAGTAGTAGGGCATAGAGCAGAGTCTTGTATGGTGGAGTAGTAGGGCATAGAGCAGAGTCTTGTATGGTGGAGTAGTAGGGCATAGAGCAGAGTCTTGTATGGTGGAGTAGTAGGGCATAGAGCAGAGTCTTGTATGGTGGAGTAGTAGGGCATAGAGCAGAGCAATAATGCTCAGTAGATTAATTCCTCAGTTGTAACAATGCTTGTTGGGAATAACTTTTATACCTTTTAAGGAAAGCCTGTTTATTTACCTTTTAAATGGTTCCCCATTTAGAAAGAACATGCAGGATGAGCAGCATAGATATTACAAATTAAAAAATCACACCTGTGTGAAGTGAGGGGCGCTCTTATCATCGTACATCATCAAAAAAAATAAAACACCAAAAGGGGTTCCCGTCCCCAAAATGGGCTAATACTACTCACAGCTGACGGCGTCACAGATCTGGTGGGCCATGTGTCTGATGTGATGGAGGGGGTACGGCACAAAGCCGTTGCTCTTCAGGAAGTCAAACGTGCTGAGAGACAGCAGCTCGAAGACGATGCATACGTGACCCGAGTGGTTGAACCAGCACAGCATCTGGACACAGTGGCTGACAGGAGAGACAGGAGAGGACTAGTTAAACCATCTGGAGGACACAGTGACTGACACACAGATAGGAGAGGACTAGTTAAACCATGTGAACACAGTGACTGACAGACAGACAGGAGAGGACTAGTTAAACCATCTGGAGAGGACTAGTTAAACCATCTGAAGTGACAGTGACAGACAGACAGACAGACAGACAGACAGACGAGGACTAGTTAAACCATCTGAAGTGACAGTGACAGACAGACAGACAGACAGACAGACAGACAGACAGACAGACAGACAGACAGACAGACAGACAGACAGACAGACAGACAGACAGACGAGGACTAGTTAAACCATCTGAACACAGTAACTGACTGACAGGAGAGGACTAGTTAAACCATCACAACATCTGCACCAATAGGTTATTAAAGTTAACTAAAACTAACTAAATAAATGAATAAAAACATTTCCGTTAACTGAACTAAATAAAAAAGTAGGAAAGGAAAAGAAAAACGCTAACTGAAACTGTATTGTGTTTACAAAACTAACTAAAACTAAACTTATTTAATAGACAATTGTATTTATAAACTTAAACTGTAACTGAATATTCTTTTTTTATATGCTATCTTTTAATGAGTTGTTATTACACAATATTTATTCTGGCCCCTTTTCAGGTAAGTCAGGTGCAGGATTGAAAAGGGCCAAACAAAAAGACAGACTCACTTTCCCTTAAAAACAATAGCTGATCTACACGGCTACTTGCACATTGGTTTAAATTATATACTACTTGTAAGGGTAGGTACCCTCACAAAAAACATGCAGTAATCCTGGTCCCTAAACTGCCTCCCCCTGGCCAGCCGGGGCGCCTGATGGAGGGGAAAGGAACTGGTTGGAATAACGTGTTCCTTCCATGAGCTACGTCCGGCCGGGGAAACTACCCCGGCCACCTGATACTACTATCAGGTGAAAAGAAGCAGCTTGGACTCCTCATGCATAGAAGGAAGCATGAGATAAGTCCGATGCCACCCCAGGTTGGCAGAAGAAGTGTAGCGCCCAGGATTACATATAATTGACACTGACTGGGTAAAAAAAAATGGGTTGCAAAATCGTGGGATAGAAATTATTAAAAAAAGATTTATACTACTTGTAAATAGCAGATCTACAAGCTCTCCTGCCCAACAGCGACTATACATTCTGTGTGGTTTTGTTAGGGAGAACTGACTGCTGCTTCAGAGGGTCGCTCTCTCTGATCTTCTCCAGAACTTTGATCTCCAGCTTGGCCGCTTCTCGGAACTTCTCCTGGCTCTTGATGACCTTCACCGCAGTCTGAGGTCCTCCTCTGCAAAGCACAACCCACTAGTATTAGAAGTATATACTTCTAATACTAGTAATAGTAGTAATAGACTTCTAATAATAGACCACTTCACCACTTTCCAACATCTCTTCATATAATTAGTCCTCACTAATGTTCATGATAAAACACCACCATTTTTTTCCTACTAAATCTGTGTCTCATAGGAGGGCTCTGGGCAGTTCGGACACCCGTCCACCAGTGACATCATCATTAGGCAGATTATTTTTTAAACAAGATTTGTTTTAAAATATATTTAGATTTGTATTATCGTGAGAACGATGGCTTCAACTTTTGCATTGCAACTTTTCAGGAAAAGAAAGCCTGCCGTTTCTATTAGCTTGGATTCACCATCGATGATGTCACTGGTGGATGGGTTTCTGAACTGCCCACAGCCTTCCTATGAGACACAGACTGAGTAGGAAAAAATTGGGGTATTTTATCATGGACATTAGTTAGGACCAATTATAGGAAGAGAAGTTGAAAAGTGGTGAAGTGGTCCTTTAACAGTAACCAATACTGTAACAGTAGTAGTCACCAGGGACGTGCAGAGCCTGTTAAGAGAGGCATGGGCTGAAATCCCCGCAAGAGGGCACTCACAACGCGAAAATAGCTGATGCGACGCGTTGTGAGCTTGTAGATCAGCTATTTTCGGAACGCAACCCAGCACTAGTGGAGATGCAGTGTAACGACATGGATTTCTAAACCAATTTGTTCAGCGCAAAATGCTGTGTTCAAGTTCAGGAGACTATTCGGGAAAAAAGCAATTCTCCTGAATGCTGCCTTCCGGGCATGGCATGGAAAGGACTAAAGGAGTGGCATTTGCATTGGAAGGGGCAGTTGTTTTACAGACCGGGGTAAAATGGCAGGGGCTGAAGCCCCCTTTGATGTCTATGTGTGCACGTCTCCTGGTAATCACACACGCAGTGCTGGCTCCAGGCACAATTCAGCGGGGGGGTGGGCGTACATTTTTTCCAATGGGGGCACATTATTTTTCCCCAACTATGTATAACAAATACTCGCCTATACCTTAGAGTATATATTAATAGAGACGGCACCGGATTTCTCCTCCCATCTACCTGCTCAAAAGCGCATGAGGCGATTTCACTCCTCCTTCCGGGTAGGAACAGAGTGCATTCTGGGATGGATTGCCTCAATAACATGAACGTGCTGGCCATTGACTATCATTGCGGCATTTACGCGCGTTCACGTATGAAACATAGCGTTCACGTGTCATGGGCCCAATAACATGAACGTGCGCAATGATAGTCAACGGACCAGCGCTGGCTCGAGCTGCAATGCCAAATTCGGCCACTATGTCCATTTCGCCTCAGGGTTTCCTCCGGATGTCGTCTCTATTAATATATACTCTAAGGCCTATACATGAATAAACACAGTGATGTGTTGAAAAAGCCATGGCTACAGTATAGGGCTACAAATGCAGCAGCACCAACGACAACAAATATAATTATGTTGAGCACTGTATAATCAATTAATTTGAAAATTTATATATTTATAATAATAATAATGAAGAACATATAGATTTAACATTTGTAAAACGTACAAATATTGGTAGGGTACTACTGGCCAAACTGGACTAGAGGGGCACAAAGTCCAATCTGGGTGGACGACACACACACACACACACACACACACACACACACACACACACACACACACACACACACACACACACACACACACACACACACACACACACACACACACACACACACACACACACACACACACACACACACACACACACGCCTGAGGAGAAAGGTGTTAAGTGTGCTTTAGGAGGATAGCGCGGCGGCGGGGGTCACATTTCAGGTGGTGATTAGTGAGGGCGATGGTGTCAGATGTTGGCCGACGGAAGGCGGTTCGAAGATATTTTGCCCACCATGTCAAGCCTCTGTTGTTTGCATTGCCTTCATACTAACTGACATTCCCAAACAAGTAAGACGCGCGAACGCGGGAAGCGAACGCAGCTCGTAAATTGCAATAACAACAATTAGATTAATACGATTTTGTTTTTAAGTTACGTTTTTTTAAGTTCTTTTTTTAGTGTGTGTATGTATGTGTGCGTGTTTTTTTGTAATTTATTTTAAAAAGTTTTCTTTTAAAGTTTTTTTTTAAGTTAAGTTTTTTTTAAGTTAAGTTTTGTGTGTGTGTGTGTGTGTGTGTGTGTGTGTGTGTGTGTGTGTGTGTTTGTGTGTGATACAGCTGCGCCCTCTGGTGGCGGGCGGGTGGTGTTACAGCGTGACACACACACACACAAACAGACAGACAGACAGACAGACATGTTCTGCTAGGTCTCATAGTTAGTGCTCATTGCGTTTGCAATAAGACACCTATATAGCACTTTGCCACTTAGGATAGAGGGGGTGAAACGAGAGGGGGTTATTATTGGCTAGTATAGACCCCTGGGAGACTGCGAGTATATTGGGTTTAAGTAGTTAAACGATATACAAGGTTAGTCCAAACATCTTGAACGGCGCTGAGTTTTAAGAGCCAAACTCAAGTTATGAGGCACTGTGTGTGCTGCCGAGTCACACGGCACTTGAAACCCTATAAAGGACCTAGTGTGTGTCTGTGTCTTTGCCCTTGTGTGCATGTGTGTGTCTTGTGTGTGTGTGTCAGTGTTGTTTTTGGCAGCACATTTTGATTTTAGTTTTAGTCATAGTCTCTTGAATAGCTTTCATTTAGTTTTAGTCACATTTGAGTCACCTGGAATGTTTTAGTGTTTAGTCTATAGTTTTAGTCAACTAAATGTCATAAGATTTTAGTCGACTAAATCTACAGTTGATTTAGTCGACTAAAATGCGTTGTGACGGGACTTGATGCCGTCGTAATGACAGATTTTTTGCTGAAAATAGCCGATCTACAAGCTCACAACGCGTCGCGCTGCGACGCGTTGTGAGCTCGTAGATCAGCTATTTTCAGCATGCAACCAAGTGTAAAATAACTTATACTGGATCTCTTGTCCACTAGTCTCCTCCTAACATTTTAGTCTAGTTTGTATTTGTTGACAAAATTTTCAGTATATTTAGTCTCAGTTTTAGTCATCATAGCTTAGTTTTTTATTTAGTTTCCATTTAGTTTTCCTCAGTGGAAAAAGGTAGTCGACGATCATTGTTTGTCATAGTTTTAGTCGACGAAAACAACACCGGTGTGTGTGCGTGTGTGTGCGTGTGTACTGCATGAGTGAGGGAGAGAATATGAGCACGAATGTGTATGCATGTATGAGGAGTGAAAAAAGATAAAACTTTGGGGCACGGCACCGCTAAAATATCTAAATGCGTTCCGTATTGATAAACCAATCCTATGGTTTGTGATATTGTCAAGAAGCAAATGTTACCTAATTACAAAAGAAGCTAGACGATAAATACACAGTAGGAATCCCATCAAATGGGTTTTCTAAACGTCATCTTCAACATGACTATTAGCATTATATGTCTTTGCTTAGTGTAAAGCATTTTTTTTGTCTTTTCTGCTCAGTAGGCAATGTACTTTTATATTCTTTGATGTCCTTTTTTACTTTTTTTTTAAATAAATTCATATACAGTAGCATGTAAGCCTCATTGTGCACAACAACTAGCTGTCAACTCTCCAGAGGAAATAACTAGCATAATTATACATATACAGTTGTGCAAAATCAATCAAATCAAATCAAATCAAATCAAATCAAATCAAATCAAATCAAATCAAATCAAATCAAATCAAATCAAATCAAATCAAATCAAATCAAATCAAATCAAATCAAATCGTGTTAGAGCAGTGGTCCCCAAACCTTTTTGGCCGTGCACCCCCTGTTACCTCCTGACCTAGCTGACGCAAGCCCCCAACACTATAAGTCTCGTTGTATTTAGCCAAAAATGATAAATATTTTAATACGATTATGGCAAATAATCAAAGAATGTCACTGCACTGCAGAGACATGCAGCTGCTGTAGTCCCACAGCTGCTCTATACATCTCCTTACAACAGTGGGTTATCAGATTATGCAGTTGGTACAAAAATAACACCATAAATCCGCCATTAACCTTTTCATGTCACACACCCCCTAGAATATGGGTTCCCAAAGTGGGGTCCGGGGACCCCTGGGGGTACTTGAGGGAGTTCCAGGGGGTACCTACTAGCTCAATTCGAGATAGTTAGGAACCAAATGGACCCTTATGGGTCTGTAACTCTGAGAGTGTACAAATGGAACCAAATGGACCCTAACGGGTCCATTTGGTTCCATTTGTACACTCTCAGAGTTAAATTAACAGTGGTTTTACAATATAAATTGGGGTACCATAGATAGAAATGCCATTAAATCGGGGGTCTGTAGCATAATGCGTGTGAAACTGGGGGTCCATGAAATGAACATGTTTCGGAATCACTGCTAGAGCCGTAGAAATCCTCCCTTATCGGGGTCACTGGCATATGTTTTCAAATGGGGGGTCCGTGGCCTAATAAATGTTGATTTGGGGGTCCTTGACACGAAAAGGTTTGGGAACCACTGCGTTCGCGCACCACAAGGGGTGCACGCACCACAGTTTGAGAACCACTGTGTTAGATTAGAGTACAGTATGCATTCACCTGTACAGTACAGTATGCATTCACAGTACAGTATGCATTCACAAAGTTAAAGCAACAGTACAGTATGCATTCACCTGCCATGGTCCACACACTGCAGCACCTTCCCAAAGGTCCCTTCCCCCAGGGTGTTGACCACCTCATCTGAAAACACACATTATCATCGTACACACCACTATAATACACACTGGAAAACATTACATTAACACTCGTCTAGATATCCCATTTTGGGCGGGAACGCCCAACATTGGGGACATCTAACCCTTTCGGTGTTTAAAGCATTATGTTATGCTTTAGCTGTTGAAAAAATAGCAGATCTACAAGTTCGTAGCGCGGCACCGAGTGCCGCGCTACGAACTTGTAGGTCTGCTATTTTAGAAAAATCGTGAAAATCTTTTGAATATATATTCTTTCAGAGTGAACATTTTTAACTCAAATCTTTGCTTCTGGGGGGGGAAGACATTTGTGACCAGGTCTAGCAAAATGGTCCTCATCTCGCCTATAATGAAAAGGCAGAAAATCTAAAATAAACTTGATTTTTTTTTTTGTGATTTTCGTTTTTTTTCTCATATTAACACAGCTTGAATGTTGAAGAAAGTTTTCATTCCAACAGATTATTGATTTGGTCAAATTAAATGTATACATTTATAAATTAAAGTAGGCTAGCCAGCCAGGGGATTTTCTCAGCTTTGGGTAAAACAATCATTTTAAAATGGTCATATCTCCTATTTCATTGAATGATACATGATATGAAAGCTTACATTCTGTACTTTAATAATCTGTAAAAAACTGAAAAATTACTCTGGTCGAGATGAGGCCCTATTTGCCAGACCCGGTCACATTTTTTAAGAATCGTCCTCAGGTCTAAATGGGTTAAAGGTGTATTACAGTACGACCACACCGTCTTAATGGAAGAGGAAAAGGCTTTATGATCAATAAAAGTCATTCACTAATTCACTGAAGTGCGTTGAACTTCTCTTTGGAGGTACAGTCCGTTTCTAGCAAAAATGTAACTAATTCAGCAGCAGTAACATTAAAGGAGAATTCCATGCTAGAAGGCTTTCTTACCTTTCATACATTTCTTTGTAGTCGTTACGTCCCCACCAAAGAGGTCCAGGTGTTTTTTTGTGCAAAAACTCCTTATTGGCTATTTCCCCTACCATAAGCCCTCAATTAATTGCATTGAATTGAATGGGAATTGAATGGGGCTATGGGGTGTTGTGCTAATTTGCTTATTTCCATCGAAATAAGTAGTAAAGTGTGCCGCTTGGGATATGATTTACATTATGAAGAGAGGATATATACAAAAAATATATAATTTTGAGCGATGGAAATAAGCGAATTAGCACAACACCCCATAGCCCCATTCAATTCCCATTCAATTCAATGCAATTCATTTAGGGCTTATGGTAGGGGAAATGGCCAATAAGGAGCTTTTGCACAAAATAACACCTGAACCTCTTTGGTGGGGACGTAACAACTACAAAGAAAGGTAAGAAAGCCTTTTAGTATGGAATTCTCCTTTAAGCTCTTTCTCTCAGTCAGTTGATGATTCTTGATGATTATTTTTCAAACACAGTTCTTATATGAGGCGATCTAAAATCCCCCCTATGGGGATCACAATGCAAATAAAAAGGACATGAACCTGTGGATTTGCGCCCTCTACCGATATCGACGTCAGACTTCGGTGCTCTGTACAAAAACACGAGGTCCTCACTCGGGCATAAAGCAACTAGTCGACTAGTAAATCCAGTAGTCGACCTTGTTGGTACTAGTTGACTAGTTGATAAGAAAAAATATATATATTTTATTTTTATTTTGTTCCCGATTTTGTAGGCCTCAAGATCAGGTAGATTATAGTTATAGTCACCAATGTACAAACTTTTTAAAAATATACAAATATCTATTTCCCCCCCAAAAAACGACTAGTAAACTAGGCAACTAGTCAACTAGTTTATGTCTCTTATTTTACCCCCTTTTAAGTTGTTTATTAATTATTTCTGTGAACGTAACCATGTGATCCCTTTCTTTGTAGTTTCTTAGTTATGTACTCAACCTATTGGTTTTATACCTGTATATATGTTGTGTGTATCTTAGTTATGTACTGTGTACAAAAAGCTATACGCACACCAAAGTCCTTGTGGCGGTGCCGGCACAAGGGAGAAAACTGTAGAGTAAATCTTGAAAAAACAAGAGGGTGACCGCAACGCCAATAGCCAGAATGCCAATATTTTATTAGGACAGCAGGTAAGACAAAAATGAATCCAACGTTTCGGCGGTTAAGCCTTCATCAGGGAATACAGAGCACATAATG
Organism: Electrona antarctica; assembly: GCF_951216825.1. Lineage (NCBI taxonomy): Eukaryota > Metazoa > Chordata > Actinopteri > Myctophiformes > Myctophidae > Electrona > Electrona antarctica. Next base: position 6,792,621 of record NC_136811.1, read on the forward strand.
GTTCACACTTAAGTATGGTGCCAGAGAGTCATGCAGCCAATCAGAAGGGGGTAGGGGAACACGGGTTAAGTAAGACCTGTCCCTATGATATGAGAGGTAGGGATCAAGGTCATGTGGTGTCTCAAGTTCACATACAAAGGGAGTTTATCTCAAAGATGACTATAAGGCCTCATAAGGGGCTCTGGAATATACATTCCTTGTCATAGAGACACTAGAATGTATCTGAGAAATACAACAGATATACAATTGTGCAATAATAGAACCATACAACAGCGAAATCTATACAAAATGTATACAAAATAAAATACATAATTAAATACATTCAATGCAATCAATATAGAAAAATATTCAAAGATTTGTTGTGGATTAAATCCATGTACTGACAATAGACCTGAATGCCCCTCTTTATGATGGAGTAAGCCTACAGTATAGTTATAGGTCACCTGCAGGTGAAAAGGGGGAAGGCGGCCATTACAATTAGGGTTAAAAGATGGGTTTACCAAAGATTAATTAAAAGGTTAAGTATTAGGTACAACAATATTTTAATTGTATTTTGTACTAATATTATTGTACCTAATACTTAACCTTTTAATTAATCTTTGGTAAACCCATCTTTTAACCCTAATTGTAATGGCCGCCTTCCCCCTTTTCACCTGCAGGTGACCTATAACTATACTGTAGGCTTACTCCATCATAAAGAGGGGCATTCAGGTCTATTGTCAGTACATGGATTTAATCCACAACAAATCTTTGAATATTTTTCTATATTGATTGCATTGAATGTATTTAATTATGTATTTTATTTTGTATACATTTTGTATAGATTTCGCTGTTGTATGGTTCTATTATTGCACAATTGTATATCTGTTGTATTTCTCAGATACATTCTAGTGTCTCTATGACAAGGAATGTATATTCCAGAGCCCCTTATGAGGCCTTATAGTCATCTTTGAGATAAACTCCCTTTGTATGTGAACTTGAGACACCACATGACCTTGATCCCTACCTCTCATATCATAGGGACAGGTCTTACTTAACCCGTGTTCCCCTACCCCCTTCTGATTGGCTGCATGACTCTCTGGCACCATACTTAAGTGTGAACCATTATGTGCTCTGTATTCCCTGATGAAGGCTTAACCGCCGAAACGTTGGATTCATTTTTGTCTTACCTGCTGTCCTAATAAAATATTGGCACTCTGGCTATTGGCGTGTGCGGCCACCTTCTTGTTTTTTCAAGATTTCCTCTATATCTTAGTTATGTACTCAACTTATTGGTTTTATACCTGTATATCATTTATGTTGTTTGTATGTCTGGCCTCGTGGGGAAAGATGGTGGGTGGGTGGGGAGGATGTGGGAGAAAATATAAAAACAAAGCGTTGTATTTTCTTTCTGTGAAACTTGCATAATATGATGTCATACTCTTTGAATAAAATGTGTTTAAAAAAAAAACTAGTCAACTAGTACAAAATGACTAGAAGTGAATGCCCAGAAGCATCCCATCGGTGGGGCAGTTTGTTTAACGGCACGATGGCTGGGGGGACACACGGTGGTGACCTTTGACCTACATGTGTCCCGCAGGAGGTCTCCGGTGTTGTAGAGGAGGTGACCGTCCTCGCTGTCTCTGCTCCGTCCCCGCCTGCGGCTCCGCTGGGGTCAGAGGTCACAGTTAAAAAGGGTACATGAGGGGGGGGGGGGGGAAAGAAGAAAAATAAAAGTAAGTTAAATATGAATACACATTAAAGGAGCATTCAGTGATTTGGGTGATTTGGAAAACCACCCAGTCCGCCCCGGTAACAAAATGTGCACATGCACGCTCTACAGTGGGGGGAAGTGCAACAGGCCAACAGCATGTGCACCAAGGCCCGCCCCCACTCGATCATGATTGGAGGAAGGCCCCACTCATCCTGATTGGATGAAGGTTTTGCCACCCGCCACCAAAACTGAAACTAGGGTTTTTTGACCCCAGGGGCTCACTGGGGACAGGGAGGAACTCCTTATATGGTCAGCACACTCTATAGTAGGGAGGATTATCCAGAAAAAAAGAAAAAATAAGTGATATTTGAATTAAGTCAAATCACTGAACATACCTTTAAAGCTGCTATAAGTAATAGTATGTCAAACATTTTATTATCTTTTTTTTTTTCTTTTTTTTTTGGGGGAGCGTTCTACACATTGCTGGCTAACTGAATACAAAAAAAGAAAAAAAAGAAAGGTCATTAAAATGTTGACATAGCAGCTTTAATCACGTTAAATTTAGTGTCCCTATTCTGGGGGGAAAGCATTCAGCGGAAATGGGGCGGCAGTGGCTCAGGGGGTAGAGTGACCGGATGTTCCCAGTTCGAACCCGGGCTCCCCCAGAGTTAGTGTAGAAGTAGCCTGGAACTCACCTATGCTTTTTTATGGCATAGGCCGCTCCCGGCAGGATCCACCGGGAGAAACTATGCGCAGCTGCGCGACATGAGACTAATTACTTAGAGCGACAGAGAGAGAGAGGAGTGTGTGTGTGTACATGTGTGCGTGTTTGTGTCAATTTAACAAAGGTGCAGACGATCAGAAATCAGCAGAGAGTGAGAGATGTTTACGCTACTCTAGGCCGAATTGAAGTGGACTCGGACCCAGACTTTAAAAAAAAAAAAAAACGTGTCCTTGAGCAACACCCCTAATTGCTCCCGATGTGCAGGTTGGTGCCTTGCATGGTTTCCGCCGGGTAGCATCGGTGTATGAATGTGTATTAATGGGTGAATGTAATGCACAATCTATGTAAAGCGCCTTGGATAAAGGCGCTATATAAATGCACCATTTAAAAAAATAATAATAATCTTGTAGATCTTGTAGATCGGCTTTTTTTTTGGCAAAGAGATTTGGCATCGCCGAGTCACGCGTTACCCGATAAGCAAACAAAAAGTCATCGGGCAGGGAGAGCCATGGGGAGAAAAGTCGTAAAAGTCATTATCGGCAGGAAATTGGGATTTGTAATTAATTACTAATAAAAAAATAATCACATATAAAAATTTGACCCAAGCAATTATTTTCAATTAAAATGTGACATTAAAATTACTGTAAATAATGAATCAAAAATGTATCTGTTAGAAAGTCCCAGCCCTATAGTTCGAACCCACACTCGAAGTCTCGAACCCTCAGCCAGGGCATGCGGTCGCAGCGGCCATAGACATATAAACCTAGACGCCCCTTTCCGGCTCTGGAGCGTATGTGCTTAAGGGAGGGCAAAAACTTTCCCGAGATTCCTTGCGAAGCCCCGCGAAAGGAAGCATGAGCGTGCGTCACAGAGCGCATGTTCGGGTCTGTAAGTCCCGGAAAAGATGAGCTGTGTGATTGGCCAGTAATCACTTGAGTGGCAGCGTGACGTAAACGTGCCTTCCACAGTTCCGGCGTATACTTCCTCTCCCAGTGTAAATTCCTCCAACGAACTGCAGCGGCAAATGAGGCATCTATTTATTTAAAATCTATGGCAACGTGTCCCAAAATGCCAAATCAAATGGGCTTTAGATCTGAGCCAAGTCTCCTGCAGTTTGGTGCGCCCTGAAGCCTGTCCTAGACGGACGGACGAACGGACGGACGTTTCCAGACGTACAGTTGGAGGCCATCGATATTGTCCTTTTCTTTTTGCTGAGGTTTGCGTGATCTACGCAAAAGGACAGTTAACCCATTTTGGGCGGGAACCCCTTTTGGTGTTTTAAACATTGTTATAATTTAGCTATTGAAAAATAGCAGATCTACAAGCTCATAGCGCGCCACCGAGTGGCGCGCTATGAGCTTGTAGATCTGCTATTTTTGAAAAATCGTGAAAATATTTATTTCAGAAAACTGGAGGATTTAGAAGGATTTTTTTAAATTTTGAGGTCAGGCCTAAATGGGTCAAATGATAAGGGACAATATCGGTGGCACCCAACTGTACAAACAGATGCCGATGATGAAACCACCCTGTTGTCTCCATACAAAGAATGCAAAGAACAGAGTTAATGCGCCCTTGGGCAGACTGTCCTTGCCAAGTAAGTAAGTAAGCCTTGCCGAGCCATGAGGCCCACAGGGCAGGAGCCCATCACCCCCTACACCCCCCTGGACATGTATACAAGTACACCCTGACGCAGTTTTAGTCACCTGGAATGTTTTAGTGTTAGTCTAGTTTTAGTCGACTAAATATCACAAGATTTCAGTCGACTAAATCTACAGTTGATTTAGTCGAACAAAATGTATTTTGGCGGGCCTTGATGCCGTCGTTTTCACTTGCTGAAAAAAGACGATCTACAAGCCCACAACGCGCGCCACGTTGTGAGCTTGTAGATCGGCTAGGTTCAGCATGGAACTAATTGTAAAATGACTTATACTGGATCTCTTGTCCACTAGTCCCTTCCTAACATTTTAGCCTAGTTTTTATTTGTTGACGAAATTGTCAGTATATGTAGTCTTAGTTTTAGTCATCATAGTTTGTTTTTATTTAGTTTTCATTTAGTTTTAATCAGTGGAAAAAGGTAGTCGACTTACATTTTTCGTCTTAGTTTTAGTCGACGAAATCAACACTGCCCTGACGCTAGCATGTCTCGGGGGACTTACCCACAAGCCAACCCATGATGACGCTGAGTGCCAAGCAGGGAAGGCACTGGGTCCCATGGTCTTTGGGACCCAGTCTTTGGTATATATATGACCCTGGCCACAGGGGATCGAACCCCCGACCTCCCCAGTCCCAGGGTGGACACTCTATAACCACAACGCCACTGAGCTATGTACTTGTCAAGTGCACTCCATTAACCCTGGCATCCCGATCGTTGAGCTTGGGAGGTTATAGGTGAAAATGTTTACAATCGAGAGACTCTAAAGTGAGTGGATCGAGTTCACAAACCCTGGCTGGCGGTGGCGGGTACCAGGGACCTTTTGAAGTTGGACGGGACTCGGATGGTGGCCGCTGGTGACGTTTTACAAGTTCATGAGAACCCGTCTCTCAACAGCCCATACAGATCTACAGCTGTGTGTGTGTGTGTGTGTGTGGCTGTGTCAGTCTGTTCCTATCAGCTGTCAGCCTGGTATTAATATCACACACCAACAGTGCTGAACAAGCGACTTCTACATGTGAGGTGGTGTGTGTGTGTGTGTGTGTGTGTGCGTGTGTGCATGCATGGTTGGAGAGAACACAGCACATTAGGAGCAGCATGAAGTAAGAAACTAGAGCATCGTGCACACATACACGCATGCACACATACACGCATGCACACATACACGCATGCACACATACACGCACGCACGCAGTGTGGGTTGTTGTTGATACTTCAGGACAGACACGGAATGCAGAAATAATGCTAATATAATATGCAAAATATGAGTGTTTAGTTTGTGTACATGAGAGGAGATTGATTGAGCTACAATTATGAATTGTGTATTATGCATTATTACTAGTATTATTTTTTGTATCATTACCGCTATCGTAAGTAGTGGAATTAGTAGCTATTCCACTACCACCGTGAATGCATGATGTAACACACATTTCACATGCCATTTCATGGTCAATTATTTGGAACCATGTTTACAGTCTAGTCCCGTGAATAAACCCCCCAATTCAGAATATTAAGAGATCATGAGTGGTTCCACTTAGTCATCATCGTACAACGAAAAGTGACGATATCCTATCTGCAAGCTCACAACACCATGCATTGGAATGTTGTGTTGTGATCTGTTATTTTTGTTGTTTCTCCAAACAGGGATGCCAGTGTTACATCTTTCACACATCATATGGCGTTTTCATTGACTGGCATAATGACACGATGGACTATGCATACTGTTGGTTGTATTGTATATACATGAATATACAAACCTTGAAAAATGAAAGTAACATATACTCTCCCCCTAGTAAAGTTGTGATAGTTGCGAACGCAGTGATTGCGAACGCAGTGAGCATTTACTATGAGACCCAGCAGATCATGTCTGTGTGTCTGTGTGTGTGTCTGTCACGCTGTAACACCACCCGCCCACCACCAGAGGGCGCAGCTGTATCACACACAAAAACACAACACACACACACACACACATACGCACGCACACACACACAACTTAAAAAAAACTTAACTTAAAAAAAAACTTAACTTAAAAAAAAAACTTAAAGGAAAAACTTTAAAAGGAAAAACTTTAAAAAACTTAACTTAAAAAAAACTTAACTTAAAAAATCTTAAAAAACACAAAAAAAGAGAACTTAAAAAAACCCTTAAAAAATTACGTAATTTATTCTAATTGTTGTTTTTGCAATTTACGAGCTGCGTTCGCTTCCTGCGTTCGCGCGTCTTACTTGTGATAGTATAGCAGTAGTACGCATGAGCACTGTTAGTATTAGGCATATTATTTGAAGATACTCACTGACAGGCAGAGGCACAAACAGTCCAGGAAACTCTTCAACACGGAAGACAACTTCGTCTTCCCCATCACAGAGAAAGACAGACACACGGCGAGGGACAGAGACACACACAGACACACGGACAGAGACAAGAGAGAGACGCAGAGACAGGAAGACTCGGGGACAGACAGACGGACGCGGGCACAGGGACACAGACTATAACCGAGATGTGGAGATGAGAGATAGACAGACTGAGACAGACAGAGACAAAGCCCCGGGAGAGACAGTCACACACAAAGAGAGACAGACACAGGAAGAGAGAGGGAGAGAGAGAGTGAGTTGGTGATGGAGAGAAGAGGTGGAATGTGTAGGAAGCGACAAAGGGTATAGAAGAGGTCAAGAAAGTGAAGACAGGATACAGAGAGTTAAGAGAACAGTTATGAGAAAAACAGAGACAGACAAACAAGACAGAGAGGCAGACAGACGGACAGACAGAGAGAGAGAGACGAGGGGAAAGTATCAGACAGAAATAAGAGGAGAGAGAGGAGTGGAGATGGAAGGAGAGGAGGTTACAGTAGGAGAGAGAGACGGTATTAAGACAGATACTATTAATAAGTGGTTGGTCAGGACCTCCGGGGACTGAGAGATAATGAAGGGAACAGAGAGAAAGATGAAGAGAGGAGGACGGTACATGATCTCCTGCCCCCTGCTGGTGGGTTTTCCCTGTAAGCCCATCTTCTCTCGAGTCTTCACACATTATATTTATACATCACCTTTAAGGAGTACTTGGATTTCACAGCGGGCTGAAAGTAAAGTCTATGCAGGAGCTTATTAGTTGTGGTGCGGCCGGTGTGGTGGTGGTCTTAACCCATTTAGACCTGAGGACGTTTCTAAAACATGTCTTCTAAATCCCGACAGTTTTCTGAAAAAACCCATGTTTCTGTGTCAGTGGTGCTCAAGCATTTTCATGTCAAGTACCCTAAAAAATATATGTATTTGGCCGCCGACCCCCATCTGAAAATATTTTGTTCCAAGGACCCCCCCCAGAAGCAAGATTTGATTTGACTTAAAACGTTCACTCTGAAAGAATATATATTCAAATATTTGCACCACATTTTCAAGACTTTTCAAAAATAGCAGATCTACAAGCTACTACCTACTAGCGTGGCACCGAGTGCCGCTCTATGAGCTTGTAGATCTGCTATTTTTCAATAGCTAAAGTATACCATAATGCTATAATATAAAACCAAAAGGGGTTCCCGTTCCGAACGGGTTAATTCCTCGTCTCTCCCTTCCCTTGATCCGTCTTGGTGCTTATGTTTCAGGCCCCGTGCCCCCGTGCGATTGCCAAGGACCTCTCCTCTGCTATGTTGGGAAAACGTGTGCCAGTGGGTTAAGGTTTCATGACTGAGTTGGAAGGAAGCGACGTCCCGATCACGTTGCCCTCTCGTAGGGATTGCTGCTTCAGCCAGAGACAGCCAGCACACCGACCGGATTGGAAAATTGATCTGCGATTGCGGAGCCACACACACACACGTGTGCCATTGCGGGGATATACACTCAATCCTCTCTGGAATCTATGGTATTTTTAGTTTTGTTTTGTCATGCAATACTGTAGTACTTTGTGACTGCACTGCTGACCCTTACTGGGTTTGGTCTTGGGGGGGGGGGGGGGGGGGGGGGGGGGGGGGTGCCGACGTGTCTCCGATACACACAACCTTTTCCCCCACTTGACGGTGAGGGGTTTCGGCAGGAGAGAAAGTAACGCTTTTGGGGGCGGAAGATGCTACTCCTCTCGGTTCCGCAACCCCTGCTGAAAAGACTAAGCAACGTGTACGGCATTCTGCTTCTACGGGCTGACAGCTTGGAATAAACTCCCATTATTACACCGATAGGCAGCCTCTGTAGATGGCTTTTTAAGCACAGCTCCGGTTTGCCTTATTCACTGCTATTTGCGCTATTACTTTAATGTTTTATGCTTTAGTTTTGTATTAATTATTACTATACTGTAGGTGTCATTAATACGACCCTCGTCACGCAGCTGCAAACAACCAATTGTGTTCGTCGTCACTTAGAATGACTTGTCCAAAATAAATAGTGACGTCGGTTTGAAACTGGTCATACAATCTGGCCCAATTAAATATAGCGTTCAACGGTAGGTTTCGGGATATCCACTTTGTGGACATCATGAAGGCAAGAGTCAATTCCCCAAAAGCTCATAGTTGGTTCAAGCTTAACCCATTTTGGGCGGGAACCCCTTTTGGTGTTTTAAACATGTTGTAATTTAGCTATTGAAAAATAGCAGATCTACAAGCTACGAGCTTGTAGGTCTGCTATTTTTGAAAAATCGTGAAAATATTTATTTCAGAAAACTGGAGGATTTAGAAGATTTTTTTTTAATTTTTAGGTCAGGCCTAAATGGGTTAACTAATTAAACCCTATACTTTTGTTTTTAACCCATTCAGGCCTGACGTCGAAATTTAAAAAAAAAAGTTTTCTAAATCATGACAATTTTCGGAAAGATTTGAGGCACATTTTAACGATTTTTCAAAAATAGCAGACCTACAAGTTCATAGCGCGCCACTCGGTGGCGCGCTATGAGCTTGTAGATCTGCTATTTTTCAATAGCTAAATTATAACATAATGTTTAAAACACCAAAAGGGGTTCCCACCCAAAATGGGTTAATGGTTAATGTGGTTAAACGCTAACGTGACATGGATGCGTTCCAGGTCTCAATAGATTAACCGGAGACCCCCAGCAGGGGTCTACTGCATGCATACTCCTTTTTTCTCTCTCCCTCAACACCAAATCTCTTCACACTTGGTTGAGCTTGTAGATCTGCTATTCTTGGCAAATATTTGCCCCCCCCAGAATAGTGGCGCTAGGGTTCAAATGGCTAAAATAATGTACCATCTGCAAGAAAGTGGTAACGTAATATTCCGTGTGCATGTAAAGACACCCAAGAAAGTGGTAACGTAATATTCTGTGTGCATGTAAAGATACCCCCAATGGCAGAATATAGATGGAGAAGAATATTGGAGTGCTCTCAATGAGGTTTCTAAAATAAGCAGATGTGGATTTTTCTTTACCTCAGCATTTAAAGGAGAATTCCATGCTAGAAGGCTTTCTTACCTTTATTTGTAGTTGTTACGTCCCCACCAAAGAGGTCCAGGTGTTTTGTTCAAAATGGATTATTGGCTATTTCCCCTAATAGCCCTCAATGGGGGTTGGGTTTTTGTGCTAATCGAAAAATAAGTAGTAAAGTGTGCCGCTTGGGATACTATTTACATTATGAAGAGAGGATATATACAAAAGAAAATAAGAAATTGAATTGACAACACCCCAATGCCCCATTCAATTCAATTCAATTCATTAGTGCCACAATTTTTGTATTTTTCCAGTTTGAGGTGTCTATGAGGTGACAGTACTTCATTAGACACCCTGGAGTCGTTTTTATGTGCAATGGTGTATTAACTTTGTATTTAGGGTTTCCGTCCTGGAGGCTGAACCCTTGACAGTCAAACGGGCCAATGAAATAAACAGTAATATAGTGACACCTCACTATCAGCCCCTCCCCTAACCCCTCCCCCTTTATCATACAACTACAGCTGTGGGTGCGGCTTCAGTTCAGGTGGATCACCAGGCATACTTAATGAACTGGTGGGCGTGCCCACATAAAAACAACATTTTAATAAATACTGTACACTTTTTTGAAAAAATTAGACCTCCTTATATAACAATAAGACCTGATGATCATGTTTTAGGGTGGAAAAAAATCACGGCACTCCATCTTTAAGGGCTTATATTAGGGGAAATAGCCAATAATGCGCTTTTGCACAAAATAACACCTGGACCTCTTTGGTGGGGACATAACTACAAATAAAGGTAAGAAAGCCTTCTAGCATGGAATTCTCCTTTAAGAGAAAACATCAAAATCTAGACCAGGACTTTGTCTACCAGGTGATCAGATTGGGCTATCGAGATTGATCACAATCAATCATGCATTATTGTGCATAAAACATTTTCCCCCAGATTAGTCAGAACTCATTTTATACCTTTATAATTCATATTAAATTATCGACTTTGTTATGCTTGTATATTATTCTAATTAGCAGCCTATAATAAGACAAAGATCACAGTCGTGTGAAGTGAGGGACAACCTTTACACAACCCTCAAAGCTGGACATAGGAGGGTAAAATGGTGCATTAATATAGCACCTTTATCCAAGGCGCATTACATTCACACACATTCATACACCGATTGCGGCGAAAGCCATGCAAGGCATCAACCAGCACATCGGGAGCAATTTGGGGTTCAGTGTCTTGCCCAAGGACACTTCGACATGTAGACAGGAGGAGCCGGGATTCGAACCGCCGACCCACGGATCATTGGACGACCTTAGAGAGCCACCAGTGTGCTAGTTACTTAAAACCCATTCAGAACGGGAGCCCCTTTTGGTGTTTTAAGCATTATGTTATACTTTAGCTATTGAAAAATAGCAGATCTACAAGCTTGTAGATCTGCTATTTTTTTTTAAATCGTGAAAAAACGTCCAAACAGGAGAAACTCAGCCCTGTCTGGTGTAAAGAAGCAGCTTGGTCTCCTCATGCATAGAAGGAAGCATGAGGTCAGTCCGCCGCCCCCCTTTGCATCTGAAGGGTTCCTGGAACTACATATTTTCAGATGGGGGTTGGCGGCCAATTTCAGATAATTCTGTGGGTCCTTGACATGAAATATTGAGAACCACTGACATAGAAACATAGGTTTTTCAGAAAACTGTCAGGATTTAGAAGACATTTGTAGAATCGTTCCCAGGTCTAAATGGACTAATCTGAAAAAATGTGTGCAAACTCCTTTAGCGATATTTTGTGTGAGACGGTTAAAGATCTATAATATTCTGATAATAATCATCGTTATAGTGTTTGATTCAGGGAGGAAAACACGGGCATAGTTGTAAAATTACATTTTAATAACAATAAATGAACAAACAAACAAAAGGAATTGAGGCAGAACAAACGCATAACAAAGATCCTTTGAAATTATTAGACTATAACCGAAGAAAAGAAGAAGAAACAAAAGGCTGTAGTATGTTTTTACCAACAGAGGGTCTACGTATCAAAGCATAGACCAGCTGGGATAATATCTTAGTGAACAAAACGGTGGCCCGTTAAACGGGAGGACGTCGTAGGCTCAAATCGGACAGACTGGACAGGTGGAGAGAAGATGAACAAAGGGCTCCATTTGTCACCGCTGAACCCATTATCCCTAAACTTCTTTGCCTTTTTTTTTTCTTTTCTTTTTACTATTTTGCTAAACATTTTTGAACAGTTCAAATGGCCAGTCTACAAGCTCACAATGTGTCAATGTAGATTGGCTAGTTGAACTATTAAAAAATGTTTTTCAAAATAGTAAAAAAAAAAGGCAAATAAGTTTAGGGATAAGGGGTTTAGCGGTGACGAAAATGGAGCCCTAAGACTCTCAGCCATAACTTCAACATCTCCTGTACATGTGGCCCTCAACTACCAGGGGCCGAGGGAACATGTGGCCCTCAGCTACCAGGGGCCCCAGGGAACATGTGGCCCTCAGCTACCAGGGGCCCCAAGGAACATGTGGCCCTCAGCTACCAGGGTCCCCAGGGAACATGTGGCCCTCAGCTACCAGGGTCCCCAGGGAACATGTGGCCCTCAACTACCAGGGGCCCAGGGAACATGTGGCCCTCAGCTACCATGGGCCCCAGGGAACATGTGGCCCTCAGCTACCATGGGCCCCAGGGAACATGTGGCCCTCAGCTACCAGGGGCCCCAGGGAACATGTGGCCCTCAGCTACCATGGGCCCCAGGGAACATGTGGCCCTCAGCTACCAGGGGCCCAGGGAACATGTGGCCCTCAGCTACCATGGGCCCAGGGAACATGTGGCCCTCAGCTACCATGGGCCCCAGGGAACATGTGGCCCTCAACTACCAGGGGCCCAGGGAACATGTGGCCCTCAGCTACCATGGGCCCAGGGAACATGTGGCCCTCAGCTACCATGGGCCCCAGGGAACATGTGGCCCTCAGCTACCATGGGCCCCAGGGAACATGTGGCCCTCAACTACCAGGGGTCCAGGGAACATGTGGCCCTCAGCTACCAGGGGCCCCCAGGGAACATGTGGCCCTCAACTACCACGGGCCCCCAGGCAACATGTGGCCCTCAGCTACCAGGGGCCCAGGGAACATGTGGCCCTCAACTACCAGGGGCCCAGGGAACATGTGGCCCTCAGCTACCAGGGGCCCAGGGAACATGTGGCCCTCAACTACCAGGGGCCCAGGGAACATGTGGCCCTCAGCTACCAGGGGCCCAGGGAACATGTGGCCCTCAACTACCAGGGGCCCAGGGAACATGTGGCCCTCAGCTACCAGGGGCCCAGGGAACATGTGGCCCTCAACTACCAGGGGCCCAGGGAACATGTGGCCCTCAGCTACCAGGGGCCCAGGGAACATGTGGCCCTCAACTACCAGGGGCCCAGGGAACATGTGGCCCTCAACTACCAGGGGCCCAGGGAACATGTGGCCCTCAACTACCAGGGGCCCAGGGAACATGTGGCCCTCAACTACCAGGGGCCCAGGGAACATGTGGCCCTCAGCTACCAGGGGCCCAGGGAACATGTGGCCCTCAACTACCAGGGGCCCAGGGAACATGTGGCCCTCAACTACCACTGGCCGAGGGAACATGTGGCCCTCAGCTACTAGGGTCCCAGGGAACATGTGGCCCTCAACTACCAGGGGCCCCCAGGGAACATGTGGCCCTCAACTACCAGGGGCCCCCAGGGAACATGTGGCCCTCAACTACCAGGGGCCCCCAGGGAACATGTGGCCCTCCAATACCACAGGCCCCCAGGGAACATGTGGCCCTCAAATACCACGGACCCAGGGAACATGGGTATGCTCATTATGCTTTCCTTCCTTAACATTTCATAAATCATAATTGTTTCCTACCCTAAATTAAAAGTTTCATATTTATATATAAATAAAAATAAACTAAAAAGATAGACAGATGGCATTGAGAGACATAAAACAAAAAACTTCATAAAACAAAAACCTTCACAAATATCCAATGCGCAGAACCTCTTGACAGTGAAGTGGTTAAATTCATGGTCCCAGGGTCAACAAACACGCACACTAAACACATCAATGAATGGTTTGAATTCTGTGTGTGTGTTATTCCAAACCTCCCTAACGGACCACCGCCTCTTATGGACCACAGTAACAATGCTGAAAGGGAGAGAGAGAGAGAGAGAGAGAGAGAGAGAGAGAGAGAGATATGTCCTTGCTTCGGTTATAGCCAGCTGATAACCTTCCCAGGTTTCCTCTACCACCACGTGCGGGTCATTGTCTACAGTCCGATTAGCGACGTGGCGCGACTATATTTCAGCCTCCATAACAGCCATCTGCATGTGTTGTGAATGCAGATAAATGGTCAGAGAGGAGCTAGACAAGAGGAGAGAGAGAGAGAGAGAGAGAGAGAGTCTAGTGCCTTTGGTTACAGAAGTCGTCCTCTACATTCAGTGGATCCACAGCAGCAGAGAAGTTCTTTGCCCTCCACACTGCCGACCTCGTAGTTATAATCCCACGTCAGCTCTGTGCCTGCTCGGATTCGCCTGGAGACGCACGCACGCACACACACACACACAGACACGCACACAGAGTTAAATGCACGTAAAAACACAGATCAATTAATCAGTATGATTAATTCTATCGCAACTAGCGACGGGACCGCTCTGGGCCGTCTTAACACAATCTTTTCTTAGAATTGGACGGAATGATTTAGATCAAGAGTTATTCACGTTTTAAGATTTTCCATCTCGTCGGCTAAACAGGGGGGGAATATTTTCGATGACGTCCCACTGTTGCGCAATCAGACTCTCCCAGCCTGTGGAGCGATGCGATCGGTTTTGATATAAAAAAATCTCCATTATTTTGATCAATCTCAGTCTGGAGCGCTGGGCGTTACTAGGGTTAATAGGGCGGGGAACTCTGTGCTGTGCGCTCAGGGTGTTAAAGGCGTAGTGAAACGGAAATGGTGGACATTTTATTTTGAAGTTTCAGACGGTCTCAAGTTGAAACACCGCTATGAAGTTTCTGAACCAATCAGAGCGTCGCATCCCTTCAGGCGATGGGACGGTAGCTAGGGACTGTTGCTATGCTATACGCAGCAGCGTGGTGTGTGTTTGTTTACAAATCAAATAGACGGCCAGCTGTACCAGTTTACTGTTATGTGGCTTATTTCTACCCTATAATGTTTTCAGATACATATTTTAGCGTGATGATTAAGTTGAAACCGAGTAATACACTGTCTGGATGTTATCTGGAATGGGAATAAAAACGGAGGATTTCTGTAATCAATAGCAGCTGTGCTGCACGGATGCGCACATATGGAGAGGATACGGGTGAGCTTCATTTTTATTGGCTTTTATCGATGTGGGCCTCGACACATCATCACGCAGCACGTTTTCGTTTTCAGGAAGTAATACAAAAAATATTTTTATGGACTTTTGATATAAAAACACACAAAAATGAGAATTTTCCCATTTTTTTGGCATCCATTGTTAGGTATGCTCATATGATGACCACGGAGATGGTCTAAAAGTGTGAAAAACGTATTTCACTACACCTTTAATGCCGGTAAAGCACACCCTCTTGTGTAAAATTGCTTTAGTCTTAGTCAACATAGCTTAGTTTTTATTTAGTTTTCGTCTGTGAAAAAAGCCAGTTGACGAGCATGAGGAGTGAGTACAGACTGACAGAGGGCACCGCTTCGACCGGACCCCATGCCCGATATGATTCAATAACATGACCCCGTCAACTGTTAATTCAATTGTCGCGAATAACGGTGAGAACAGCTGGGGAGTTAAATCAGTGGAAGATGATGAACTCACTTGCTGGCGAAGAACGCGACCCAGGGGAACCGCAGGTCATGGGTGTCCACGAACACGTTCTGGACAAACAGGTTGGGACTGCAGCTATGCTGCAATCAGAGAGAGAGAGAGACAAGATGGAGGCACGGACAGGACAGAGAATGAAGAGGGGAGACGGAGAGAGAGGGAGAAGAGAGGAGATTTGGAGAGACCGTGATAAATATAAAAGTTTTTAGTCCAAATGTGATCAAATGGCAACCGGCGTTCAGCATGAAATGTGCGATGTAAATATGAAATCATCTCTGTCGGGTGGAAACCTTATGAGTCCAAAATTGTTACTTTTCGGGATTCGAATTCAAAAACGGCAAAAGTATCAGATCTACAAGCCAGTGTTGTTTTTGGCAGCAACTTTTGATTTGATTCGTTTTAGTCATAGGGCAGTATTATGCGTGTCTTAAGTACCAGGTCTTATGACTTAACTTAAGACCTGGAGGCGTGATCAATGCCATTTGGCCACTCAGAATAGCCAAATGGCATTGATCACGCCTCCAGGTCTTAAGTTAAGTGATAAGACCTGGTACTTAAGACACGCATAATACTGCCCATAGTCTCTTGAATGGTTTTCATTTAGTTTTAGTCACATTTTAGTCACCTGGAATGTCTTAGTGCGACTAAATATTATAAGATTTTAGTCGACTAAATCTACAGTTGATTTAGTCGACTAAATCTACAGTTGATTTAGTCGACTAAAATGTATTTTGTCAGGACTTGATGCCGTCGTAATGGCTGATTTTACACTTGCTGAAAATAGCCGACCTATGTCACACTTTATACAGTGTATATAAAGTAAATGCTCTGATGAAGGCTGCATAGACGAAACGCGTAAGCGTTCCTTTTTTGGTGTGTGCTAATAAAGAAATGAAATGTGAGTACTTTGTCCGGCATTTATTAAATTTTTGGATGTGCTACCTTTTTGGATTTTTTTTTATCCCTATTTTTTTTAAGTATATATAAAGTGAACCAACGTTGAGGTATCGGCCCAGGTTGCCCTCCAGCTTGGCGTCGATGATGTAACAGGACTCCTCTCCGTCGAAGAACTGCCGCGTGGTCTTGGGGCCGTCGGTGCCTCCGGTCTGACCCTGAGCTCCGGCCTTGCCGCCCGCCGAGCCCCCGGGGACCCCCCCGGGGACCCCCGACTTCACCAGCACGCCGTGGCTCTTCAGGGCGAAGCCTCGCGTGGACTTCACCGCTACCTGCTTCTTGTTGGTCACTGGGATGGGGAGGGAGGGAGGGGAAGGTTAGAATAGGTTTTGGCAGCAAATTTTTGTTTTAGTCGTAGTGTCTTGAATGGTTTTCATTTAGTTTTAGTCACGTTTTAGTTTTTTGTGAAAATGCTAATATCAAGTGCAGGATTGAAAACGTATTCAGTTACATATATGAACCACCAACCATCCAATTTTAATAAATAAAAAGTTAGTTTTGTAAACACACTATATAGTTATTGTTTTATTATTATTGTGATTATTATAATAATAATAATAATATATAAATATATATATATATAATCCAAAATGAGTAAACAGACTCTTCACATACTAGAGCATGTTTGAAATAAGTGTCAGAGCTGAAATCGACATGTAAATATGAAATAAATGCTTAAACATGTAGCTAGGTGTAATGTTAGAGACCACAGAAGTGAACCTTTCAAGCCTGTTTTCTCAACTCGCCGTTTTCTACAAGACATTACTCTATAAGCCATATCTCCAAAACTGGTGGGTCACACTGAACAACCAATATGTCAATTTTAAGCTATGATTCCCTGCTTTCACATTCAGACAAACAAACAAATACATAGCCCACCAGACTGCCCCCGGGACCCTTCCTCACCGTGGGAGGGTTTGTTGTGTTTAGGAGGAAGAGGAACGTCTGATCCAGAGCTGATGGTCTGAACGTCATCGCTGTCCGATAGCGTCATCACTTCCTGTTTCTTCACCAACTCACTGCTGCGTGCACACACACACGCACACACACAGTTTATTACACACATTAAAGCTTCAGTCTGTATCTTTTATATCCTAACCGGAATTCGAACCCAGCGTTCCCCCAGCATCTGGACATGTTTGAGCAAAGGATACATTGAGCTTTGACTTTGGTGCAGTAGCACTTGTCAACCAGTAGGTGTCCCCCTAGACCAGGGGATAAAGGTTTCTCCATAGAAGGAGCAGGTGGACATTGAAGTAGAACCACTGCATGTGTGATATGCTGTATTAGTAAAATACTCTAACTCTGCACATTTTTGAAGATCTTCCCAAACAAAATAGGGATGCCAATTATTATTATTATTGCATTTTCTTTACATATTCAAAAATAGCGGCGTGCTCTACAAACGCATAACGTTCTCATTACATTCCTTTAAAAGAAGCCCAGACCAAGAGCATGCTGAGACTGGCGAAGAGCATCTCTTCTGACCCCTTACATGTTTTAAATGACGAATATCAACCGTTGCCCTCCATGAGGCGGTTTAGAGTCCCTACATTTAAGAAAAAACAGACTAAAGAACTCATTTGTACACCAGGCTGTCCTGCTTTTAAACCAAAATCGTTAAACCAGAAGATATGTTCGTGTTCATATCCGTTCCTGTGATTTTTGTCCTGTAATGTCTACGTCTAGTCTGAATCTTGAACGGTGACGTCATGGACGCAAAACAACATTTCAAACATTAAAGTTGTATCGTATAAATGCATCGTGAAGAGCTCGTAGATTGACTGTGCAATATCCCTCAGCACTTTCACTGATATTTGGCCCCGTTGTTATTGTTTGTATCCAGTGATTTATTTGTAGTGGAGCTACTGAGCAATGTGAGCATACATTTTCTAACCAGTGACAATGAAGTGATTATGTGTCTAAATCCATTTCGACCCGAGGACGATTCTACAAATGTCTTCTAAATCCTGACAGTTTTCTGAAAAAACCTGTTTCTATGTCAGTGGTGCTCAAACATTTTCATGTCAAGGACGCCCAGAATCATCTGTATTTGGCCGCAGACCCCAATCTGAAAATATGTTGTTCCAGGGACCCCCCCAGAAGCAAAGGGAGTTAAATTTGAGTTAAAAACGTTCACTCTGAAAGAATATATATTCAAAGATTTGCGCCACATTTTCACGATTTTTCAAAAATAGCAGACCTACAAGCTAATGAGCTTGTAGATCTGCTATTTTTCAATAGCTAAAGTATAACATAATACTTCACAGTAATTCAGTCCAAAATATGTTTTATGTTCTTCGTATGGACGGCAACAATAAAATAAAACAATAGATTGAAGGGAATTACACATCACATTATTTATAACATGAGTCATACATACCTCTTGTCGTCTCCACCCTCCTGGAACACATCAAAGAAGAGGATCAATTATTATTCATAGTCTTTTGAATAAAACGTTGTTTGTTTTTAGTAATTTGTTCGTCTTCTGAAATGTGTTGGTCTAGTTTTAGTCAACTAAATATGAGATATTGTCGAGAAAAATGCATTTGAGGGACTTGATGGCCGCGTCGTCATGGTTGATTTTACACTTGGTTGCAAAATAGCAGATCTACAAGCTAGATCTGACCTACATAATGTCAGCGTCTGAACGTAAATCAAATTTGCAGTTTGTTTATGAGCAGACTTCAACCGAGTAGGCCACATAATTAAAGACCTCTCAATGCATATCGCCCCGGGCAGATTCAATCTGGCCCCTCTCGATTGTGGGAGGACTTCATGGCCGAAAGTGGTAACGAGACCACCAGATTTCATCTTGAACAAGACTACAACCAACCGGGCCCCAGTATGTAAATATGGGGCCCGGTTGACATTGCGGAGAAAAAAAACTATTGCTGAGAGGGACCAGACTAATATCGCACGCAGTGATATTAATATCGCTAAGGCCTCACTCACACCTAAGACACACCCAAGACGACAGCCATGCAACAAGGTTGTGTCTTCCAACCATGTGACTCCCATTGGAAATGCATTGAGGCGGCCATGACACACAGGACACACAGGACACAAGTGTGTCTTAGGCTTAGAGTATACAGTTGGGTGCCACCGATATTGTCCCTTATCATTTGACCCATTTAGGCCTGACCTCAAAATTTAAAAAAATCCTTCTAAATCCTCCAGTTTTCTGAAATAAATATTTTCACGATTTTTCAAAAATAGCAGAACTACAAGCTCGTAGCGCGCCACTCGGTGGCGCGCTATGAGCTTGTGGACCCCCAAGATTTGGGGTATTGGGAATTTGGCCTGAAGACAAAACGGGAAGGACTGAGAAAGTCCTCCTTCTTCCCCTCCTCTTCCCTCACCTTCTTCAAACCCTGGCTGGTCAGCCATGAGGCCACTTTACTCTTCCCAGTCTCCTCTGGCACCACGGGGGGCTTCCTGTCGTCCGGCCCCCCTGTCGACGGGGGTCCTTCTTTACTGTCCTGGCTGCCTGTGTGGACCAACGACAAGACACACGGTCAACATCACCATCTTTTTTTTCATCCAACAATTATTTTTTTCATGGAACCAGGTCTGGTGAAACACTGGACTGGAATGTACAAATTATTGTACAGTCCAGGGTAAATGGTGCATTTTCTTTATATAGAGCTTTTATCCAAAGTGCTTTATTGTGCATTACATTCACCCATTGAAACACCGATGGCGGAGGAAACCATGCAAGGCACCAACCTGCACATCGGGAGCAATTAGGGGTTCAGCGTCTTCCTCAAAGACACTTCAAAACCAACTCTGGGGGGAACCCGGGATCGAACTGGGAAACTCAGTTTTCCCATCCAGCAGTTCTACCGGCCACTCTATCTACCACTGATCCACTGCCGCCGCCATGTTAGGGATATTTAATTACTTCTTCTGACTATCAGTGTTATTTATCAGTTGTTGATAAGCATACATTTTACATTGTCCATGTTGTTATGTTGGTTATCTGCAGCCTACCAAGCTGTAGATTCGGAACATTTATTTCTTGTATTGGAAACACATTTGTTTCTCTGGCACAAAAAGGGGGTAATAAAAACAACAACAAAAACTAAATAAACCACGCATTGTACCCTCCGCTCCCTTTGCCTGTCTGCGCGTGGTGTAACTCCTCCACACGGAGCTGGAGTTGAAGTAGTTGTCCTTGTTCAGTCCGAACGTGTGGTCCGAGCCGTCGCTCTCCTCGTCGCTCTTGGAGTCCTTGTCGTCCTCGTCGTTGCTGTCCTTCGACGAGTCGCCTGGAGGACGGGGGGGACAGACAGACGAGAGGACAGGAGGACAGACGAGAGGACAGACACACGAGAGGACGGGAGGGACAGACACACCAGAGGATAGGAGGGAGGGACACACAGATTAGACACTCCAACGGACCGGCATGCGGAACCAACGGTCGGACATGCGCTGCTCCCGTGCTTGCGGTTAAGGTTAGTTTAGGTAGGTTGTCGGTGTAAATGACAGTCGGCCCAATAGTATGTCTAAACTAAAGCCTGTACCCTCGCTCCCTCACTAAAGCCTGTACCCTCGCTCCCTCACTAAAGCCTGTACCCTCGCTCCCTCACTAAAGCCTGTACCCTCCGCTCCCTCACTAAAGCCTGTACCCCCCTCTCCCTCACTAAAGCCTGTACCCTCCACTCCCTCACTAAAGCCTGTACCCCCCGCTCCCTCACTAAAGGCTGTACCCCCCTCTCCCTCACTAAAGCCTGTACCCTCCGCTCCCTCACTAAAGCCTGTACCCCCCTCTCCCTCACTAAAGCCTGTACCCTCCGCTCCCTCACTAAAGCCTGTACCCTCCGCTCCCTCACTAAAGCCTGTACCCCCCTCTCCCTCACTAAAGCCTGTACCCTCCACTCCCTCACTAAAGCCTGTACCCCCCTCTCCCTCACTAAAGCCTGTACCCCCCCTCTCCCTCACTAAAGCCTGTACCCCCCTCTCCCTCACTAAAGCCTGTACCCTCCGCTCCCTCACTAAAGCCTGTACCCCCCTCTCCCTCACTAAAGCCTGTACCCTCCGCTCCCTCACTAATGCCTGTACCCTCCACTCCCACACTAAAGCCTGTACCCTCCACTCCCACACTAAAGCCTGTACCCTCCACTCCCTCACTAAAGCCTGTACCCTCCACTCCCTCACTAAAGCCTGTACCCTCCACTCCCTCACTAAAGCCTGTACCCCCCGCTCCCTCACTAAAGCCTGTACCCTCCGCTCCCTCACTAAAGCCTGTACCCCTGCTGCTCCCTCACTAAAGCCTGTACCCCTGCTGCTCCCTCACTAAAGCCTGTACCCTCCGCTCCCTCACTAAAGCCTGTACCCCCCTCTCCCTCACTAAAGCCTGTACCCCCCGCTCCCTCACTAAAGCCTGTACCCTCCACTCCCTCACTAAAGCCTGTACCCTCCGCTCCCTCACTAAAGCCTGTACCCTCCGCTCCCTCACTAATGCCTGTACCCCCCTCTCCCTCACTAAAGCCTGTACCCTCCGCTCCCTCACTAAAGCCTGTACCCTCCGCTCCCTCACTAAAGCCTGTACCCTCCGCTCCCTCACTAATGCCTGTACCCTCCGCTCCCTCACTAAAGCCTGTACCCTCCGCTCCCTCACTAAAGCCTGTACCCTCCACTCCCTCACCAAAGCCTGTACCCTCCGCTCCCTCACCAAAGCCTGTACCCTCCGCTCCCTCACCAAAGCCTGTACCCTCCGCTCCCTCACCAAAGCCTGTACCCTCCGCTCCCTCACTAAAGCCTGTACCCCCCGCTCCCTCACTAAAGCCTGTACCCCCCGCTCCCTCACTAAAGCCTGTACCCTCCGCTCCCTCACTAAAGCCTGTACCCTCCGCTCCCTCACTAAAGCCTGTACCCCCCTCTCCCTCACTAAAGCCTGTACCCCCCGCTCCCTCACTAAAGCCTGTACCCTCCGCTCCCTCACTAAAGCCTGTACCCTCCGCTCCCTCACTAAAGCCTGTACCCTCCGCTCCCTCACTAAAGCCTGTACCCCCCCTCTCCCTCACTAAAGCCTGTACCCTCCGCTCCCTCACTAAAACCTGTACCCTCCGCTCCCTCACTAAAGCCTGTACCCTCCGCTCCCTCACTAAAGCCTGTACCCTCCGCTCCCTCACTAAAGCCTGTACCCTCCGCTCCCTCACTAAAGCCTGTACCCTCCGCTCCCTCACTAAAGCCTGTACCCTCCGCTCCCTCACTAAAGCCTGTACCCTCCGCTCCCTCACTAATGCCTGTACCCCCCTCTCCCTCACTAATGCCTGTACCCTCCGCTCCCTCACTAATGCCTGTACCCTCCGCTCCCTCACTAATGCCTGTACCCCCCTCTCCCTCACTAATGCCTGTACCCTCCGCTCCCTCACTAATGCCTGTACCCTCCGCTCCCTCACTAAAGCCTGTACCCTCCGCTCCCTCACTAAAGCCTGTACCCCCCTCTCCCTCACTAAAGCCTGTACCCCCCGCTGCCTCACTAAAGCCTGTACCCCCCTCTCCCTCACTAAAGCCTGTACCCTCCGCTGCCTCACTAAAGCCTGTACCCTCCGCTCCCTCACTAAAGCCTGTACCCCCCGCTCCCTCACTAAAGCCTGTACCCTCCGCTCCCTCACTAAAGCCTGTACCCCCCTCTCCCTCACTAAAGCCTGTACCCTCCGCTCCCTCACTAAAGCCTGTACCCCCCGCTCCCTCACTAAAGCCTGTACCCCCCGCTCCCTCACTAAAGCCTGTACCCTCCGCTCCCTCACTAAAGCCTGTACCCCCCGCTCCCTCACTAAAGCCTGTACCCCCCGCTCCCTCACTAAAGCCTGTACCCCTCTCCCTCACTAAAGCCTGTACCCCCCTCTCCCTCACTAAAGCCTGTACCCTCCGCTCCCTCACTAAAGCCTGTACCCTCCGCTCCCTCACTAAAGCCTGTACCCCCCGCTCCCTCACTAAAGCCTGTACCCTCCGCTCCCTCACTAAAGCCTGTACCCTCCGCTCCCTCACTAAAGCCTGTACCCCCCGCTCCCTCACTAAAGCCTGTACCCTCCGCTCCCTCACTAAAGCCTGTACCCTCCGCTCCCTCACTAAAGCCTGTACCCCCCTCTCCCTCACTAAAGCCTGTACCCTCCGCTCCCTCACTAAAGCCTGTACCCTCCTCTCCCTCACTAAAGCCTGTACCCTCCTCTCCCTCACTAAAGCCTGTACCCTCCGCTCCCTCACTAATGCCTGTACCCTCCTCTCCCTCACTAATGCCTGTACCCCCCGCCGCTCCCTCGCCTGTACCCCCCGCCGCTCCCTCACCTTTGCCCTTGCCGTCCCTCTTCCCTTGCGCCCGTGCGGCGGGGGTGTTGGCGCCGGCCAGGCCGCCGGACGGCTGGATCTTCATCCTGGACATGTCCACGCCGCTGCCCTCGCTGTCGGAGCAGTGCGCCTCGCTCTCGTAGCCCTCCTTGAAGTTCTCCACGCTCTCGATGTGGTCCAGGTTGGCAAAGTACTCGTCGCCCATCTCCAGGCCCTCCTTGTCGGCGAAGTCGTCCGTCAGGATCTTACCTGGAGAGGGAGGGGGAGGGGGGAGAGAGACAGAGAGAACGGAAGGGATAGACAGAGAGAGAGGGAGGGGGGAGAGACAGAGAGAGAGAACGGCAGGGAGAGACAGAGAGAGAGAGAGAGAGAGAATTTAGATCACTGGTTCCCAATTTTTGGGGGAGGAGATTTTTTGCACCCCTTGCACAACATGCGAGTCACCGTTTGACTGTTCTTGTAACAAACAGTCAAACAAGGAAATCACGTGGTCACTAAAAAAACGGCTCCCATCCACTCCCATTCTAGAGGATCTTTTCGTCATGCGATTATCTCCGCTCCGTATAATTAATTCCTCTTCTTGGTCTGCCATTATGGGATGTTCAATGGAGAACAACAAAGGAATAAATATTCTGAGACTACTACTGTGCGCGTGTGTGCGTGTGTATAGTGTGTGCCGTACCAGCGTAGATGCAGATATAGGAGCCCTTGGCAGCGTGTGTATAGTGTGTGCCGTACCAGCGTAGATGCAGATATAAGAGGCCTTGGCAGCGTGTGTATAGTGTGTATCGTACCAGCGTAGATGCAGATATAGGAGCCCTTGGCAGCGTGTGTATAGTGTGTGTCGTACCAGCGTAGATGCAGATATAAGAGCCCTTGGCAGCGTGTGTATAGTGTGTGTCGTACCAGCGTAGATGCAGATATAAGAGCCCTTGGCAGCGTGTGTATAGTGTGTGCCGTACCAGCGTAGATGCAGATATAGGAGCCCTTGGCAGCGTGTGTATAGTGTGTGCCGTACCAGCGTAGATGCAGATATAGGAGCCCTTGGCAGCGTGTGTATAGTGTGTGTCGTACCAGCGTAGATGCAGATATAGGAGCCCTTGGCAGCGTCGTCCAGACAGCGGATGCCCCAGCCTTTGTTCTGCGTCTTGAACAGCTGCAGGCGGACCTGCAGGCCGTGCTGCACCAGGCGGTTGGTACACATGGCGGCGCAGCACTTACACCTCTTGTTACACTCATAGATGCTGATGGGGGGGAGAGGGGGGGGGGGGGGAGACAGACACAGAGAGAGAGAGAGAGAGAGAGAGAGACATACATTGATATAACCCATTTAGACCTGAGGACGATTCTACAAATGCCTTCTAAATCCTAACAGTTTTCAGAAAAACCTCATGTTTCTATGTCAGTGGTGCTCAAAGCTTTTCATGTCAAGGACACCCAAGATTTTATATGTAATTGGCCGTCGACCCTCATCTGAAAATATGTTGTTCCAGTGACCTCCCTCCCCAGAAGCAAATATTTTAGATAAAAAATGCTCGCTCTGAAAGAATATATATTCAATGATTTGAGACACATTTTCACGATCTTTCAAAAATAGCAAGCTCGTAAAAAAGAAATAGCAAGCTAGAGTGCCACGCTACGAGCTTGTAGATCTGCTATTTTTCAATAGCTAAAGTATAACATAATGCTTAAAACACCAAATGGGGTTCCCGCCCAGAATTTTGAATCTTTTAAATCTCTCAATGGTCAAGCAGCTCCATCATCCCCGTGTTGTTTAAACTGTACTGTATGTTTCACCTCTAGTAACCCCACTATGAGGAACCGTGTGTGTGTGTGTGCGCGCGTGCGTGTGTCTCACCCAGTAGGAAGACACTCCTCCAGCCTTTTTTGTGTGTAACCTGCGTTGTAATTGGTCTGAGCGCCCGGGGTGCACGCCGTCGCCTGCAGAGTCAGCTGGTGGCACAAACACTTGGTCCTACACACACACACACACACACACACACACACACACACACACACACACACACACAATGCATGAGCATGACTAACCCGTTTAGACCCGAGGACGATTCTACAAATGTCTTCTAAATCCTAAGTTTTCAGAAAAAACCTTTGAAAAATGTTCGCTCTGAAAGAATATATATTCAAAGGTTTGTGCCACATTTTCACGATAAAAACAAATTAGCTCATAGTCTCTCACTCGGTGCCGCGCTACGAGCTAATAGTGAACAGTGAATCGAGGCAGACTTACTTGTCTATGCAGCCGTCAGTACAGTCACATCCAACCAGGAAGTCTGCACTGGTGTTTATATACACTCCTTTCTCTGGAATACGCTCCTTACCTGGAGGAGGAGGAAGAGGAGGAGGAGAAGAGTACAAGGTTACGGATCATTCATTGATACGTGTGTGTGTGTGTGTGTGTGTGTGTGTGTGTGTGTGTGTGTGTGTGTGTGTGTGTGTGCGTGCGTGTGAGCGTGCTTGTCTTACTGTAGGCGACATTAGGAAGAGGTGTAGTATCAATCTCATTGACACAAGGCAGGGGTTTGTCCTCGTTGTGTGTGTGTGTGTGACTGTGCGCGTGCATGCGTCTTACTGTAGCTAGGATGCGACTCTAGGAGGCGGTGTCTGGTCGATCTCATTGACAGCTCAGAGGGATGTCCTCGCGTGTGTGTGTCAGTGTTGTTTTTGGCATCAAATTTTGATTTTAGTTTTAGTCATAGTCTCTTGAACAGTTTTCATTTAGTTTTAGTCACATTTTAGTCACCTGGAATGTTTTAGTGTTAGTCTAGTTTTAGTCGGCTAAATGTCATAAGAATTTAGTCGACTAAAATCTACAGTTGATTCAGTCGACTAAAATGTATTTGGCGGGCCTTGATGCCGTCATAATGGCTGATTTTACACTCGCTGAAAATAGCCGATCTACAAGCTCAAAACGCGTCGCAGCGCAAGCTTGTAGATCGGCTATTTTCAGCATGCAACCAAGTGTAGAATGACTTGTACTGGATCTCTTGGTCCACTAGTCCCTTCCTAACATTTTAGTCTAGTTTTTATCTGTTGGCGAAATTGTCAATACATTTAGTCTTAGTTTTAATCATCATAGCTTAGTTTATTAGTTTCCATTTAGTTTTCGTCAGTGAAAAAAGTGCGTGTGTGTGTGTGTGTGTGTGCGTCCGTCTCTTACTGTAGGCGACGCTGGGGGGCGGCGTCTGGTCGATCTCGTTGACGCAGCTGAGGGGGATGTCCTCGTTGCCCGCGGTGATGTCTCCGATGTAGTAGAAGGGCCTCTGGGGCTGGAAGGGCCGGTCCACCAGCACGTACGGGTCCAGGCAGAACATCTCCAGGAAGAGGAAGTCGCAGCGGGACTGGAACAGGTACTTCTGGATCTCCGACATGTTCCGCAGGCAGAGGCCGCACGGGGCCTTGTAGATGACGTGGAAGGACATCTGGGGCAGAGGGAGGGAGAGGGAGAGGGAGAGGGAGAGGGAGAGGGAGAGGGAGAGGGAGAGGGAGCGTTCAGTTGGGTTCAAGCCTGTGGCGGACGAAAGAAAAGTACTTGACCCATTTAGACCTGAGGACGATTCTACAAATGTCTTCTAAAAATCCTGAAAATTCCTAAAAAACCTATGTCAGTGGTTTTGTCAGCTTTACATGAAAAACGTTCAGAACTTGTAGCTTGAAGGTCTGCTATTTTTGAAAAATCGTGAAAATGTGGCGCAATTCTTTGAATATATATTCTTTCAGAGCGAACGTTTTTTAACTCAAATCTTTGCTTCTGAGGGGTCCCTGGAACAACATATTTTCAGATGGGGGGTCGGCGGGCGGCCAATTTCATATCATGTTTGGGGTGAAATTTTGAGCACCACTGATATAGAAACTGAGGTATTTCAGAAAACTGTCGGGATTTAGAAGACATGTGTTTTTAATTTCGACGTCAGGCCTAAATGGGTTAAGTCCGAAATGAGGACAGAACATAGCCCTTTTGATCAAGACCATGGAGAGTAAAGAGAGAGTTGAGTCGGGCCGTAAACGAGGACGTGAACGGCAGTGCGCAGCATGCACCAAACATGTCTAGGATCGCTGAAGAAGGAAAGGCCAAGCACAAAAAGAAAGATAGAAAAATAAGATTTTAGCGATCCCGTTTAATATCATTAACCCATTTAGACCAGAGTTAAAAACATTCACTTTGAAAGAATATATATTCAAAGATTTGCGCCACATTTTTATGATTTTTCAAAAACAGCAGACCTACAAGCTCATAGCGCGCCACTCGGTGGCGCGCTACGAGCTTGTAGATCTGCTATTTTTCAATAGCTAAATTATAACATAATGTTTAAAACACCAAAAGGGGTTCCCGCCCAAAATGGGTTAAAAAAAGACCCTAAGACATCCCCAGACGTCATGGGCTTCCTACGGGGGCCATTCTAAAGACGCGTGGGGACGTGTTGGGCACAAAAAGTGTTTTAACAACACACTGCCAAGAACGGCTATTTAAGTCCTTTCAAATCCAGCGCTTCACTGCCAAAGACGGTAATTTACGTTCACAATGGTCTTTACACAGTTGGTTTACGATATTTGGTCAAGAGCCTTTAGACTTCGCTGACCGGGGTCCTCCAGAGGCCTGCACTTGGTCCACTCTTTTTTCCCCCTCCTCTCTACACAGAAAGAAAACCTCTGCAAACAGCTGAACCCCGTTACCTGTCCTACTACGCAGTGTTGTTTTCGTCGACTAAAACTAAGACAAAAAATGTTTGTCGACTACCTTCCACTGACGGAAACTAAATAAAAACTAAGTTATGATGACTAAAACTAAGACTGAATATAGTGACAATTTCGTCAACAAATAAAAACTAGAAATGTTAGGGAGGGACTAGTGGACAAGAGAGCCAGTATAAGTAATTTTACACTTGGTTGCATGCTGAAAATAGCCGATCTACAAGCTTGTAGATCGGCTATTTTCAGCAAGTGTACAAACAGTCATTACGACGGCATCAAGGCCCGCCAAAATACATTTTGTTCGACTAAATCACCTGCAGATTTAGTGGACTAAAACTAGACACCAATACATTCCGGGTGACTAAAATGAGACTTAAAAACTAAATGAAAACTATTCAAGATGACTGACTAAAAACAAAAAACAACACTGGTGGTCCTATACCTTGCGGTTGACTTTGCGCCGGCCGGTCATGCGCCTGAAGTCGTACAGTAAAGGTTTACCTTGCGGTTGACTTTGCGCCGGCCGGTCATGCGCCTGAAGTCGTACAGTAAAGGTTTACCTTGCGGTTGACTTTGCGCCGGCCGGTCATGCGCCTGAAGTCGTACAGTAAAGGTTTACCTTGCGGTTGACTTTGCGCCGGCCGGTCATGCGCCTGAAGTCGTACAGTAAAGGTTTACCTTGCGGTTGACTTTGCGCCGGCCGGTCATGCGCCTGAAGTCGTACAGTAAAGGCTTCAACAGGGGGTTGCAGCCCCGGTGGACGTCGGCCCGGGCCGGCCGCACGCGGTTCAGGCAGCCCGCGTTGCAGCCGTGCGCCATGTAGAAGATCCGGTCGGTGGGCGCGCGGTACGTCTTGTGCTGGGGCATGATGGCCATGGCCTGGGGGATGGGGGGGGGAGGAGGGGCGAGCACGGGGGGAGGAGGAGGGGGCGGCGGGGGCAGCAGTTGGGGCGGAGGCGCCACCACGATGTATCTCGTGGTGGAGGCGGTGGAGAGGCCGATGGAGGGCGGCGAACCGAGCGAAGAGACGGAACTCGGAGGTCTACTGAGAGGGTAAAGAGAGAGAGAGAGACAAAGAGAGAGAGAAAGGGTTTCATTTAGTTCTGTTTGGTTCTGGCAGAGAGCAGGTTGACCCGACATGCAGTCTGAATCATATTGCTAGTTATGACAAAAATCACTTGAAGTGAAGTGAGGGGCGCTTTTGCTTTTGTGGAATCGTCACGGCATGCTTAAAGGAGAATTCCATGCTAGAAGACTTTCTTACCTTTATTTGTAGTTGTTACGTCCCCACCAAAGAGGTCCAGGTGTTATTTTGTGCAAAAGTGCATTATTGGCTATTTCCCCTACCATAAGCCCTCAATGGGGGTTGGGTTGTTGTGCTAATTCGCTTATTTCCATCTGAAGGAGCCATTTTGCCTAGGTGCCTTAAGCCGGTTGTGGGCGTGTTCACCTTGGGGGGAGGAGTGCCGCAGTAATGGTGATAGGGATCACAGGTGAATGAGCCCTGGAAGGAATGGCATGGCACGGGTACATACAGGGGAAGATTATATGGTTTTTTACCGTTATATACATGCATTGATAACACTGCTGTTTCTTGTTGGAAAGATAATAAATGGGAACCTCACCCAACAGCAGTTGCACTGTTTGGACAATCTTACTTGAAACGCGTTAAAGACGGTTTCCCTATCCCCTGCCTAGCCAAGTGGCAAGTATGTTTGTTAGCCACCACACAAGTAAAAAACCTCATCTCCGTCTGGACATGAAGACAGTAATCACCGCCTTGGATTGACGCACCTCTTCTCTCCTGGACTTCGAATCGACTCTGCTCCTTTCCTGGACAAGTTTAGTGCTATGGAAGAAGAACCTTGATCAACTGGACAACTTGATACGGCGCGCACCCCCCCCCCCCCCGCCGCCGACGACGACTACACCACCACCTCCCGCACGGAGCGGTCTGATTACGGGCACGGCGACACAAGCCAACGGCCTGGAGTTCTGCTGCTGGTTAGTGCATACAAACACATACACCCATGACCCACGATCGCGGCCCAGGGCTGCGATAAGGAACGAAGGAGGTGCATTCACAGGGCAGCATTGACTGTTGACTGTCCGACTTCGAATTAATTCAAGCCTTCTCTCGCGTGCACATAAGTGTGCTTCTTTTTGGAAAACGAATCTACAACGCACAAGCAGCACACAACACAAATGATGAGTACACGCTGAGTGGAAATGAATGCAATTCCGTATATGGTCTTATTTTTGGTTGCATGAATACACTGTAAGATCTTATTTTTGGTCGCAAACAATTACACTGTTCAAGGTCTTACTGTTGGTTGCAAATACACTGTTTTATTGTTGTTTGGAAACAGGTATTTATATAGGAAAACGTACACATGCACTGTTTTATTGTTGGTTCACTTGACTTAAATTAAAATGAGTGTTACCAAGCAAACTGGCAAAGAGGTTTCGGAGGAAAAAAGAATAAGAACGCCAACCTTCAAAGGAATCAGAATGGTCATGGAAAGGCTTCAAACTGAAAGGAACGGAAAATTCACACAAGCAAATAAATTAAAAAACGAAATCAAGGCTCTCATCACTTCCACTGCAAATGTCTCTGAGGTTCAACAACATTTAAAAGGGATTAAACTTCTACGTGCAAAGGCTGTTGAACTCCACCACACACTGCTCAACGAATTTCCTATACCTGAGGATGAGCAGGATAAACAAAACACATGGTTTCAGGCAAAACTAACCAGCTGTGACATATTCATTGACGAAATATCAAAATGGCTGGGGGAAAACGGATTGGAAAATGATGGTGACAGTGCAAATGTGGGTTCTGAAAATGCAAATGAAGGTGACAATGCAAATGTGGTTTTTGAAAATGCAAATGTCGTTCGTGACAATGCAAATGTGGGTTTTGAAAATGCATATGTGGGTTTTGAAGATGCAAATAATGGTGGGGAAAATGTGCAATCCGAACATCAAGATGAAATTAATCCTGAAGATAGTGTGTCTAATTTATCTAGAGGGTCTAAGCGGTCAAATACCTCTAGTAGAAGCTCTGGGGTGTCCGTTGCTTGCATAAAGGCAAAGGCAGAGAAAGCTGCCCTAATGGCACAGGCTGCTGCTCTAAAAAAGAGACACGAGTTGGAGGCACAAGAGGAAAACCTCAGATTGGAAAGAGAGAAACTGAGGAAAAGGAAAGAGCAAATGGAGCTTGATGCACAGATATCAGCTGCCACTGCTAGGGTCTCTGTGTTGGAAGGCAGTGACATTGGAAGGAAGACTGCTTCAAACGCAATGAGCTCTTATATTAGCAAAGGACTCCAAAGACATTGTCTCACATTTGACCCAAAGGCAAAGGAATTTGTGCCGAAAGCAGGCACCCCGACCCAAACCCAAAGCTCAACCGCACTACCCTTTTTTCCCACCTGTGATGCACGGCCAAAAGTGAATATGCGCTCTCAAGTCCAAACACAACAACATAATCTCTCACATACAAGGGATGCCACTGTCAGACAACATCTTCAAATACACACTGGACCGTTACCTACTGCTAATCTGATGAACAACACTCCATCACCAACCATCAATACATTACCCACAGCTGTACTGAGTAGGCCTACACAAGAACAAAACACAAACATGCCTTCTGTACAGAATAATACACCACAACATGCTTCAGTTCAAAACATTATGGACCAGGACACAATATGTGGAATCATGCAAAAACAAAATGAAATCACATCAATGCTCATACAACAACAAATGTCAGCCACCTTACCACAAAGAGAGATGGCAATGTTTGATGGTGACCCGTTGCGTTACATTTCTTTTATCAGAGCATTTGAACATTGTATTGCAAGCAAAGCAGGAAATTATCAAGACTGTTTGTATTATTTGGAGCAATATACGAAGGGACAGCCCAGAGCATTGGTGAGAAGCTGCTTACATATGGCACCACAACAGGGGTATGAAATGGCAAGGGAGCTTCTAAAAGAGCATTTTGGCAATGAATACATGATGGCAACAGCCTACATGGACAAGGCATTTGGATGGCCCACTATCAAAAGTGAGGACGTTAAGGCACTACAGGAATTTGCCTTATTCCTAAGAGGATGCTGCAACGCCATGCTGGAAATAGAATACATGGAGGAGATGAACATCCCATCCAACATGAGACAAATAATGTTGAAATGGCCATACGCACTGAGGGTGCAATGGAGGGCTAAAGCTTGCGCAATACAGGAACAACAAGACCGCAGAGCTACTTTCCCTGATATGGTGAGCTTTTTAGAAACCCAAGTCAAAATCTTGTCTCATCCCCTGTTTGGTGACATCTCTGACGCACGTCCAAATACCTCACTACAGCCTTTAAATGGGAGCAGACCATCACCCAGGAGTCACATCAGAGAAAGTAGTTTTGCGACAACCATTGCTGCTACAAACCACACTCTAAACCCAGAGCTCACAACACAGGATACAGCAAACCAATCTGTAACACTCAATGAATTGACTTCTGAATCATGTCTTTATTGTGGAGAGTCACATTTATTATTCAAGTGTTCAGAATTGAACAAGATTTCTCAAAGAGAGAAAATTGAATTCTTGAAAACAAAGGGAATATGTTTTGGATGCCTAAAACCAGGCCACATGAATAAACAATGTAGAGGTCGGCTGGTCTGCGAGGAATGTCACCTAAGACATCCAACAATTTTGCATGTTCACAATCGGGACAAACCTTCAGAAACACCAGTCAGTAGTGCACTCGTCTCCTTGCAGACATACGGCTGCACTGGGGCCGGAGACCAAGACTGTACCCTCTCCATAGTGCCAGTGCAATTGAAATCTAAGAGGGGAGATAAGGTGCTGCAAACTTACGCCTTCTTAGACCCAGGAAGTACGGCAACATTCTGCACTAATCGCCTCGTGAGGAAACTGAACTTGAAGGGTACAAACACCAACATTCTGTTACGTACAATGGGCCAAGAAAGTGTTGTCAATAGTCAAATCCTCACAGGACTGGAGGTGTCCAAATTGGACAGTAATGAATTTGTGGATCTACCAGAGACGTTTACACATGACACAATTCCAGTGTCGAGGAGTAACATTCCTACACAGAGAGACATAGACAAGTGGGACTATTTGAAAGACGTCAAAATCCCAACATTGGATGCTGATGTTGAAATGTTAATTGGAACCAATGTATCGAAACTCATGGAACCCTGGGAAATCATAAATAGTCAAGGCGATGGACCATATGCCGTAAGGACCTTATTGGGGTGGGTCATCAATGGCCCCCTGAGAGGCAATAGTGGTTGTCAGAAGGGCTGTTCAACTGTATATGCCAATACGACATCCATTGTTGGGCTGGAGAAGCAGGAGACGTCCAAGGAGGGCCCGAGGGCCACAGAAATCTTTGCGACCATAGGCACGCTGGAAAATCATTCTAACTCAGACTTATCATTTAAAGTGGATGACATCACTATGCCAAAATGTTGCATTGTCAAACCGTGGAGTAAGACTAACCAGGAGAAAGTGGACCCCAGGAAGCCCCATGCTGCTCCAAGAAGGAAAGGAGGACGCAGGAGCAAGGCAGACTCGGACCCCAAAATGTCTCATGCCAGGATCACAGGGAATGGTGGGAAACAAGGCATCATTATGCCTAAGTCCCCCAACTGTGAATATGATTTTCAGAAGGAAAAGATGGATCCAACTGAACCAACCTGTTCAGTCAAGACACCACGTCCTAAGCGTCCAGATTACAAGCAGACACGGCAGTACTTGGATGTTAAGTTCTTTCAGGGTGACCCTGATAATGCACTGGATGTCTTCTCAGGCCACATCGGACCGCCTAAGGGCTCCCACCAGCCTCTGTGGGCCATAGGGAAGTGGGAGGCTACAGCTCAGGCCTCCCGGCTAAGCAACGTCGCCAGAGTGTCGACAGAGGACTGCAATGTCTTGTACAATTTAGTCATGTTTGAGAAAAAGACTACATCTCTGGGTCAGAAGCCGCCTTGGAAGGGCGACTTGGGGATGCTGGACGATTCAGGTGAAAACCCCTGTCAAGAACTCTCGACTTAAAGTCGAATTATGAACTATGACTCCTTTTGGTTTAAATTTGGTTTAATTGTTCACCCCAGTTCACAATTTGGGGCCGGTGTGAAGGAGCCATTTTGCCTAGGTGCCTTAAGCCGGTTGTGGGCGTGTTCACCTTGGGGGGAGGAGTGCCGCAGTAATGGTGATAGGGATCACAGGTGAATGAGCCCTGGAAGGAATGGCATGGCACGGGTACATACAGGGGAAGATTATATGGTTTTTTACCGTTATATACATGCATTGATAACACTGCTGTTTCTTGTTGGAAAGATAATAAATGGGAACCTCACCCAACAGCAGTTGCACTGTTTGGACAATCTTACTTGAAACGCGTTAAAGACGGTTTCCCTATCCCCTGCCTAGCCAAGTGGCAAGTATGTTTGTTAGCCACCACACCATCGAAATAAGTAGTAAAGTGTGTCGCTTGGGATATTATTTACATTATGAAGAGAGGATATAATTTTAAAAAAAAAAGATTTTTGAGCGATGGAAATAAGCGAATTAGCACCCCAATGCAAGTTCAGTTCAATGCAATTCATTGAGGGCTTATGGTAGGGGAAATAGCCAATAATGCACTTTTGCACAAAATAACACCTGGACCTGGTGGGGACGTAACAACTACAAATAAAGGTAAGAAAGCCTTCTAGTATGGAATTCTCCTTTAAAGCAAACGGTGCATTTATATACCATTTGTGTTCTGTCAGGGGTTGACACCAACGGTTGCCCAACTGCCCGTGGCATTTCAATGAAACGTTCGAGCAGGTGGAGTTTACTTTCAAGTTGCCCCGACGGGCAAGTACGTTTGAGTGAGGAAGCAACGGTCTTTAGTTTTCTATAAATGGATGGTAGCTGCAAGGTTGCCAGTTCGAACCCGGGCTCCCCCAGAGTTAGTGTCGAAGTGTCCTTGTGAGCAAGACCACTGAACCCCTAATTGCTCCTGATGTGCAGGTTGGTGCCTTGCATGGTTTCCGCTGCCATCGGTGTATGAATGTGTGTGTATGAATGGGTGAACGTAATGCACAATCCATGTAAAGAGCCTTGGATACAGGCGCTATATAAATGCACCATTTACTTCCGTGGCACGATGGCCGTTTGCACAAAAGATATGGTGCCGATCGGTCCAGCACGATTAGATTGTGAATTAACCCATTTTGGGGCGGGAACCCCTTTTGGTGTTAGCATTATGTTATGCTTTAGCTATTGAAAAATAGCAGATCTACAAGCTCGTAGCGCGCCACCGAGTGGCGCGCTACGAGCTTGTAGGTCTGCTATTTTTTAAAAATCGAAGAACCACCGACATAGAAACATAGCTTTTTCAGAGAACTGTCAGGATGTAGAAGACATTTTTTTAGAATCTGATCTCAGGTCAAAATGGGTTAAGCAAAGACAGACATACGTACATTATCTCCGTCGCCATATTTCGGCATGGCAGAGATGATAACAATACAAACGGCGACGACAGTCAAATGAACAGAAAGAATGACCTGCTAATCGTGGGACTGGTGCTCATCTGCAGCATTTTGGAGGCATGAGTCCCTCCGATCCCAGGAATGAACGGAGACGTGCTCTTCTTCGCCATCTGGTGTTTGTTGCTGTAACTTGAAAACACACACACAAACACACACACACGCGTTATGGTTTTCTTGTTTGTAAACGTTTCATCTTAAATGCTCCCCTGGTGTCCTTGAGCAAGACACTGACAAGTACGAGTGTAGGATTGGGATCCGGGAAACGAAGTTACTTGGAGGAACAGGATCCACCATTGAAGAACCAGGAAGTGGTTCCATCACATCCTTAACCCATTTTGGGGCGGGAACCCCTTTTGGTGTTTTAAACATTATGTTATAATGTAGCTATTGAAAAATAGCAGATCTACAAGCTCATAGCGCGCCACTCTGTAGGTCTGCTATTTTTGAAAATTCGTGAAAATATAGTTTGTCCTATCGGTTTCTATCAATACAACTTACAAGTTTCCAAAAACTACCAAAAGCAAGATAAGACAGATAAAAAAAGACCAGATAAAAATCAAGATTAACACAAGCCTAGGAAGCGAGAAGCGTGGAACTCAAAATCGAATGCCTCAATTCCTACATGAGTGCTGCTTATCAGGGGGTCCCCCAGTTCGTATATGATTATATTGGGGGGGGGGGGGTCACGGCCTGAAAGGGCGACCGCGCAGCCAACATCTCTCAGATTATGAAAGGTTAGGGATGCGATCATAGTGAAGATTAATATTCTTTGACTACTTAAAAGGTAAGCAAATAATAAAGAAAATAAAAAGCCTGGCAAGGTGAGAACAGGGGGCGGTGGAGGACTGACAGTCAATGAGTTAACCCATTCTATTGAAAAATAGCAGATTTTTTAGACAAAAGCTCATGAGCGCTATGAGCTGGCATGCGGTGGCCGAGCGGTTTGCGGAGCGGTCTTGATACCGGAAGGTCGCCAGTTCGTATCCCCGGACCGGCACGTTAAAATTACCACCGCTGAAGTGCCCACCGCTGAAGGCATTGA
The DNA here is from genome assembly GCF_951216825.1 of Electrona antarctica. NCBI lineage: Eukaryota > Metazoa > Chordata > Actinopteri > Myctophiformes > Myctophidae > Electrona > Electrona antarctica. The sequence goes on from NC_136811.1 coordinate 6,829,458, forward strand.
ACCACTACCATGAAATGTTCTATGAGCAGGGCCTGGCTGTAAACAAGTATCTGATGCTTAGTCCAGTTACCCTGGGTAAATATAGTAACTTTGCTTTGCTTTGCTTAGCTGTCTGCTATTTTTTGAAATCGTGAAAAATGTGGCGGGGGGGGGGGAACAACATATTTCAGATGGGTGTTGGCGGCCAATTTCACATCATTCTGGGGGTCCTTGACATGAAAATGTTTGAGCACCACTGATATAGAAACATAGGTTTTTCAGAAAACTTTCAGGATTTAGAAGACTCAAAGCAAGGGGGTGTTGTCAGGGTGGGTGGGGTGAGTTAACTAATACTCACTCAAAGCAGAGGGGGTGTTGGTTTAATACTTACTCAAATCGTGGGGGTGCCAGGGCGGTTGGGTATGGGGGTGGCAGGGCGTTTGGGGTGGCGAGGGAGGGCGGGGTGGAGATAGGCGACGTTTGAGGAGCTTTGGAAGGCGATGCTGCTACGGGACCCTCGCTGGTGTACTGGACCACCGGACCTTTACTCCTCAACGCACCTACACACACACACACGAGAGAGAGAGAGAGAGAGAGAGAGAGAGTGAGTGTGAGTGTGAGTGTGAGTGAGAGAGAGTGGCAATGATGAATGTAAAATTAAAAAGCCGTTCAAATCAGTGTTGTTTTTGGCAGAACATTTAGATTTTAGTTTTGGTCACATTTTAGTCACCTGGAATGTTTTGATGTGAGTCTAGTTTTAGTCGACTAAATATCATAAGATTTTAGACGACTAAATCTACAGTTGATTTAGTCGACTAAAATGTATTTTGGCGGGCCTTGATGCCGTCGTAATGACTGATTTTACACTTGCTGAAAATAGCCGATCTACAAGAACACAACGCGTCGCAGCGTGACGCGTTGTGAGCTTGTAGATCTGCTATTTTCAGCATGCAACCAAGTGTAAAATGACTTATACTGGATCTCGTGTCCACTAGTCCCATCCTAACATTTTAGCCTAGTTTTTATTTGTTGACGAAATCGTCAGTATTTAGTATTTAGTCTTAGTCACCATAGCTTAGTTTTCATTTACTTTTTGTCAGTGGAAAAAGGTAGTCGACGAAAATGTTTCGTCTTAGTTTTAGTCGACGAAATCAACACTGGTTCAAATAAAGTCTACTTGGTTCAGACTACGCAGTCCTTCCTTGCGGTAGTCACACGTGATTATCAGTGCATGTCATTTAGTTAGGTAAAGTTACCTTAAGTTGTGGCAAATCTGGGGAAAAAATGCTTACCACTAGCTTTCTTCACAGATGTGTTCATAAAAGTGTCTACTATCACAGAAAAATTTGTTCCAACCCAACTCCCTTGGGAAACTTTGTGACAGCTGCTGAAAGTTGGGGTACCATACAATACATTATAAGGCAAAATGTTATAAATTTCATTATGCTTTAAGTAGCATGTGACATGTCAAACTAGGGTGTTTACATGATTCTGAATCCATTCCATTAGTTTTGCACGAAAAACACTCCTTGGCCATAGCCGTCATCACAAATGTGATGAAATCAGCACATTTGGGCATATTTGGGCAAGTGTCTATGGCCAAACTAGGGGGTCTATGGCCAAACTAGGGGTCAAACTAGGGGGTTTTCATGATTCTGAACCCGTTCCAAGCATTCGTTTTGCACGAAAAACACTCGTTTAGGCTAAATTCAGCCATAGAACTTGCCCAAATGTGCCCTAATGTCCCCAAATGTGCTGACCTCATCACATTTGTGATGACGGCTATGGCCTTTTTAAGCCCAAGGAGTGTTTTTCGTGCAAAACTAATGCTTGGAATGGATTCAGAATCATGAAAACCCCCTAGTTTGACCCCTAGTTTGGCCATAGACTCCCTAGTTTGGCCATAGCCACTTGCCCAAATATGCCCACATTTGCTGACTTCATCACATTTGTGATGACGGCTATGGCCATTTTTAGCCCAAGGAGTGTTTTTCGTGCAAAACTAATGCTTGGAATGGATTCAGAATCATGTAAACACCCTAGTTTGACACGTCACATGCTACTTAAAGCATAATGAAATTTATAACATTTTGCCTTATAATGTATTGTATGGTACCCCAACTTTCAGCAGCTGTCACAAAGTTTCCCAAGGGAGTTGGGTTGGAACACATTTGTCTGTGATAGTAGACACTTTTATGAACACATCTGTGAAGAAAGCTAGTGGTAAGCATTTTTTCCCCAGATTTGCCACAACTTAAGGTAACTTTACCTAACTAATTGTGTAAATTGTTATTGTAACATTGTTTTCCAGGTGAAACATTGTGGAACTGTGAATTATGACACTATGCCGGGGGAGTGGAAAATGTGCATCTCTCTCTCCTGAGTCGTGACTATGAAGCGCATTTACAATATTACTGAAACATTACCTAAATCGTCAAAATCAGCACTGGTGTGTGTGTGCGTGCGTGCGTGCGTGCGTGCGTATATTACCCATGCTAGGCCTGGTTCTCATCAGCACCCCGGAGAGCTTCTTCTCCTGCGTGCTGGCCGAGTTGGTCTTCAGGTTGTACATGGGCTCCAGTCTGGTGGAGCCTCGGTAGATCCACTCGCTCCTCTTGTCGTCCTACAAGTAACAAAACAGGAAGAAGCCACTCCGTTTAGCGACAGAGCATTGTGGCAGTTCTCTGTGCCCAACGAACACGCATGAGTGGCCTGATGTAGTACAAATCTGAAAAATGTCATTCTGAGCTAAAGGTCTTGCATTTTTATCTTTTTGGAGAATTTCCGCAGTAGAAGCGGTGGAGAAAGTAACCATTATTGTGACCAGATTTGACTGAGAGCCTGCCATCGCGCGGCTTTTCACCAGAGGAGAAAAACTAAAAATGAGTTAATAGCACAGGCAGACTCTTCACATACTACTAGAGCATGTCTGAAATAAGTGTCAGAGCTGAAATTGACATGTAAATATGAAATAAATGCTTAAACATGTAGCTAGGTGTAATGTTAAGAGTCCGCAGAAGTGAACCTTTCAAGCCTCAACTCGCCGTTTCTCTGCAAGACATTACTCTATAAGCCATATCTCCAAAACAGGTGGGTCAAACTGAACAACCAAATGTGTCAATTTGAAGCTATGATTCCCTGCTTTCATATGACATGGAAAAAACGAAAATTAAAAAAAAGACCACCTGCAATACATCCGGGGACCACCAGGGGTCCGCGGACCACCGGTTGAAAACTCATGATTTAGACCTGTTGCAAACCTATACGTCATTATACCTTTAAATCCGGGATCTACTTAACCTTTACGTCTCATTAGTTGTTGCGACACATGTAGAAACAAATTATTATTTTCATTGAATTTGAAAGGTTTTCAGAAACCTTAGATTAGGTTTTAGAAGGCGTCTTTAGAATCGGCCATGGGTCTAAATGGGTTAACCAAAAGTGTTGAGTATAGCAAAATGTACACGAGGCCTGCCAGGAACATAGACACGTAGAATAGCGTACGGTGCCACACCCGGAAAAGCCGTTTTAACAGTGATGTATTATTATTTAATGAATGCTTTAATACGATCGTATTAAAAGCTACCGTTCGTTAGCTCTGTTACATTGCCTGCTCTGTTTTCAGACGGCTTTATCTCCAGAAGCGACATTGCAGAGGTCGCTTTGTCCCAGACAAGCGTTTTCAACGGCCTGTAGCAGGCGCTGTGATACTCGCGGTCCACTTTTTCCACCACCGACTGAGAGAACAAGCACCAGCTTCGTCAACACACACGGAATGGTTTCATAGTAAAATGCGATTACGGATATTTGGCTCTTCAAAGTAAGTGTCACGTGCGATAAAACCCTGGCAGGACACGGCGGAGGGATTGAATAATGGTAGCGGTCAAACGGTTAAAGTACCAAAAGTAGAAAGTACTCATTATGCAGAATGTCTCGCTTCACAAGTTTTCAAATGGATACAAATCTTTTGAAAATAGCAGATCTACTAAGCTTCAAATGAATATCAGTAGTTTAGGATTAATAATCAAAACATATAACAACAAAGTAACTAGTACTAAAGGTTTTCAAATTATTGTAGTGGATTACAACTTGTTTGCCTCTGACATAGAAGGAAAAGTATTGAAAACACTATAATAAATCTTATGTCTTAACCCATTCTGGGCGGGAACCCCTTTTGGTGTTTTAACTAAGCATTATGTTACACTTTAGCTATTGAAAAATAGCAGATCTACAAGCTCATAGCGCGCCACCGAGTGGCGCGCTACGAGCTTGTAGGTCTGCTATTTTCGAAAAATCGTGAAAATGCGGCACAAATCTTGGAATATATATATTCTTTCAGAAGACTTTTTTTTTTCATTTCGACGTCAGGTCTAAATGGGTTAAGTGCAGTACTTGAGTACATATACTTTAGTTATTTGACACTACTGTAAGTAGGCAAGCTTCGGAAGCAGTGGTTCCCCAGCCCAGACAGAGTTAAGGATCATATATCTCCTTGTTTGGCAACATGAGGTAGATTGATGTACTGTACATTATGTACAACCCCTGGACATGACGCTGGTGTGTTGGAGGAACCCAATCTGACCCTTGACGCCGACTGCCAAGCATCCCGGTTCTCCATACTTCTGGCCAGCTCGCTGTAGGGCATTAAGCAACTAGTTTACTAGTCGACTAGTTGATAAAATAAAAACAAACAGGTTTTTTTTTTTTAGGTTTTTTTTGTAGGCCTCAAGATCAGGTAGATTATAGTTATAGTCACCATGTACACAGTTTTTCCAATGTACAAATATTTATTTCAACAAAAAAAAAAAGTAAAAAAAGTAAAAAAATTTAATTTATTTTTTACATAATAGTCGACTAGTAAACTAGGCAACTAGTCAACTAGGCAACTAGTCAACTAGTAAAAGTGACTAGAAGTGAATGCCCTAGCTCGCTGGTGCTTTGCGCTCCTGCGACTTTCTTGAGTACATCCATTATGTTAATGTGGGACGTCCTCGCGACTGGTGCCCATGTGTTGGTTCCCACAATACTAACTTGCTGCAGGTTGGAAGCTCCCGGTGTCTTTGGCAGTGTCCTGCTAGTCTCATTCTCCTGGCTGCTATTTTCTGGCTCACCCTGGGCATTTTCATCATACAGATTGCAAATTGAATAATTGATTAATCGATTCAGTGTTGATATTGATTTATACTAATCATTTTGGACACTTTTACACATTCCCTAATACTTGGGTTACTTTCCACCACTGGTTTTTAGTTGCATAGAATAAAGCAAAATAAAATCTCAAGACTGAAAATGTAAATGATGATGTTTTAGGCCGAGCAGCTGAAGAAATCATGACATTTCTGAGACCATTCATGTTTCTGGAAGATGCTTAAAAACTTGTATTCTATTGCTAGTTTGATCACTTTAAATACCGTTTCATCTACACATTGAGAGCCCACGCAAAACTGCCCAAAAATCACTTTCACCTAGAAAATCCATTCACATTTTTTATAATTCAGCTGACTGTGGAGACACATGCTGGAACTTTTTACTTTGAAATGTTTTATAGTTTCTGAGTTATTTAATTTAAACGCCAAATGCATTCTCAATGGCGAAAACACAAACTTTGGCACCACGTATTAAAAAATAATAATAATAATTGTTTTGATTTTTATGATTTTATTTTATAAAAAAAATATATATATATATATATATTTGTTTTCAAAGACGTCCACAGACGTCTTGGGCTATGCCCGTGCGGTAATACCAAAGACGTCCACAGACGTCTTGGGCACAAAATGTGTTAAGATAATTAATGACCGATAATAGCCAATCTACAAGCTTCACCCTTTTTGCAAAGCAATATACGTTAATGACGTTTGGAAGATTTAGAACACTTTCCTGGGGGTCTTTGTGTGTGTAATATGAGGTTTTAGATATTTTAGCAGTGAGCCCAGTGTCTCTGATGTCATGGACACTGGGCTCACTTACTTCCTGGACTACATCAAGGACTATCTAAAGAGGACGAGAAGCGAAGACAGTACGGTGGACGCCATGTTGCTCCACGGAAGGAAAGAAACATGCGCAGTTGAGACCAGGAAGTTGTACATGCACAAATTTGGGCATGTACAATGAATTGCATTTTTATAGCGCTTTTCCAAGTGCTCAAAGCGCTTTACAATGGTTCATTCATTCATACATTGGGAGGTGAAGCGGCGAACAGTCGACGCCAGCGTCCTCACTTCCCACATTCAGACACCAATGCATGCATGCTTTCACAGAAGACACGCTGTGGCTTCTATGGAATCCAAATCGAACTTTAAAGGTGTAGTGAAATGGCTTTTTGGGGCATTTTATATTGAAGTTTCAGCCTCAGACGGCAGGATCTAAGTTTCTGAACCAATCAGAGCGTTGCATCCCTCCAGGCTATGGGTCCTATAGGTCCGTCTCATGCACGCACATGCACAGTGGTTGGTTTACAAGTGACGGCAGAAAAGACAGGGGATTTTTTTCTAACCTGTAAACAACCTGTATAAATATTTTAGCGTGATGATTACGTTGAAAACGAGTAATACACTGTCTGGATGTCATCTTGAATTGGATAAAAAACAGAGGATTTCTGTAATCAGTAGCACGTGTGTTTGGACGGACACGCAGATATGTGAAACAAATGGGTGAGCTTAATTTTATTGGCTTTTATCGATGTGTATCTCTACACGTCATCGTACGTTTTCGTTTTAAGGAAGTAATTAAAACATTTTGTATGGACTTTTGATATAAAAACCCACAAAAATGAGAATTTTAAAAAGAAATTGGCATCCATTGTTAGGTATGCCCATATGATGACCACGGATATGGTCTAAACGTGTGAAAAACGTATTTTTCATTTCACTACACCTTTAATCCATGTAGTGGAGGGAAAAAAAAAACCAGCGGCCGCCATGCGCGGCCAGGCCTACCCGTACCAGGAAGAGGATCTTGACGAGGCTGCCGTCCACCTCCTCCACCTTGCTCCGCCACCAGGTGCCCTCCCACTCCGTCTTGATGATCTGGCCCACCTTCAGCAGCACCATGGGGCGGCTGGGGTACGCCGTGATGTACTCCTGGATGAAGTCCCTGCACGGGGCGTCCTCGATGTCCTCCCACGTCTTCTTCACTGGGGAGACGGAGACACACACACAGATGGAGGGAGAGGGAGGGAAGGACAGAGAGAGAGAGAAGAGAGGACAGAGAGAGGAGACGGAGATGAGGAGGGAGAGAGGATGGAGGCAGAGAGAGATGGAGGGGGAGAGACAGAGAGAGAGAGATGGAGGAGGGAGAGACAGAGTGGGAGGCGGAGAGAGAGAGAGAGACAGAGAGAGAGATGGAGGAGGGAGAGAGGATGGAGGCAGAGAGAGATGGAGAGGGAGAGACAGAGAGAGAGAGAGTGGGAGGCAGAGAGAGGAGACGGAGATGAGGAGGGAGAGAGGATGGAGGCAGAGAGAGATGGAGGGGGAGAGACAGAGAGAGAGAGATGGAGGAGGGAGAGACAGAGTGGGAGGCGGAGAGAGAGAGAGAGAGAGAGATGGAGGAGGGAGAGAGGATGGAGGCAGAGAGAGATGGAGAGGGAGAGACAGAGAGAGAGAGAGAGTGGGAGGCAGAGAGAGAGAGAGATGGAGGAGGGAGAGAGGATGGAGGCAGAGAGAGATGGAGAGGGAGAGACAGAGAGACAGAGTGGGAGGCAGAGAGAGAGAGAGACAGAGAGAGAGAGAGACAGAGAGAGAGAGATGGAGGAGGGAGAGAGGATGGAGGCAGAGAGAGATGGAGAGGGAGAGACAGAGAGAGAGAGAGAGAGAGATGGAGGAGGGAGAGAGGATGGAGGCAGAGAGAGATGGAGAGGGAGAGTCAGAGAGAGAGAGAGAGAGAGATGGAGGAGGGAGAGAGGATGGAGGCAGAGAGAGATGGAGAGGGAGAGACAGAGAGAGAGAGAGAGAGAGATGGAGGAGGGAGAGACAGAGTGGGAGGCAGAGAGAGAGAGAGAGACAGAGAGAGAGAGATGGAGGAGGGAGAGAGGATGAAGGCCGAGAGAGAGAGAGAGAGAGAGAGGGGGGGGGGGGGGGGTAGGGGGGGGTCAGATGGGATGGGGAGACAGAGAAAACATTCCGAGATAAGGTTTATTTTCCCCCAGTAGATTAATAGTCTCCTCTTTCGGTTGTTCAGATTGACATAGAATTTAATCAATATTTGTAATCGCTCGATCAACTCCTGGACAAAGACCTCTACGATGAGATGACCGACGCTGGGCCATCAAACGTGATCAAAAACAGGAAGAATGTGTTAAACGTAGGCTACCGTGGCCTCCCTTTTGCTCGATTCGATGGGCTGTCTGGCAACGTTGGCGAGCAACGTGACATTTTAACCTTTTGCGTGTAGAAGTGCCTGAAGCGTGTCATGGTGAAAGGAGTGCATGGCGTACCGTCGAAGAACATTGGCTTTGCGCGTGCGTGTGTGTGTGTGCACATGCGTGTGCGTGTGTGTGTGTGTGTGTGTGTGTGTGTGTGCGTGCGTGCACACTTACATGGTTTGCAGACTGGGTAGAGTTCGGGGAGAGTCACATAGGATGCATAACCATCGTCAAAGAAGATCAGGAACCTGAAACACACACATTCAGTCAGTGAATTCAGTTCACATACAGTATGTACAGTGTGTGTATATATATATATAGTATATAATAGTATATTGTATATGTTACAGTAATATCGAGAAACCAGTAAAATCATCATCCCCCCAGATTAGGGATGCTGGGGGTTCACGTGGTTAACATATTTTGATTGTCACGATAATATCCTAAATCGCAATTATTTTTGCCACGATAATCTTTTGTAGAGAAAAAGCTTTCGCACACTTGAGTAGAGAGCTTAGGAACGGGTGTATCGGCAAGTGTTCATCAATAATAAAAATAGAAAAACACGTCACACTGTGGACGTTTCGGGTCAATACTGACCTTCAGAAGTGACTGAAACGTTGCCTTCATAATAAATGTGTTCTCTTGCACCGACCGAGCACATCTACTGTGTGCTTCTATTTCACTATCAATGTGCCCCAATAATCTTTTGACATTATCATATTGTCCCATCCCTATCCCAGATATATGGGAACCTTCAGAAAGCTGTACACTACCCAGAAACCCACTAACCTTCAGAAAGCAACGTTGGCGTTCCCCCCCCCCCCCCCCGAACGAACCCAGGAACCTTCTAAGCCGCGAGGCGACAGCGCTATACCGACTGCGCCACAGCCGTACAGGGGCCCTTACCTCATGCGGTTCTTGTTGTTGGGTATCTCGGCCACTATGCCGGCGTACAGCCACACCTGCACCCCGTCCTTGTACTTGGCCACCACCCGGGCGCCCACGTACAGGCTCTCCAGGGTGGGGTGATAGTCGTACGCCACGTGGTTGCCCGACAGCAGGCTCTTCCCCTTGTTGTCGAACTTCACCTTGTACTTGTCGATCCCGCCTCCTGGAAGGCAAGGCAAGTGGAATTGGACCTTGTACTTAAAGATCCCACCTCCTATATAGAAGAGGCAATAAGGCAAGTGGGATTGTTGTGTGACTCATTCCAACAACGGCAATTCAAAAGTAACTTGAACAAAACATGAATCATTTGAGAACGTAACCATTTAAGCCCCGGATATGATTTTTGCCATAGGACGAAAGGCACAAGAATAGACTCACAGTGCGACGCACGAGTGTCACTTGTTCGCACGTGTCACTTCCTGCAGTGCTATGAGCTCGTAGATCTGCCATTTTGTTCTTGTTTTTAATATGCCAAATATACAATTTTAGGGGTCCTTGACGTGAAAAAGTTTGAGCAAGACATTTCTTTTAAATCGGCCTCGGGTCTTTAAAGCTGCTATAAGCAATAATATGTCAATTTGAATGACCGTTTAATTTTTTTGGTATTCAGACAGCCAGCAATGGGTAGAACGCTCCCAAAACAAATGTAGTCTCTGTGACACAGATCTAGGGGCCGCAATCTACATTCAAAGATTTTCCTAGAAGCTTTGTCAATGGTTGATTTGCCTTTCTGCTTCCTGATTGGTTAGTCATTGCGACCGGGGGTTTTTTTCTGACCAATGACAAAGCTTCTAGGAACATCTTTGAATGCAGATTGCGGCCCCCTAGATGTGTCACAGAGACTAAATTTTTTTGGGGAGCGTTCTACCCATTGCTGGCTGTCTGAATACCAAAAAATAAAATAAAAAGGTCATTAACCCATTCTGGGCGGGAACCCCTTTTGGTGTTAGCATTATGTTATGCTTTAGCTATTGAAAAATAGCAGATCTACAAGCTCATAGCACGCCACAGAGTGGCGCGCTACGAGCTTGTAGGTCTGCTATTTTTTTTAAATCGAAGAACGACTGACATAGAAACATAGCTTTTTCAGAAAACTGTCAGGATGTAGAAGACATTTTTAGAATCTGATCTCAGGTCAAAATGGGTTAAAGTTTTGACAAAGTATTGCTTATAGCAGCTTTAATTCATTCAAGTTTGCTGAAACCAAATGTTATCTTTTGGGTTGTCTCGGGGCTGAAAAGGCTTGGGGGGGGGGGGGGGGGGGGGAGAGGGTGGGACCGGGGCCTTCTGATCTTGATCTGCGTACCGTGAGGGTGAATGGAGACCACCGTTCCTCGGTGCCACGTCTTGGTCCGTTTTTTACCCAGGATGGTCATGTTCACCGTCATCTCGTCCTCCCTGGGGGCGCTGGTGGGCTGCAGGGGGGAGGGCACCGTGGGCTGTGTCTGAAACACCGCTGGGCCGGAAGAGAGCCCTGCAAGACACGCAACGCAGTGTTGTTTTTGGCAGCAAAAATTTGATTTTAGTTTTAGTCGTGGTCTCTTGAATGGTTTTCATTTAGTTTTAATCACATTTTAGTCACCTGGAATGTCTTAGTGTTAAGTCTAGTTTTAGTCGACTAAATATCATAAGGTTTTAGTCGACTAAATCTACAGTTGATTTAGTCGAGTAAAATGTATTTTGTCGGGCCTTGATGCCGTCGTAATGGCTGATTTTACACTTGCTGAAAATAGCCGATCTTCAAGCTCACAACGCGTCGCAGCGGTCGGCTATTTTCAGCATGCAACTTGTGTAAAATGACTTATATTGGATCTCTTGTCCACTAGTCCCTTCCTAACATTTTCTAGTTTTTATTTGTTGACGATATTGTCAGTATATTTAGTCTTAGTTTTAGTCATAATAACTTCGTTTTTATTTAGTTTCTATTTAGTTTTCGTCAGTGAAAAAAGGTAGTCGACGAACATTTTTCGTCTTAGTTTTAGTCGACGAAAACAACACTGGCACACTTGAGAACTTCAGCAATGCCTTTCAGGACTTTGTTCGGTAGTGCTTGCACCCTCCCAGATTTTCTATCAACTTACAGACTAGTGTAAATCTGCTATTTTCAGGGTGCATCGACCAATTGCAACCAAACATAAAGGTGACTTACTGTAATTGTCTTTTAGTTCTACTGGATCTCTTCTCCACTAGTCGACAATGTGTGTGTGTGTATATATATATATATATATATATATATATATATATATATATGTGTGTGTGTGTGTGTGTGTGTGTGTACTGCGCTCTAACCTGCGTTTGTGTGTGTTGCCGATCTGATCATTATGGAAGCAGGAGGACACATGTTGGACATCTGGACCAACTTCTGGACCTGCTCAGACGTCTTCTGAAGAGCTGAAGACGCCTCCTTAAACTGATCACACATACAGAAATAAACACACAGTGTTAGTGTAATCCTATATTTGAGTTAACTGCTAAAATCTAAAACCACATATTACACACAAAGACCCCCAGGAAAGTGTTCTAAATCTTCTAACCGTCATTAACACTCCCAACGCCCAGGACGAAGTTCTTTGTCCTTTCTATTAGTAACGCCCGACGCCCAGGACGAAGTATTGTCCAAAAGACGAAGTTTATTGATATGAGAACGGATCGCATGGCTCTACAGCCTGGGAGCGCCTGTTGGGCAATCATCGGTGTTGCGTAAGAGTGAGACGTCATCGAAAAACTCCCCCCCCTGTTTAGCTGATGAAAACGAAAATATTAAAACATTAATAACTCGCAATCTAAATCATCCCGTGTAATTATGAAAAAATATCCTGTGTTAGACGGCGCTCCAGTCCAGTCGCTAGTCGCGATAGATTTATTCTTACCTCCCGTTGTTGTCGATCGACTATAGAGTGGTGTGGCTATTGTTAGCTGCTACACACACACATTCACAACAACATCCGGTCCGCGGGTAAAAGGGGTCCGTGTTTATAAATCGAATGGGCGCTATAAATATGGATTAAATATCCCCGGGCAAATAAAGTGTTAAGCGTGTGCATACCCTCTATAGAAAAATAGCAGATCTACAAGCTCATAGCGCGCCACCGAGTGGCGCGCTACGAGCTTGTAGGTCTGCTATTTTTGAAAAATCGTTAAAATGTGCCTCAAATCTTTCAGAAAATTGTCATGATTTAGAAAACTTTTTTTTTTAAATTTCGATGTCAGGCCTGAATGGGTTAAGACTGTTACAGACTACATCGGGACGCCGACGGGCGTACCCCCGTACTGCCGGCGATAGAACCACTTACTGACGTGTGTGATGTAGTGGTCTGATGTACGGTACTTGTTGTGATGGATTTGTGTAGACTGGCACGGACTAAAGGGCAACACACACAGGCTGCGCGGCACAGTATCAACTCGCGTGAAGTGCCGCCCATGAGCACCAACAGGGTGCGGCACGCTGCCACATTTGTAGTAACAAGCGGCGCATCGGAGCGCCGGGCAGGGCTCCAGACTAACTTTTTCACAGGTAGCACTGGTGCCACCTACCTTTTCATTTGGTAGCGCCACCACAAATTAGGTAGCACCATTTTTTTCTTTGTATAGCGTGGTATTAATACATGATCTTATCATGCCCCCACATCGGGCGCCATTTATTTATGTAGTGGTTTCCACCATTAAAGGTTTGAATCATAAAACCCCCTACAAAGGTCACTGTGTAAAAAACAGCAACCTACCTGGTTATACTTCAAAACACTGTAGATGGTTTCAACCCACCACAAAGTCACTCAGTCAATAAAGGCAATATTTATATTCCACACACAGAAAGTCAGTTTAAGGTTTTGTGTTGAAAATTAAATGCAGTCCAAACCTTTTGGATTAATAAAGTGACAATTTGTACAATATCTCCATTACCATTATCCAAATTAATTGCTTATTATAATATTTCTACATTTTGGAAAAAATCTTTTGCAATGTGAAATGCCACCAAATTCTTAATCCTTTTCCTTGTCTTTATGGGCCAACTTGTGAAAGCTGCATGCTTTTATTGTGAAGGCAAAAGTTTCGGAATGCTCAGAGCCTGCATATCTCTGCGTGCTGAAAATAGCTGATCTACAAGCTCACAACGCGTCGCGAACGCGACGCGTTGTGAGCTTGTAGATCAGCTATTTTCACGTATGGTATGGACACATAGGCTACCTCCTCGATGCAAACATAACAAGCTTTGGAAGCTATTTTTCGTGGCACATGTTTAATCAAACAACACGTTTACTAAGTTTCACTCAGTGTTTGGGTCGGGAGTCGGCTGTCTGTGTAGATCATGACTGATCATCATGCAGTTAGATATGCGCGCTGCGCGCTCCAGTGAAATTGTACAGCTGAGAAAGATTAGTTCATTTGTGTCGGATAAGCTGCGTTCAGACCTGAATATATATTCGCCTCGGTTCGTCCAGTTTGTACCGCGGCAGGTCGCGCCACGCCCGTTTGCGCAATTCTCGTCTTTGAATTGACTTTGTATGTAATCGCGCCGCTCTGACCATCCAAGTCTGAAGGGCTTATTTGTGGGTTTTCGTGAACGATCGTTCTTTGAACACTGGGCGTCAGGCGAACGTCCAATGTTTTCAATCAATGGAACGGGCAAGCACTGCGGGATGTTTTTTTTTCCTCCACTCATCCTTCCAGCAAGTCGCACCTGTGCGACCTCATTCAATTTTAAGTATCACCCTTAATAAATTAAGTCGCATATGCGACCTAATAGGTCGCACGCTGGAGCCCTGGCGCCGGGCGAGGCGTGAACGGGCGTGTGTGTGTGTGTGTCAACTGTACATTCTCACCACTGAGTCTTCAACAGGGCCAGAGTCCTTAGAGGGGACAACTGAAAGACAGACAGGAAGATGGACAAGTTAAAGAGCTGACAAAACAACCGAAACGAAGAGCAGAAAAAACAGCAACGTTCCACGGTTCACGGAATGACCAACTACCAGGGAAGGGTTAGGGTTATAAATATCATAAGACTTTAGTCGACTAAATCTACAGTTGATTTAGTCGACTAAAATGTATTTTGGTGGGCCTTGATGCTGTCGTAATGACCGATTTGATTTTACACTTGCTGAAATTTGTCAAAATATTATATATAGTCTTAGCTTTAGTCACCATAGCTTAGTTTTAACCCATTTAGACCTGAGGACGATTCTACAAAATGTGACGTCTTCTAAATCCTGACAGTTTTCTGAAAAACCTCATGTTTATGTCATTCTCAAACATTTTCATGTCAAGGACCCCAAAACATATATGTAATAGGCCGTCAACCCTCATCTGAAAATATGTTGTTCCAGGGACCCCATCCCCAGAAGAAAAGATTTGAGTTAAAAACGTTTGCTCTGAAAGAATATATATATATATATATATATATATATATATATTCAAGGATTTGCACTACACATTTTTTCCAAAATAGTAGATCTACAAGCTCATAGTGCAGCACTCGGTGCCGCGCTATGAGCTTGTAGATCTGCTATTTTTCAATAGCTAAAGTATAACATAATGCTTAAAACAGAAGGCGTCATAGTATTAGTCGACGAGATCAACAATGGTCCTGCGGACCTCTGCAAAAGAAGACCGAGGCTATGCCTAGCCAGGAGGGTGTCTATGACTGTGATCCGGGTTACGTCTGGCCTCCAACACACAGCACAACTCAACTCACCACAGATGACATCGTCATCGTCCTCGTCGTCCTCCTCGTCGTCGATCTCGATGACGTCAGACACCGGAGCGCAGCCCACTCCCTCCTCGTCGGAGCTCTCGATGTAGTCCAGGCCGTTGCGTCGGTACGTCGCCTTCACCAGATTCTCACACTCATGTATGGACCTGCGGGGGAGACACAAACTGCAATTAAACACGTACAGTAAACTCTATAACATCCCCCTTCCTGTTCTCCCTCTACAATACATATTATTGTGTTGTGACTCTATGAGCTCAACACATCACATTGCACTGCGTCGTAAGCTTGTAGAAGTGCTATTTTTTTCGCCGAATGTTTTGCGGCAACCAGACAGCCAGATTACATAATTGTGACCTTGACCTTTCTTCCACGCAAAAGTGAATCGGTCTTCCCTACAATTCACATTTCGTGAACATCGGCCCATCGATTCTGAAATTATTTTGCCGAAAATTAACACAGACCGGAGCGACGACAATAGCCTGACACGCATGGCTGTGGTAATCAATAAGGGAGTGATTGATTTGTTGAATGAGTGAGTGAGTGATTGAGTGCATATATATAGCACCTTTATCCAAGGCGCTTTACATAGATTGTGTATTACATTCAGGGTAAGAAAAGCAACGCGCATCCTCCGTTGGTGCCGAGCCAAAACTGTAGAAACAGTGAACAATGAAAAGAAAAGCAGGGGCTCGCAACTCACTTTATGATGCTTTAAACTTTATTTAGCGACAGGCATGCAAAAAAATAAAGTGAATTGCAAGCCCCTGATTTTCTTTTCTGTGTATTACATTCAACCATTCACACACACACACACACACACACACATTCATCCACCGATGGCGGAGGAAACCATGCGAGGCACCAACCTGCAGTGCACATCGGGAGCAATCAGGGGTTCAGAGTCTTGCTCAAGGACACTTTGACACCAACTCTAGGGGGAGCCCACGGGGATCGAACTGGGAACCTCACGGTTACCGTCCAGCCGCTCTACCGGCCACACTAACCCTGAGACACTGCCGCCACATGAATGACTCTCAGTGAATTCAGGAATGAGGGTGAATGAATGACTGAACGAATCAGTGAATTGATGACTGATTTGAAAGAAAGGAGTTCATTCTCACTGCTGCGTGACGTCCAGCAGTTTCTCGGCCTTGGCGTGCTCTTCCTCCTTCTCCTCCACCCAGTGACGGAGGTCGTCCAGCTGTTTCTTCTTCTTCTGCACCACCTCGCTCTTCTCCACCGCCTCCTCGATCAGCTGCCTCAACTCGTCCAGGGACACGCCCAAGTCCTCCTCCAGGTCCGAGTCCCAGCCCTCCACCTCCATCCTGACAGAGACAGACGGAAAACACAGAGAGAGAGAGAGAGAGAGAGAGAGAGAGAGAGAGAGAGAGAGAGAGAGAGAGAGAGAGAGAGAGAGAGAGAGAGAGATTATATATTATAACATTATAGATCATAGATTATATAAATGGTGCATTCATGTAGCACTTTTATCCAAAGGCGGAGGAAACCATGCAAGACACCAACCTGCACATTGGAAGCAATTAGGCCAATTTAGCACTAGCATGTCTGAGGTCATTTTTTAGATTTTGAAGTTGATTATCTTTGCCCATGAAGCTTTCAGAAGGTTCCCCTTTCATGACCATCATCTCATAAATGTTTGACATCTGAAACATTTTCTAAATATGAATTTAAGCACATGCTACTTCTGTCTCATTTTACTTCAGACAGTTCAGTTCAGTTTCAGAGTCTTGCTCAAGGACACTTCGACACCAACTCTGGGGATCGAACGGGGAACCTCATGGTTTTCCCATCCGGCCATTCTACCAGCAACTCTACCCCTGAGCCACTGCTGCCGAATGGTGTATGGGTGGGTTCAATTAATCGATATGGCAATAATCTAATCGTATTCCTTGCCGATAATCGCATCGTAGTGATCGTACCATATCGATACGGCAGGAAATGCTGTGTGTGACACGGCATTAAAACAAACAAACAGAATCAGTTACGATATATCATATATATGATTCAATCTTTTGCATTTATTCATCAAAATAGTTCCACTAATTGTTCAATGTGTTTCAGGCCAAGGACTCCTAAGCTGAGAGATTTAGCAGCCAGGGACCCCCACACCATATTGTATGAAATAGGCATAACAAATGTATAATACGAATACGATTAGATGTCACATAACTTTAATTTGACCTCTGTTTGGTGATAGACTCACTAAGATCATTGTAGTAATGAGATGTTGGAGACAGCTGCGGAAGTCAATGGCTTTGTGAGTGAGTTAAGTCAAGACGCAGAACACCAGTATTGAATGTGTTATTAATTTTGTGGCTACATGTGATTAGTACACTGACTGAACACAGCTGTGGCACGTACTATGTAACATGAAATAAATAAATATTATAATATGCACATCTATTGTATTCTCTCCTTGCTCTCTTTTGCAAACAACAACAACATAATTCATACATTATCCAGATTACTGGTTCTGCCCTGCAGGGCAGAATCATAGAAGCATTAGAGCTATGGACCAGAGCTACCAGATTACCAGACTATAGATTAAATAAAACATCCATTCATATAGTATACATTGATTATACATAAAATGCCTCTCTCTCTCTCTCTCTTCTCTCTCTCTCTCTCTCTCTCTCTCTCTCTCACCTGTTTTATCTTTTTAGACAGATGCAGCCATTGTCGTTTTTTTTGTTCACACACTATAAACCACACCACACACACAGGTTTAAAATGAAAACATCATGTGCATGAGTGAAACATACAATACAAATAAAACCAAGCCATGGCTGCAAACTCACAACGCTTGCCTTCACCTTAATGCCTCGGCGGCTAAAATAATCTAACCTCACTGTATAGTTTATGTTGTCTAATGCGTGTCGTGTAAACATTAACAACCTTGCGACTTAACTATGACTATAAAGACTGGCAAAGACGAATATTAGCCAACATGCGAACATTAGCCTTATATGCTAACTAGCCTCACAGCTCTTTCCTGCTGCTCGGTTTACGGGTTAATAATAAATGCTTGCTTTGTTTTCCGTGTCGTTTTCCTTTCTTGTTCTACGTTTTTTATATCTATATTTATAAATGCAAACAAAAGTTAACACACAATAAGAAAGTGATAAGAGGAAGACTCACATTACTTCTGTGCTCTCCATCATGTGTGTGTGTGTGTGTAAACACTAGCTACATGTACATTGTGTTTGTGTAGAAGTATTGAGCGGTGTTGCCAGGTTTGGCGATAAACAAGCAAACAGAGTGGTTTATATTTTATATGACAGTGGTTCTCAAAGTGGGGTCCGGGGACCATTGAGGGAGTAGTAGGGGGTCCCCAGCTAATGGATAGTTAGGAACCAAATGGACCCTTATGGGCCTGTAACTCAGAGAGTGTACAAATGGAACCAACGGCTAACGGGTGCATTTGAGTTAAATTGACATTGATTTTACAATATAAATTGAGGGTCGCAGAGATAGAAATGAAATGAAATGAAATGAAATGAAATGAAATGAAATCTATATTTACCCAGGGTATCTGGGCTAAGCTCAAGAACTTGTTTCCAGCCAGGCCCTGCTCATAGAACACATTTCATCGTAGTGGTTCAATGCCTTGTTCAAGGGCACTTCAGCGGTGGTACTTTTTTAACGTGTCGGACGGCTGATTCGAACTAGGAACCTTCCGGTATCAAGACCGCGCCGCTATCCGTTCGGCCACCGCTGCCAGAGTGTACAAATGCAACCAAATGGATTTGGTTCCATTTGTACTCTCAGAGTTAAATTAACATTGATCTTTTTTACCATATACCAGAGATAGAAAAGCCATTGGGGGTCTGTATCCTATTTAAATATGGGTCCTTGAATTTAAATTGGTTGAAAATCACTGCTAGAGCCTTAAACATCTTATGCTTAAACATTTGACAATTTAGGTCTAATATTTCTACAATTGCTACAAAAAGCGACAAAAACTGTATATCCAGTCCAAATGTATCCTATTTAAATATGGGTCCTTGAATTTAAATTGGTTGAAAATCACTGCTAGAGCCTTAAACATCTTATGCTTAAACATTTGACAATTTAGGTCTAATATTTCTACAATTGCTACAAAAAGCGACAAAAACTGTATATCCAGTCCAAATAATAATAATAATTTTCTAGAAAAAAATAATTGACACATTTGTCATATTTTTTGGAGACACAAACTGACAATATTTACTCAAGCGACTTTACAGGAAAAACAAACCGAAAGTCGCTTACAATAAGCAGACATGGCAACGCTGAATGTTCGTTATATGCTGCAGGGACGGCCGGGCGGGGCTTGTCATAACCATCACTCACAACCGGCCCGCCTGGTGGATAACGGCCGTAAATGTAACGCAAAACATTCGCTCCCATCAACCAGAGCGGTCCAATAGCATCCATGCACGCTTATGGCGGGATATCAAATCCCTCTCTTCACCCGCGCGTCAGTGCCGTCACTGTTCAGCGCCAGCGGCAACCTAGTGTAGCAGTCAACCAACTAGTAACTCATTAATTATTAGCAGACTTTATAGCAAGGTGTGTGCCTACGTGACAAAATGACCAGGGGGAGGGGATCTTCAGCGGGTGCTATTTGGCTTATTCTTTTTTCAGTGGGTGCCCAAGCCGGGAGGCATACTATGGTCCGACGGAGCATTGGTTCGACATGCGTCCGCACCTCGGACTAGCGCCTGCTCCCGTGCTCAGGCACTCCCAAAGTTGACGCCGTTGTAGCAAGGATACAAGTCTGTCTGTCACAACGATAAAGAGACAACAAATCAATCAGTGAAATGGATGTGGGAGCGGATGTAGAGGAGCCCTTCTTCGATCAGGAGGTATGTATAGAAATCAATAGCCATGGTTCACATGACGTTCGTACATGCTCATGACAGTCATAAGAAATCAATAACTCAAGCCAACTACAACTACACAGCTATAGTCCCGTTAGCTCGGTTCCAAGGTTGCTTTGGTTGTTGTTTATATTACTTTTCCACGTGAAATGTATTGTTTTTAAAGTTGTTTGTTATAGCGGCTACACGTACATCACTACGGTATATTTGCAGTAGTCATATTACAACTTAGACCTATATTATGACAACTGATACCATTATCGTCAACATTAGATCACGTCGACATCATCCACATCGATCACAACACAACAATTACCACCAATATTACTACCACATCATCAGAGATGATTATCATTATCGTTTACCCTCAGGCTACGTCGTCGTAATGACTGATGTTACACTTGCTGAAAATAGCAGATCTACAAGCTCACAACGCGTCGCAGCGCGTATGCGTTGTGAGCTTGTATATCTGCTATTTTCAGCATGATGCAACCAAGTGTAAAATCATGACTTATAGCTACTGAATCTCTTGTCCACTAGTCCCTTCCTAACATTTTAGTCTAGTTTTTATTTGTTGACAACATCTTAGTTTTAGTCATCATAGCTTAGTTTTCATTTCGTTTTTGTCAGTGGAAAAAGGTAGTCGATGAACATGTTTCGTCTTAGTTTTAGTCGACGAAAACAACACTGCTGAGTTGTTGAAAATGTTGGTCCCATCTCAACTCATAGCCCCCCCCCACCTCCCTATCCTTGAACAATTTTAGGATGTTCACAGGAAGTCATTTAATGTATTTCGTACTTTATAAATAATGATCGAGCAGTTCTAAATTCAGGAACTTCTGTATGTGACCTTATAAACAGTTAATTAGTGTGATCATAATAACCTACCTTGTGTAGGTTATTATGGGATAACTATTATATGGGATATAACTTATACTATGGGATAACTATTCTTATATTGCTCTTTTTTGCATTATGACTAAAGGCTGAAGGATGCTTTTAAGTATTCCCCCACACCTCCACACAATAAGACATGCATAATGTATATAGTACAGGAAATCTATGGAAAATACAGGATCAACCTCTAACTAATTGCAAAAAAACCGAACTCAACTGATTTTGCATCTTCAATATATCCTGCATAACAGAAATAAAGTTGCCTGGAATTGTCTGAGGGGAAAGTGTTGAAAATGGCCTGTACAGTATGGCCACCCCACCATTGACATCCTATTATAAGGCAATATTTTCTAAATTTCCTTATGCTTTAAGTAGCATGTGACATATCAAACTATGGGGTTTTCATGATGCTGAATCCATTCCAAGCATTAGTTTTGCATAAAAACACTCATTGGGCTAAATTTGGCCATAGCAACTTGCCCAAATGTGCTGACATCATCACAGTTTGGCAAGTTGCTATGGCCAAATTTAGCCCAATGAGTGTTTTTATGCAAAACTAATGCTTGGAATGGATTCAGCATCATGAAAACCCCATAGTTTGATATGTCACATGCTACTTAAAGCATAAGGAAATTTAGAAAATATTGCCTTATAATAGGATGTCAATGGTGGCCATACTGTACAGGCCATTTTCAACACTTTCCCCTCAGACAATTCCAGGCAACTTTTTTTCTGTTATTCAGGATATATTGAAGATGCAAAATCAGTTGAGTTTGTTTTTTTTGCAATTAGTTAGAGGTCAAATTACATTATTACTGGACTAATATGGTTGTAAAGATGTAAAACATATATTTAACATGTATTCAATATTTACAACCATATGGCTATGGTTGTTAACAAACTTGTTAACAAACTGCTCCCCCAAGATTTCAAACTAGCGAGAGTAACCAAAGTACAAAAAGGGAAGTAAATGAAACCCTGGAAACTACCACCCTATACCGGAATTTCTATTCTTAGTTCCATCTTGAAAGTTGTGGAGAATAAATGTTTATGAACATGTTGAAAAGTACAGATGACTCGGCTCTGCTGGCTCGCACTAGGAGAACATGCAGGTTAAAATGGCCCTCAGCTGAGGCAGCGGTGGCCGAACAGTTTGCGGAGCGGTCTTGATACCGGAAGGTCGCCAGTTTGAATCCCCGGACCGGCACGTTAAAATTACCACCGCTGAAGTGCCCTTGAGCAAGGCATTGCACCCCAACCATGAAATGTTCTATGAGCAGGGTGTGGCTGTAAACAAGCATCTCGAGCTTAGTCCACTTACCCTGGGTAAACAAAGAACTTTGCTTTGCTTTTAGCTCTGAACTCTGTACAAGGTGCAACTGACTCGCTTATAACAAACTGTCATTACACCTGTAAAACGGAATCCATTCTCTTCTTTGTTAAATCACAGCATGGCCGACAGCTTCCCACTAAAGTGTGACAATGTGATCACAAGAAAAGAGGCAATTACCAAATTGGTTTGCATTTTAGAGGCTAAGGGCAGGCTAAGCTTTGCAGTGAAGAAATAGCATCTAGACTATAGGAATAAAAGAAAGTCACTAAAGAACACTCCTCGGCGTCGATGCGATCGAGGCAACCACACTTGCGATTTCCCAGAATTGCACCTTTGTTTATTCTTGTTTAGTGCTTATCACTCACTCTGTGCACCTTTTTTGATTTGGAAGACGATCTCCTCAGTGATCAATTAAACATACTTCAGCTCTTCCGCCAGTTTAGTTCTTCCGTGACACAAATTTGACTAGTTTGTCGAAGTTGACTTCGACTGATAGCCCTCTGCAGATTGATTGAAAATAATGTGAATTTTGTATGTATCCATTTATTCTTTACTTTATTATCTCTCTCGCTCTCTCTCTCTCAGACAATCCGGCGACAGCCCGCGCTGCCGCCAGGCTGGAAGAGGAAAGTGGTCTATTACAGGTATACTGCACACATACACATGCACTGTTCAAACCGTATGCCTAATTAGTTGCCATCGAGCCATCTATTTAAAATGTTTATATGTTTTTGTTAATTTAATGTCTTACTGCATCATACTACATTGTCACGCAAAAGTAGCAAAATAGCGTTCGATGTGACGCGTTGGGGATGCACCGAATGAGAAATTCTTATATTGGAGAGACACAGAGTTCCATAAGTGGCGCCAGCTTGAATAAGCAAGACCGTTTTATTTGTAGAGCTTTAAACTCTGTGCTTTGCACACAACATCAAGCAAAGGAAACACATTTAATAATTATACAATAAAAAATGTTTGTTCCAGATATGTGATGTGTTTATTCATTGATTTGTGTCTGTCTGTCTGTCTGTCTGTCTGTCTGTCTGTCTGTCTGTCTGTCTGTCTGTCTGTCTGTCTGTCTGTCTGTCTGTCTGCCTGCCTGCCTGCCTGCCTGCCTGCCTGCCTGCCTGCCTGCCTGCCTGCCTGCCTGCCTGCCTGCCTGCCTGCCTGTCTGTCTGTCTGTCTGTCTGTCTGTCTGTCTGTCCATTCAGTCCATCGGGGAAGAAGTGCAGAAGCAAGCGAGACATGCTGTCTTACCTTGACGACAGCGTGGACCTGGCAAACTTTAAGTACAGCTCGGGACACTTTGTTGCCAAGCAGCCCAGCAAAGTGGCAATCAAGCAGCAGCAACAGATGCGAGCCGCGGCCGCCATAGCACAGGTCTACGCAAAGATGGCAAAGGTAGCTAGCATTCTTTTCCCCCCCAAAAAATAGAAGCCCGGCACGAAGTGACACGCTGCATGTGAGCTTGTAGATCTGAATGGCTGAACGGTAAAATAAAAAATGTTTCCCCAGTTTGAATGGGTTAAAAGATAATAACATACATTGTTATGTTGTCTCAAGTGAAACTATTATAATCTAATGTGGCGTGTTTTATACACCTGTGTAGTGTCCATGGTAACGAGGACCTTCTATAGAGAAAACACTGAAGAATTTCATGTTATCTTTTTGCTTGTCAATTGTCATGCCCTCTTTTTGAAACGAGCTCCTCGCCACTCGCCCTACATACTTCCACTCGTATGAGCATAGTGTTATTCCTGGAATTGCCCTCCCATCCACTTGCATTGAGTTGAATTCCCATCCACTTGCATTGAGTTGAATTCCCCTCCCATCCACTTGCATTGCTGCTGTTACTATAGAAGCAGGCAGCGCAGATCACACCAGGCGATGATTATATTTATCCTTACTTTATTATATTTATACACATTACAAAAATGCGGCTGCCTTTTTAATCATATTAGCGACGCGTGCTTATAGATCACATTTTAACGCACTGCTGTTATATGCCTTTCTCTATTGGATGATTGGAAAAGCGCTGATTAAGCTTCCTCTAAGGCTTCGTACACACCTGTCGGACACATTGATCTGTCCGACCGACCACTGATTACATTTTTATGATTTGATGCCTCCATGTCCCACAATGCTTTGCGCGATTTGGGCGGTGCTACTATACGCGGAAATAGATGCATTATGTTCAGTGTAGTTTTCTTGACTGCAGCAGCAGCTAGCGGTAGTTTGTCGAGGCCGTTTTTCACACTCAAAGTTCACTTAGAAGGTCCGGATCAAGGACCAAGGACCAAATATTTGCATTTTGATTTTGGTCCGTTTGGTGTTCACACTGGACTTTGTAAAGCGTACCAAATATGTAAACAAATGACACGTGGACATGTTAAGCGAACCATAGTGAAAAAAATAAAATAGGTCATTTTACGATGGAGGGAAAAATAACATGAGGGGGTGCGGGAAATCACTGTCTACAATTTTTGGGCGCAACCTTCAGTCACAGAGAGAGAAGAGAACAGCAACATGAATCATGATTGCAGCAACAACTTGAAATTGCATTAATTCTTAATAATTATTTTATTAGCCAAATAAGACAACAGAGGAGCAGGTGTTTGAACAATAATGTGCTTGCTGCTGGTGCATACAATTCACCGGAGACGTATAGCCTACAACAAAGTATCCCCGAATCCCGATAAAAAGGACTTTTCTTCTATGTGTGCACCTTAACCTGATTCGATATAGGCCTATGTTATTTCTGCGCATCAAATCGACGGGCATTTCCATGTCATCTTATGGTTTAAACTTGAAGCCGTACTGGTCAGTTAAGCTTCAAGTCAGAACAGCTCCGCTGCAGTTGACCTATATGACGTCTTTTGCTATAGTGATGTAAACAATTAATCATTTAGGACCAACTGTGTAGCTTATTTAACATTTGCTCCATTGGCTCTTTATGCGTGCGGCCGTGCGCTAGAGCGAGACAGGATGATTTTAAATATTTCTCTGTCTGCGTCTCTCCCATAGAGCTATAAAATATATCGGGTCTCTCCCCCCACATGTGCGCGCGTCATAACTTTGCGTGGTGGCCGTGGCGCATGCTTAAAATAAACAGATCTACAAGCTTACACCGTGTACGATACTTTAAGTACCATTCGTGTCGATAACTTGTACATCTGTTATATTTGCGCATGTGAACCTCGTACGCTGCCATTACATTTCTACTCTAGGCTACTCATAGACATATATGCGTCTACTATTAAAATCAATAGTGATCCCCGTAAAAAAGACATGCTTTTAGAACTAATTATTAATGTAGCCTCACAACTGCCGAGGCCCGACGGATATTTTGGCTATCGTCCTGTATTTCTGTATATAGAATAGAACTTAGTACCAGACTTGACTCACTCACTGGAGACAGCCGTGCGCAACTTGGACTCTCCAAGTTACGCACGGCCGTAGCCAAAAGAAGACATACAAACAAGCGATATAATAGTCTGTGTCACGTAACTCAGAAGACTACAGCCTAAACCCCACCCAGTGCTGTCAAGAACGGAAGTTCTCTCCTATTAGTTGGCGGTTAAAAACCACCCTTCTGTCCGATCTGAAGTCCCACCCTGTTCGTTGGCTGTTTTGACTACAAGGTGTCCGATGTGTTTGTTGTGCCCTCCGCCCCCACATCGGACAGGTTTGTCCGATCAAACGACGTGACTCCCATTGAAAATGAATTGGAGAAGCAAACAAATAGCAATCAGGCATCGCACACGGACCACAACAACACGGACCACAACAAACACATCGGACACCTTGTAGTCAAAACAGCCAACGAACAGGGTGGGACTTCAGATCGGACAGAAGGGTGGTTTTTAATCGCCAACTAATAGGAGAGAACTTCCGTTCTTGACAGCACTGGGTGGGGTTTAGGCTGTAGTCTTCTGAGTTACGTGACACAGACTATTATATCGCTTGTTGTATGTATTATTTTGGCTACGGCCGTGCGTAACTTGGAGAGTCCAAGTTGCGCACGGCTGTCTCCAGTGAGTGAGTCCAGTCTGGTACTAAGTTCTATTCTATTCTATATACAGAAATACAGGACGATAGCCAAAATAGCCGTCGGGCCTCGGCAGTTGTGAGGCTGCATTAATAATTAGTTCTAAAAGCCTTTGTCTTTTTTACGGGGATCACTATTGATTTTAATAGTAGACGCATATGTCTATGAGTAGCCTATAGTAGAAATGTAATGGCAGCGTACGAGGTTCACATGCGCAAATATAACAGATGTACAAGTTATCGACACGAATGGTACTTACGGTATGGTACACGATGTAAGCTTGTAGATCTGTTTATTTGAAGCATGCGCCACCGCCACCACGCAAAGTTATGACGCGCGCACATGTGGGGGGAGAGACCCGATATATTTTATAGCTCTATGGGAGAGACGCAGACAGAGAATTGAGAGAAATATTTAAAATCATCCTGTCTCGCTCTAGCGCACGGCCGCACGCATAAAGAGCCAATGGAGCAAATGTTAAATAAGCTACACAGGTGGTCCTAAATGATTAATTGATTACATCACTATAGCAAAAGACGTGATATAGGTCAACTGCAGCGGAGCTGTTCTGACTTGAAGCTTAACTGACCAGCACGGCTTCAAGTTTAAACCATAAGATGACATGGAAATGCCCGTCGATTTGATGCGCAGAAATAACATAGGCCTATATCGAATCAGGTTAAGGTGCACACATGGAAGAAAAGTCCTTTTTATCGGGATTCGGGGATACTTTGTTGTATAGGCTATACGTCTCCGGTGAATTGTAGCCTATGCACCATAGCAGCAAGCACATTATTGTTCAAACACTTGCTCCTCTGTTCATCTGTTGTCTTATTTGGCTAATAAAATAATTATTATGAATTAATGCAATTTCAAGTTGTTGCTGCAATCATGATTCATGTTGCTGTTCTCTTCTCTCTGTGTGACTGCAGTTTGCGCCCAAAAATTGTAGACAGTGATTTCCCGCACCCCCTCATGTTATTTTTCCCTCCGTCATAAATTACCTCTTTTCTTTTTTTCCACTATTTGGTTCGCTTAACATGTCCACGTGTCATTTGTTTACATATTTGGTACGCTTTACAAAGTCCAGCGTGAACACCAAACGGACCAAAATCAAAATGCAAATATTTGGTCCTTGGTCCTTGATCCGGACCTTCTAAGTGAACTTTGAGTGTGAAAAACGGCCTCGACAAACTACCGCTAGCTGCTGCTGCAGTCAAGAAAACTACACTGAACATAATGCATCTATTTCCGCGTAGCGTTGCACCGCCCAAATCCCGCAAAGCATTGTGGGACATGGCGGCATCAAATCATAAAAATGTAATCAGTGGTCGGTCGGACAGATCAATGTGTCCGAAAGGTGTGTACGAAGCCTGAGGCCTCATTCACACGTACCAAACACCAATCAAGCAAATGTTTGGTCGTTTTTTTTTATTATTCAAGCAATGCTTCCTTAAATACTTCATTAACAGTTTGCTAAGAGGATGTTAAATGAGCGCGTTTCCAATCATTTCCAATCAACACCCAGACTCAATACAACTGGAGGGGAGGGGAATTCCGGTGCCGTCTCTATTATTTATATATTATTTATTTAACTCTATGCTCATACCGAGTGGAAGTGTGTAGGGCGAGTTGCAAGGAGCCCGTTTCAAAAAGGGCCATGCAGTCTCCTATAGTCCTCCTTAAGCAGTAGGCCTAGAGTAGACATATCCAGTAGACATTACATTTAACCTGTGTTTTCGTTCAAAGGTACAGAGACGACAAGAAAGGTCTTTCAAACAACAGCTGGAAAATGCCAGGCAGAAGGTACATGGAAAATAGACTTTTTATTATCTTACCTTATCTTTTAGCCTTAAAGGAGTGCATGGTCGTTAAGCCTTCATGTTGCCATGTCACAGGATATGTTGTAAGTAACTATGTACAGTAGCCTATATCCCAACATATATGCTTCAGTTGATTAGTAGTTCAACTAATGACTGATCAGTAGATCAGCCAACGCAGGAAAGCTGGAAGTACCCTCACTAGAAACGCCGGGACAACGCTCCACAGACTCTACAGAGTCCACACGTCCCAAACTCTTCTGCCTTCTGGCCCCAAAACTGTGGAATGCACTCCCCGTTGCAATCAGAACTGCAGCATCACTCCCAATCTTCCGCCGTAGTCTGAAAACCCACCTTTTCAGACTCCATCATGGCCCATAGCACTTACCCTACCCCCTTAGATAGCACTTTTTAGACTTAGATAGCATTTGAAACAGACTTACAGCATGTCATGTAGACAGCACAATAATTGCATTGTATGTAGTCATAGCACTTCATAGTACATATGTATAGCATAGTATAGTATATATGTATAGTGTCATTATATAGATATGTTCTAGTTACGTTCTTAGCTTACGCATGTTTCATGATAAATGCATTTTATATATGTGATGTATTCCCATGCTTTTTTGTTCTTGCCTAATGTAAAACGCTCTGGATTAAGAGCGTCTGCTAAATGCCTAAATTGTAAATTGTAAATTGTTTATTTCAATTATGAATGTAATTGAGCCTTGATTCTTTGCCAGAGGCCTCAATGTCCCTGAGACAAGCTGTCAGGTTAAATTAGTCTTATCTTTCTACAATGAACAGTTCAGAAGTTATGAATGACAAAGTGTTAATCATTCACCTTCTTGACTTTGAGCACGAAATTGCATCATGTCACATGGTATATGAGTTTGTGATCAAATAAATTAACTCTTTGTTTCTCGTGTCACTAATGTCAGTATATTGATATTATTGACACCTGCGCACGCACGCACGCACGCACGCACGCACGCACGCACGCACGCACGCACACACAAACACACACACACACACACGCACGCACACACACACACACACACACACACACACACACACACACACACACACACACACACACACACAGTAATAAAGTGAATTCTGCAGACTAAAGAAAGGTATTTATTAAATGGACAAGGACTTGGATGTGGACAGCTGAAATGAAGTATTGCTTTGAGTATGAATTGGGTTACTATATGTAAATATGAATACATGTTTTGATCCTGTATAGGGACTGGAAACGGATGAGCGCTATAAGGAGGAACTCTGGGAGCTACAAGACATGGTATGCTATGTTTTACACTGTGGCTCTGTCAGGGGCTAAGGCTAGTCATCTGAAGTCTAGCTGTACCAGAGACTCGGTAGAATCTGTACCTGGCTCGCTGATAACAAACTAACTTTACACCTTTAAAACTGAATCCATTCTCTTTGGATCAAATAGTAATCTCAACAAGGCAGACATCTATCTATCTATCTATCTATCTATCTATCTATCTATCTATCTATCTATCTATCTATCTATCTATCTATCTATCTATCTATCTATCTATCTATCTATCTATCTTTCCGGTGATGAAATCGCCACCAACGTCAACCAAAGAACAAGATTCCTATACAGAATCTCCTCACTGGTCAACAAAAACACCCTGAAGACCCTAACAGGAGCCCTTGGTTTCTTCAACTATGCATGCACCTCTTGGTACCACAGCACCTCAAAGGCCCTTAAAACAAAGCTCCAGACTTCCCAAAACAAACTGGTCAGGCTACTTGGCCTCACTCCACGAACCCACCTCACCCCTGCCTATTTTGACAGGCTGGAATGGCTTAGGGTTGATGACAGTGTACAGCATCTTGCAATGGGTCTGATCCACAAGATTCGATACTCCACCAAGATACCCATGTGCCTGTCTAAATACTTCCTTAATGTCAACGAAGTCCACACCCACAACACCAGAGGGAGTTCAACAAAACATGTGCAACCCAGATTCGGTACAAACAAGGGACTAAATTAATTTAGTTCCTATGCCAAAACCTCCTTCAAAACTGCTCTCAAAGGGCACCTACGGACGGTTGCAATTCGAAACTCCCCCGTAAAAGTCTGAGCCCTCCTATTTTTACCTCAGTTTATGATGATTTCCTGTTTTTTGTTATATAGAAGTGTATCTTTGTACGTCTCTAAATGTTATGATTAATTGAAAATGGTGGACCCTATTGTAAACAAGTGTAATGCTTGATGGTGTAGTCCACGTTTTTGTATTGAGTTGTGCTTGAAATGTACCTATTCTGCATACTGTTAATAAATACTTCAATCAATCAGGCAAGACTGATGTCATCATCAATATGTATATGCACTGTATGTAGCCTTTAATATGTAGAATGAATACTGTATGTCCATTGTCCATGTCTGTTTTGATCCTATTATAGGTACTGGAAAAGGATCAAATGATCCAAAATCAATCCCACTCTCTACAATGGTATGATGACACTCTCCATGCCAAACACAAGGAGCTACAATACATGGTATGTTTCTGTAGTCATAATGTTTTACACTGTGCCTCTGTAAGAGGCTAGCTGTCTAGAGGGTCTGTAGCTCTAGTAGCTCGAGTTTTTCCTAACACTGCCTCACTACAAATTGACTTGAGTCATGCCAAGTGCAGAAAAACACATTCAGAATGTCATGCCAACGATTTCAGCAAGACTGACGTCATCATCAGTATGACGTCTGGTTCATCAGTGTTACTATCTTGCCACACTAATTGAAAGCCCTGTGGCCGCCTTTGTCCGCCTTCTCCTACCAAACCACTCCGTTGGTACACAACTCTCCATGCACAACACCTACTGCATGCCTGTCCAGACATAACGCACTATGTTGCATCCATGCAACTGTCATAATTACTGCACAGTTTGCATTTGCATGAAATACATTTCACAGTGATGCAAATTACATCACATTTTAGGCCACACCCCATTCCACTGTGCGCACACACACACTCACAGTAATAAAGTGAATTCTGCAGACTAAAGAAAAGTATTTACAGTATTAAATGGACAAGGACTTGGATGTGGACAGCTGAAATTAAGTAGTTGCTTTGAGTATGAATTGGGTTACTATATGTAAATATTAATACATGTTTTGATCCTGTATAGGGACTGGAGGAATATAAGGAGGAACTCTGGGAGCTACAAGACAAGGTATGCTATGTTTTACACTGTGGCTCTGTCAGGGGCTAAGGCTAGTCATCTGAAGTCTAGCTGTACCAGAGACTCGGTAGAATCTGTACCTGGCTCACTGATAACAAACTAACTTTACACCTTTAAAACTGAATCCATTCTCTTTGGATCAAATAGTAATCTCAACAAGGCAGATATGACTTTTTGGTTAGAGTGGGTGACAATATTATCACACGAAAATATGCTACCTAGGTTCCATCCTGGAGGCAAATCTTTCCGGTGATGAAATCGCCACCAACGTAATCAAAAGAGTCAACCAAAGAACAAGATTCCTATACGGAATCTCCTCACTGGTCAACAAAAACACCCTGAAGACCCTAACAGGAGCCCTTGGTTTATTCAACTATGCATGCACCTCTTGGTACCTCAAAGGCCCTTAAAACAAAGCTCCAGACTTCCCAAAACAAACTGTTCAGGCTACTTGGCCTCACTCCACGAACCCACCTCACCCCTGCCTATTTTGACAGGCTGGAATGGCTTAGGGTTGATGACAGTGTACAGCATCTTGCAATGGGTCTGGTCCACAAGATTCGATACACCACCAAGATACCCATGTGCCTGTCTGAATACTTCCTTAATGTCAACGAAGTCCACACCCACAACACCAGAGGGAGTTCAACAAAACATGTGCAACCTAGATTCGGCACAAACAAGGGACTACATTAATTTAGTTCCTATGCCACCAAAATGTGGAACGCCCTACCAACAGTCATTAAGACATATGAATCCCTTGACTCCTTCAAAACCGCTCTCAAAGGGCAACTACGGATGGCTGCAATTCGAAACTCCCCCGTAAAAGTCTGAGCCCTCCTATTTTTACCTCAGTTTATGATGATTTCCTGTTTTTTGTTATATAGAAGTGTATCTTTGTACGTCTCTAAATGTTATGATGAATTGAAAATGGTGGACCCTATTGTAAACTAGAACTGCACTCTGTCGAGTGCCTACTTGCTTGTTGCACTACTAGTGCGCAAGCAGAGCGTGCAAGTACTGTAGACCGCTATAAACTTTCAAATCTCAGCCTCTCTGTGAAAGAACGTTTGCAATATTGAATTATTAGGTTTAGCTATTTGCTACGTACCTTGCTTTTGGAGGAGAAAAGGTAGTATTTTGAAGTATGGTAATGATTACTTATGCCTGTTATGGCACTTCAATCAATCAGGCAAGACTGATTTCATCATCAATATGTATATGCACTGTATGTAGCCTTTAATATGTAGAATGAATACTGTATGTCCATGTCTGTTTTGATCCTATTATAGGTACTGGAAAAGGATCAAAGAATCCAAAATCAATCCTACTCTCTACAATGGTATGATGACACTCTCCATGCCCAACACAAGGAGCTACATGACATGGTATGTTTCTGTAGTCATAATGTTTTACACTGTGCCTCTGTAAGAGGCTAGCTGTCTAGAGGGTCTGTAGCTCTAGTAGCTCGAGTTTTTCCTAACACTGCCTCACTACAAATTGACTTGAGTCATGCCAAGTGCAGAAAAACACATTCAGAATGTCATGCCAACGATTTCAGCAAGACTGACGTCATCATCAGTATGACGTCTGGTTCATCAGTGTTACTATCTTGCCACACTAATTGAAAGCCCAGTGGCCGCCTTTGTCCGCCTTCTCCTACCAAACCACTCCGTTGGTACACAACTCTCCATGCACAACACCTACTGCATGCCTGTCCAGACATAACGCACTATGTTGCATCCATGCAACTGTCATAATTACTGCACAGTTTGCATTTGCATGAAATACATTTCACAGTGATGCAAATTACATCACATTTTAGGCCACACCCCATTCCACTGTGCGCACACACACACTCACTCACAGTAATAAAGTGAATTCTGCAGACTAAAGAAAAGTATTTACAGTATTAAATGGACAAGGACTTGGATGTGGACAGCTGAAATTAAGTAGTTGCTTTGAGTATGAATTGGGTTACTATATGTAAATATTAATACATGTTTTGATCCTGTATAGGGACTGGAGGAATATAAGGAGGAACTCTGGGAGCTACAAGACAAGGTATGCTATGTTTTACACTGTGGCTCTGTCAGGGGCTAAGGCTAGTCATCTGAAGTCTAGCTGTACCAGAGACTCGGTAGAATCTGTACCTGGCTCACTGATAACAAACTAACTTTACACCTTTAAAACTGAATCCATTCTCTTTGGATCAAATAGTAATCTCAACAAGGCAGATATGACTTTTTGGTTAGAGTGGGTGACAATATTATCACACGAAAATATGCTACCTAGGTTCCATCCTGGAGGCAAATCTTTCCGGTGATGAAATCGCCACCAACGTAATCAAAAGAGTCAACCAAAGAACAAGATTCCTATACGGAATCTCCTCACTGGTCAACAAAAACACCCTGAAGACCCTAACAGGAGCCCTTGGTTTATTCAACTATGCATGCACCTCTTGGTACCTCAAAGTCCCTTAAAACAAAGCTCCAGACTTCCCAAAACAAACTGTTCAGGCTACTTGGCCTCACTCCACGAACCCACCTCACCCCTGCCTATTTTGACAGGCTGGAATGGCTTAGGGTTGATGACAGTGTACAGCATCTTGCAATGGGTCTGGTCCACAAGATTCGATACACCACCAAGATACCCATGTGCCTGTCTGAATACTTCCTTAATGTCAACGAAGTCCACACCCACAACACCAGGAGTTCAACAAAACATGTGCAACCTAGATTCGGCACAAACAAGGGACTACATTAATTTAGTTCCTATGCCACCAAAATGTGGAACGCCCTACCAACAGTCATTAAGACATATGAATCCCTTGACTCCTTCAAAACCGCTCTCAAAGGGCAACTACGGACGGCTGCAATTCGAAACTCCCCCGTAAAAGTCTGAGCCCTCCTATTTTTACCTCAGTTTATGATGATTTCCTGTTTTTTGTTATATAGAAGTGTATCTTTGTACGTCTCTAAATGTTATGATGAATTGAAAATGGTGGACCCTATTGTAAACTAGAACTGCACTCTGTCGAGTGCCTACTTGCTTGTTGCACTACTAGTGCGCAAGCAGAGCGTGCAAGTACTGTAGACCGCTATAAACTTTCAAATCTCAGCCTCTCTGTGAAAGAACGTTTGCAATATTGAATTATTAGGTTTAGCTATTTGCTACGTACCTTGCTTTTGGAGGAGAAAAGGTAGTATTTTGAAGTATGGTAATGATTACTTATGCCTGTTATGGCACTTCAATCAATCAGGCAAGACTGATTTCATCATCAATATGTATATGCACTGTATGTAGCCTTTAATATGTAGAATGAATACTGTATGTCCATGTCTGTTTTGATCCTATTATAGGTACTGGAAAAGGATCAAATAATCCAAAATCAATCCCACTCTCTACAACGGTATGATGACACTCTCCATGCCCAACACAAGGAGCTACAAGACATGGTATGTTTCTGTAGTCATATGTTTTACACTGTGCCTCTGTAAGAGGCTAGCTGTCTAGAGGGTCTGTAGCTCTAGTAGCTCGAGTTTTTCCTAACACTGCCTCACTACAAATTGACTTGAGTCATGCCAAGTGCAGAAAAACACATTCAGAATGTCATGCCAACGATTTCAGCAAGACTGACGTCATCATCAGTATGACGTCTGGTTCATCAGTGTTACGAGATATATATATATCTCGTATATATAAACTACATTTATATATATATATATATATATATATATATATATATAAATTTAGTATTTACTGTTCTTTTTCCTTTTTCCCCTTTTGTTGTTGTTTCTTTGTCCTGGCTGTCCCTGTGTGTGGCCTCCTATGTGCATTGGTGATTTACTTGTATCTGTCTTCTCTTGTAAGAAAAAGAAAAAATGATTAAAAAAAATATGACATCAGATTTACCTACGAGTGGATCCACACTGTTATTGAGAATGGAGAATGAATACTGTATGTCCACATTTGTTTCGATCCTTAATATAGAAACTGAAATACGATGATCTCCAGGTGAAACACAAGGAGCTACAAGACATGGTATGCCTCTGTATTCATAATGTTTTACACTGTAGCTCTGTAAGAGCCGTCTGTGAGAGGGTCTGTACTGTAGCTCTACCAGAGATAGTCCTTCACAATGCCTCATGCAAAGTGCAGAAAAACACATTGGGAATGTCGTGCTGCCAACGTCAGTCTGACAACACTGACGTCATCATCAATATGACGAACCACGCTGTTATTGGCCAGTATGTTATTATTTTTTCTGTTCCCCCATAGAAGAGGGCACAAGCTCAGAAACGTCATTCATGTATGCTACAGTATAGATGCTTTAGAAATTGACCCCAAGAAACAATAGACAGACAATTATGATCAAGCCACACACTAATCCGAGAGGATGGCCATGGAGTTCAAGTCATAATGAGTCATTGCTTGGAGTAAGAATTAGGTTACTAAAATGTTTTATTTCAAATGCAATCCTAAACCCAATCCTGTCTGTCTGTCTGTCTGGACTGGTCAGCCCATGCCGTTGGCGTAGCTGTCTGGGCACCAAGGCTGGTAATCCAGCTTGACAGCATGTCATGGGTTCGAGTCCCGATCCCAACAACCTTTGCTGCATCTCTCTCCCCATGTCCTGTCAGTCTACTGTTAACCTAACCTCGCATCACCAGGCTTTCAACCTGGGAGGAACTGTGTGAACCGGTCTGGACTCTGGAGCGTATGGTAATCTATGTAATGTAGTAGTCACTGATTTGTGATTTGTAGTCATTGATTGATTGATTGAAGTATTTATTAACAGTATGCAGAATAGGTACATTTCAAGTAGCCTGGCTAATAAGCCAGACTAATATCACACAACACTGGCAATTATTTTTTGCCAACGGCTGATTCGGTCTGGCTTATTAGCCAGGCTACATTTCAAGCACAACTCAATACAAAAACGACACCATAAAGCATTACACTTTTTTACAATAGAATAGGGTCCACCATTTTCAATTCATCAGAACATTTAGAGACATATACACTTGTAACAAAAAACAGGAAATCATCATAAAAGGAGGTAAAAGGGGAAAAAACATATACAGTGAGGGGGAAAAGGGGGTGGGGGGGCACTCAGACGTAGGTGCCATTTGAGTGGGGTTTTTTTATGCTTTTTGTGGCTTTCGCCTTTATTTTATGGAGGGACAGACAGTAGGCTGACAGGAAATGGGGAGAGAGATGGGGGGAAGACATGCAGTAAAGGCTGTCGGGATCGGGAGTCGAACCCGCGGCACACTGCCAGACTGGATTACCAGCCAAGGTGCCTGGACCACTGAGCCATGGCCCAGGCCCATTTGAGTGGTTTTTAAGGAGTCAAGGGATGTCTTTATGACTGCTGGTAGGGCGTTCCACATTTTGGTGGCATAGGAGCTAAATTAATTTAGTCCCTTGTCTGTGCCGAATCTGGGTTGTACATGGTTTGTTAAACAACCTCTGGTGTTGTGGGTGTGGACTTCATTGACATTAAGGAAGTATTTAAACAGGTACATGGGTATCTTGGTGGTGTAGCGAATCTTGTGGACGTATTGCAAGATGCTGTACTCTGCCCTAAGCCAAGTCGTCAACCCTAAGCCATTCCAGCCTGTCAAAATGGGCAGGGGTGAGGTGGGTTCGGGGAGTGAGGCCAAGTAGTAGCCTTGTTTTAAGGGCCTTTGAGGTGCTGTGGTACCAAGTGGTGCATGCATAGTCGAAGAAACCTTGTACAAGGGCTCCTGTTAAGGTCTTCAAGGTGTTTTTGTTGACCAGTGAGGAGATCCTGTATAGGAATCCTGTTCATTGGTTGACTTTCATGATTACGTTGGTGGCCATTTTATCACCGGAAAGATTTGCCTCCAGAATGGAACCTAGGTAGGTAATTGCATCTTTTCGTGTGATAATATTGTCACCCACTCTAACCAAGAAGCCATCTGCCTTGCTGAGATTACTATTTGATCCAAAGAGAATGGATTCTTAATTATGAATTAATTGGGTAGGCCCTAAAATTATGATCGCAGGAATTATGTGAACATGTGAATCCCTTGACTCCTTTAATAATTCGAAACTGGCCCCCGTAAAAAAAAGTCTGAGTGCCCGAACCACCCCTCCCCCCAACCCTTTTTTTCTGCCCCCAATTCTATATTATACCATGTTTTCCTGTAGGAGCAGGCACAAGAACAAACCCAGAAGGAAATGAAGGAAGTACTTGAATGTGTCGTTTGCAAAGAGCTCTTCATAGAGGTATGACGTCATTTGCTAATCTGTTTAAGAATGCATATATCTCATCACATTTATTCATCCTTTATTTTTTCCCTTTCGGTACACGAATCCTTTTAATGTGGTACCCTGTTAACCTCAAACATCTTGAACGGAGAACTAAACATTAGAACCAGTAGAATAAGTTCAGTTACACACATGTACATATAATGGATTATGCTCCTTCAAAAACTGTCTTTGCATTTTAAGCACTTCTGAAAGCCTGTGAGTAAAACACAAACTTCTTTGCACTGACAACGATGTGTGTTTTAATCGACTTCCCCACCCTGTAGCCAGTCATCCTGAACTGCACCCACAGCTTCTGCACTTACTGCATCAGGAAGTGCCGTGAAGTGAAAAACGTCCCCTATGCCAAAAAATGTCCCATATGCCGAGAGCCAATCCAGTCTCCGACACGCAATCTGGAGCTGGAAAAATGTATCGAATACATCGTGCAACAGCTCTCCCCCGACGAGAAAGCCACGCGCCTAGCCCTCATCACCAAGAGAGGTAAGAGCTCAATTTAGCTTAAAGGACAACTTTAGTTTTTTATAACCATGGTTCATGTTTTAGGTTGTGTTTAGAGAAAGTAAAAGGATTTTAGCTGTTTTTGACAGGGGGGCAGGGGCATTCGAGCATGGGGCTAAATATGTATTTATTTACAAAATGTTATAGTGATTTATTTTGTATTATTCACTATAGTCCTACTAGACCCCAAGAAATGACATCTGGCCACAAAAGATCACAGGATCTATTGACTGTGAAGGTAGCCTACTGGGGGAATATGTCAGTTTGACACATTCAGTAGATCCTGTGATCTTTTGTGGCCAGATGTAATTTCTTGGGGTCTCGCTATAAAATGTTGTAAAAAAATACATATTTAGCCCCATGCTCGAATGCCTCCGCCCCCCTGTCAAAAACAGCTAAAATCCCTAATACGAAAGAAAGCAGCAAATTGAAAAAAAATAACACCCATCTTTTACTTAACCCCTTTTGGACGACTGGGTCAAATTTGGCACATACCAGTTAATGGCCAAATATAGGCGATGTAGAAAAAGAAGGCTGTCAATGCCTAGTGGGTCAGTTTTGGCACAAGCCAAGGTAGGACTGGAAGCACTTTGGCGACATCAAGTGGTTTGGAGAATAAATTACATTCATTTGAAAAAGCAGGAAGTGGAGATGACAGCACATGGCTCTAGGCTGCCAGTGTATTACTTACTGCCCAAATCTGAGATTAGTTGTGGTAAAATAAAAATACACACCAGCTAACTTGATGATTCAATTTCTGTCTGTCACATAGATGCTAGTCATAATGTATTAATTGGGTTATTATGTACTTTTATTCCCTGTTGGGTGTGCGCGTGCGTGCGTACCATCCGACCACCTTTGACCTTCATTATGAAAATAATTCAAAACATAAAACATATGGAACAAAATATGTTTTTTCTGTCTTAGATAGACACTCTGTCTAATAATATATAAATTAACATGCACCTTTTTGTGTTTTGCCAGCAGCCAACCAGGAGGCGGCTCGGGTGACCCCAGACCAAATGGAGGTGTCCCCTGCCCCGGTCGCTTTGACCCCTCCCCAGATCAATTTGGAAGATGACGCCCATATCATCAGCCCTATTCGCATGTACAATAACCACGCTGAAAACAGTAGCAGTTCTTCATCCGAGAATGACGAGGTGAGATAAGCTTGTTCCATTTATTTATTCAATCCATACTCACAACCTTCCTATAAGATTTATTAGTATTATTAGTATTCAATCATCCATAATTTAACCTTAAAAATGATCAGCTTTGATTGATTGATTGATTGATTAAAAAATGTATTCACAGTATGTAGAATGGGTACATATCAAGTAAATAAGGGAAAAACATGTAGGCTACAGTATGGAGGAAAAAAATTCAAGGGGGGGTGCTTTTTTACAGGGGTCAGTTTCGAATTGCAGCCGTCCGTAGGTAACCTGACTCCGCCAGATGGGGCAGCAGAGAGTACACTGGGTTCCCCCCTCCTGCTCCCATCTGGGAACTCTCAGGCAGACTTGATGCCCGGCCACAAAACGGCCTGGCCAATCAGCAGCAGCTAGAGGCGGGATAGCTGCTGCTGATTGGCCAGGCCCTTTGAGAGTACTTTGTGTATTTAGACAGGTACACGGGTATCTTGGTGGGGTAGCGAATCTTGTAGACCAGGCCCATTGCAAGTTGCAGTACTGTTGTCGTCAACCCTTCTTCCAGGACAACCTATTACTACAGCAGCAAACAATCACACTCCTGTGAAGTGAGGGGCGCCCAGATTTTTGTTGATTATCTCATGTCTGTGAAAAAAGAAGACAAATGAATACAAGATATAGCAGCGAGATGACGTTGCTGATTATTTAACATTAAAGTCCATAGCTGGCCCATGACGTAATTTTCAGAAAAAAGGCGTACAAATAATCTGTTCTAGTATAGTCCATGTTTTTTGGTTTGTTTTTGTTTTGTTTTCAAAATGCATTTTAAAATATTGATTCAATATTTGGAGGGGAAAGGAGTATTTTTCATTCCTCAAATCATTCTCATTTTCTGTGTTTTCCAGTCGAGCCGTTCTTGGCTACCCAGGGCCTCAGGACGTGTTGGTGACCCCAGCCCAGGCAGCACAAATACTGATTAACATGATGATGTCACAAGCCTTCCAGTCCCCCTGATGCTCTTGCGCCTTTATACATATAGGATATGTTTGCCGTACTGCTTTTAAACTGCTCTTAATGTCTCTCTTGTCTACTGTACCATAATTATGCATTGTTTTTTGAGTGGTGTAAACCACTCCTACAACTGGCTTTGTTAGTTTACGTGTCTGTTCGTACCAAAAAATGAGCATGGTTGCTATGGTCACCCAGTTCACACGGGTGTGATTTCATTACGTCAGACATTACGTCAGACCACAGCTGATCAGTCTATATAAGACCTTACACCACTCAGTTCACACGGGTGTGATTTTTTATTTTTGAGTGGCGTAAACCACTCCAACAACTGGCTTTGTACCCGTGTCTGTTCGTACCAAAAAAAATCACACCCGTGTGAACTGAGTGGTGTAAGGTATTATATAGCCTGATCAGCTCTGACGTAATGAAATCAGCTCTGACGTAATGAAATCACACCCGGGTGAACTGGGTGACCGTAGCAACCATGCTCATTTTTTGCGCACAGACTAACAAAGCCAGTTGTAGGAGTGGTTTACACCACTCAATTTATTTTTGAGTGGTGTAAACCACTCCAACAACTGGCTTTGTACCCGTGTCTGTTCGTACCAAAAAAAATCACACCCGTGTGAACTGAGTGGTGTAAGGTATTATATAGCCTGATCAGCTCTGACGTAATGAAATCAGCTCTGACGTAATGAAATCACACCCGGGTGAACTGGGTGACCGTAGCAACTAACAAAGCCAGTTGTAGGAGTGGTTAAAAATGTACCCGTGTCTGTTCGTACCAAAAAAAATCACACCCGTGTGAACTGAGTGGTGTAAGGTCTTATATAGCCTGTCTGACGTAATGAAATCATGTCTGACGTAATGAAATCACACCCGGGTGTGATTTTCATGCTCATTTTTTCTGCACAGACTAACAAAGCCAGTTGTAGGAGTGGTTTACACCACTCAAAAATGAGCATGGTTGCTATGGTCACCCAGTTCACACGGGTGTGATTTCATTACGTCAGAGCTGATTTCATTACGTCAGAGCTGATCAGTCTATATAAGACCTTACACCACTCCACAATTTTTGAGTGGTGTAAACCACTCCTACAACTGGCTTTTGTGTGCATAAAAAAATGACCATGGTTGCTATGTTCAAAATAATTTCTGACGTAATTAAATCACACCCGGGTGAACTGGATGACCGTAGCAACCGTGGTCATTTTCTCTGCACAAAAAAAGCCAGTTGTGAAATCACATCCAGGTGTGATTTCATTACGTCAGATCAGAGCTGATCAGGGTACATAATACCTTACCTTATTTCATTACGTTAGACATTACGTCAGACCACAGCTGATCATGCTATATAAAACCTTACACCACTCAGTTCACACGGGTGTGATTTTTTTTGTTTTGTATTGCACTGTATCGCATTGTTTTCTCTGACCTGCGAAGCACTTTGGTACGATGAGTCGTTTTTAAATGTGCTTTACAAATAAGTCACCAACCTTGGTGTTAAATGATTTAAAACTTGACAAACCTATACTGTGTCTAGTTTAAGCTGATGAAATTATCAACTTTTATTTAAAAGAAATTAAGTTTTGCCTTTTTCTTTTACACTTCAAACATCCATGCTTTTATCTCTACCCTTCTCGACTACTGTAATGCAATTTAAAAACAATGGATTCAGCAATGCATCGCGGTTCGGCCGTGCACGATTCTGCATCGATGCCGCACCCTGACATAATAATTGATAATCGAAGCCTAAATATAATGATTTATAATATATTAATAAATAATATAATTCTATCCTTTATATTTATATATTTTGTTTTTCATACTTTCATACTGTTTTTAGAAGCAATTCAATAAATGTTACGGACAAACAACTCATGTCATGAATCACTTTGTTCTCCGGAATGCTGAAAGCGGCATCATGATTCCTACATATAAAAAAATCATTAACATGGTGAAGATGTGATTCACCATATTAATAATGATTTTCTTCAGACCTCCAGTTCTAGGAAACACAGAAAAAGGGGGTATTTTTATTACTTCCACACAGCTCTAAGGTATATTAATGAGAGTCAAATGTTGAAAATGAGTGGAATGCCCCTTTAAGCATTTGAGGTC
Source organism: Electrona antarctica (assembly GCF_951216825.1). NCBI lineage: Eukaryota > Metazoa > Chordata > Actinopteri > Myctophiformes > Myctophidae > Electrona > Electrona antarctica. The sequence goes on from NC_136811.1 coordinate 6,871,741, forward strand.
AGCACTCTTTATTGCTCCACCTTTTTGCAGAGTAGACCGACAGATCTGCTATTTTCACTGAATGTTCGGCACACTAAAATGATGTTTTTTGAAGCACTCAATGATTTTTGCAGAGTCTGTCAAGTTTAGTTCTCTCTAATGTTCACCAGTTTCACTATTATATCTATATAGCCTATACCTACAGTAAATAGATTAGACAGTAAAGAAACTATGGACCTTAATGTCATGACCACAGGGGACCATGGGGGTTTCTTGGGGGTTTCATGGGGGTAACTTTTTGACAGTGCTTTTATCGAGTCAGTTATCTCTTTCTCCATCATTTGTTGGTATGGAAACCTAAATATAAAGGACAAAAACCACCTTGGTAGGATTGTGAGAACGGCCTCAAAGATTGCCGGAGTTAACTTCAGTAGTCTAGACCAAGTATTTAAAAATCAGGTGCTTAAGAAAGCCAAGTCCATTTGTACGGATAACTCAGCACTGAGTTCAAGCTGCTTCCCTCTGGCCTAAAAGTTCCAGGGGCCAAAAGCAATAGGTATAAGTTCTCCTTCGTGCCTGTAGCTATCCAGGCTCTAAATGCAGATAGGAGGAGGTAATTTGTCACCTGACTCGCCTGTATGAATTATTAATTATTTATACTGTTCTGAAAATGTTATGAATTATAATGTTACACTGATACCTTGAACTAGCCTGGTTAATAAACCAGACCGAATCAGCCGTTGGCAAAAAAAAGTTGCCTACCAGCGGATTACGACAGTGTTGTGTGATATTAGTCTGTCTTATTAGCCAGGCTAACCTTGAACTGCCATCCTGTTTTATTTGTTCTATGTGTACTATGTGCCTTTTTACTGTGTTTTTGTGTTTCATGTTACCTGCCTGTGTTATACCTTGCTGTAAACCAAATCGCCCCACGGGGACAAACAAATAAATGAACCTGAACCTGATTATATCTATTTATTACATGGCTTGGTTGAATGCTTGATTCTGATTGGTCAATCGCTTAATTCAGCGGTGAGTTATCTCATGATAATGACCGCTCCGCTGTATAATGACCGCTGCCTAATCAAACCCTCTGAGCACCACCAGCTGCGCGGCTGCGCCCGCTTGATTTACTGCCGTTTCCAACATAACAGCCATGTAAACACACACACTACTGACACACAATGTAATTTACAGCTAAACATTGCTCTTAAAAATGTTTTTGAAAACATTTGAGCGAGAAATAGACGAAGCAGCTGGACCCGAAAATGGATTCTATTTGATCAACTCACTTCCTTGTTTTCCGACAGTGCTTCAGCCCTGCAGCTGGGCAGACTCAGCCAGCGCGAAGTTATGGAATACTTTTTTTGTTGTGTTTTGGATCAATGGATTAATTTATGTTAGTTAGCCATGTAATAAGCCATGTAATAAGCGGGATAATATCCCGCTTATCCCTCCCTGAAGGGATAATATCCCTTCAGGGAGTGTAACCACCTCGGCTTCGCCTCGGTGGTTAAACTCCCTGTCGGTGAATTATCTCCCGACAATGACCACCTAGCCAGATATTATCCCTTACATAGCCTATACCTACAGTAAATAGATTAGACAGTAAAGAAACTATGGACCTTAATGTCATGACCACAGGGGACCATGGGGGTTTCTGACAATGTGACCCCCTGGACAATTTTAGTTGAATAACCCTATAGAGCGTCGCAGTCCCGCCCCCTAGCAGGGCCCAGGAAATGATTCTCCGTTCATTTTCCTCATAGACATTTCAGAAAGTATTTATTTAAAGACGTTTACGCCGCGAACAAAGCCAACTCTTGTCGTGACAAATCATGACAACAAACACAATGTTTCGGGCCAAACAAAGAATTCGAAAGTAGAAAAAAAACGGCAGGTTACAACACTTTTTTTGTTGTTTTTCTTGTATGTAATTATTTGTTTGGTCCAAAATATTGTGTGTGTTGTCATGATTTGTCACGACTCGAGTTGGCTTCGTACGACGCTTAAAAGGTCTTTAAATAAATACTTTTTGAAATGTCTATGGGAAAAATGCATTGGGATTCATTTCCTGGGCCTGGCGTCGTCATGAAAGGGGGCGGGACTGCGACGCTCTATAGTATAGGTTTCTGTTTATGTATGTGGAATGGGTCTGAATGACTTTGGTTGAAAAGTTTTTAATGCATTTTTTTTGCAATGGCATCTAAATGTAAGGTAAGTGCTTATCGGTAGTGCGTGGATGAGGGGATACTTGAAATCAGTGTTGTTTCCGTCGACTAAAACTAAGACGAAAAATGTTCGTCGACTACCTTTCTCCGCCGACGAAAACTAAGCTATGACGACTAAAACTAAGACTAAATATACTGACAATTTCTGACAATTGACAATTTTAGGAAGGGACTAGTGGACAAGAGATCCAGTATAAGTCATTTTACACTTGGTTGCATGAAAATAGCCGATCTACAAGCTCACAACGCGTGCAGGTGACTAAAATGTGACTGAAACTAAATGAAAACTATTGAAGAGACTATGACTAAAACTAAAATCAAAATTTGCTGCCAAAAACAACACTGCTTGATTTAATGTCTCCCCTTAGCCCTCCAAGGGGTACCTGGGCCAAAAAAGTGTGAGAAACCCCTGCAGTTACATCCTGTGGTTAGGTAGGACACCTACTGGTTAACAAGTTACTGTCATTAAGACATGCGAATCCCTTGACTCTTTCAAAACCGCTCTCAAAGGGCACCTACGGACGGCTGCAATTCGAAACTGGCCCCTGTAAAATCGGAATCCCTCAAACACGAACGCAAGGACAACACAAGAGACGGTCGCGGCCACACAGCCAACTCAAGGTATGGCCACTGAGCCAACTTGGGGACCCAACGCAAGGACAACACAAGAGACGGTCGCGGCCACACAGCCAACTCAAGGTACGGCCACGGAGCCAACTTGGGGACCCAACGCAAGGACAACACAAGAGACGGTCACGGCCACACAGCCAACTCAAGGTACGGCCACGGAGCCGACTTGGGGACCCAACGCAGCTCCTCCAAGGAAAACAAACAAATTAACGGAGCTGAACGTGAATCCCCCCCACCGCCCACCCCTTTTTTTCCCCTCACTGTATATGTTTCTTTTCCCTTTTTACCCTTTTTACCTCCTTTATGATGAATTCCTGTTCTGTCTATAGAAGTGTCTATTTGTACGTCTCTAAATGTTTTGATGATTTGAACATGGTGGACCCTATTGGAAACAAGTGTAATGCTTAATTGGGTCGTCCACTCACAGTTAACAGCCTTTGTATTGAGTTTGTGCTTGAAATGTACTGTAATTCTGCAAACTGTTAATAAATTCTTCAATCAATCAATCAATCAAAGTGTTATTACATGGCTTGGTTGAATGCTTGATTCTGATTGGTCCATCGCTGAATTCAGAGGTCTGTTGTGTCTTGATAATGACCGCTCGGCTGTATAACAGACCGCTGCCTAATCAAACACACGCACACACACACACACGCACACACACACACACACACACAGTGACACACAATGTAATTTACAGCTAAACATTGCTCTCAAACATTGAAAACATTTGAGCGAGAAAGCAGTACCCGAAAATGGATTCTATTTGATCAACTCACTTCCTTGTATTCCAACAGTGCTCCAGCCCTGCTGGGGCAGACACAGCCAGAACTTGGAATACTTTTTTTGTTGTGTTTTGGGTTAATTTATTAATTGTAGGTAAGCCATTGTTAGGTAAGCCATGTTCTCTTTATATGGATAGTCCTGGTCAAGTATAGAGGGTATGCGCGTGACATCATCATCAAACCAGGAAGTTATGCAGGAACGCCTACTGAGTGGCAAAAAACTACTTTCTGGCCTTGACAGCCCATACATCCACACAGAAAAGTCATATCTGATTGCATTAAACAACATTAAACGATGTTAAACTCACTTTGCCTGTTGCTTTGCCACTCGATGTGCCATTCACTTTAAGCATGCGCATACTGTGAAAGTGGTGCTGTCAAATGTAGTACTGGAGTCCTTGCTTTCAAAGAGTTCAATCAAATACATATTTTATTTCAACGTATTGCAGTATTGAATTTAGACATTTTCAACAACACAAATCAATAATAGTGAAAATAGCATGCAATGCACTGTGAGCTTGTAGACGTTCTATTCCCCCTAGATTTGAAATGGATCAAATGGAAGTATCCATCTCAGAGTTCAACCAGAACATTGTAACCTTTTTGTCGTCTCTGCCAGGCCGAAGGCGTGGCCTAGTTAGTTTTACCCCCTAATGAACTTTTAAGACCACTAATTTAACTCAAGAACCAAGCAAAGTTAATGAATAAAATAAAATAATTCAGATTCTGACACCAGCACTGGATCTCTGAATGAATGAGTTATGTTATAACATGTTAATAGACAGTACATATACAGTATAGGTGAATTATATGAATGAAGATCTATTGCCAATGAGTATATGAATGTATATATACATACAGATGCATGCAGTGAATGCAGTGTCAACAGTGACTCTATGGATGAATATACTTGTACAGTCTATCCACAGAATATCCACAATCTTTTTTTTCTCCCCAATTTAGTCGTTATGCCAATGAATTAGGGCCTTTCTCGGCCCCACCCCTCTCCCACTGTTTATATTGTGTTTGGTTTCCAAGATGGCCGCAGAGCCAGGAGGGGGTGGGGCAGAGGTGAGCGGGCGGGGTCGACATATGCCCTTACTGAGCTGCATTCATGCATAGCAGACTTTATAGCAAGGATACAAGTCTGTCACAAGTTGAAGACAAAGAGAGACAAAAAATTAGTAAAATGGATGTGGTAGCGGATGTTTCTGCAGCCCAAGAGGGGCGAAACAGCCCGTTCTTCTTGGTATGTATAGAAATCAATAGCCATGGTTCACATGACGTTCGTACATGTATGCTCATGACAGTCATAAGAAATCAATAACTCAAGCCAACTACAACTAAACAGCTATAGTCCCGTTAGCTCGGTTCCAAAGTTGCTTTGGTTGTTGTTTATATTACTTTTCCACCTGAAATGTAGCCTATTGTTTTTAAAGTTGTTTGTTATAGCGGCTACACGTACATCATTACGGAATATTTTCAGTAGTCATATTACAACTTGGACCTATATTATGACAACTGATACCATTATCGTCAACATTAGATCATAATATATTAACGTCGATGTTACGTTTCCTTCAGGGCTCGTCATATATCTAGGGGTACTTCAAGGACGCAACAAGGCTGGCAAGTGAACTGTCGTTTATTCACAGTGCTTCAATAAGGTATATTCAATAGACAGAAGGTATATAGGCAATCAATGCAATAGTATGAATATATATAAACAATATGGGGATATATATATATATATATATATATAGCTATAACCTTCTATCTAGACAACCTGTACGGACTAATAACGATAATTTCTGGGTTTCCAACCAACTTAAATATAGGGGCTGAGCCCTCTACTCGAGCCACGTCGAGTTACAAGTGTTATTTAAATTATATAATGAGAACAAAAGGCTGTATGGGGCAACCCAGGGAAACAAACAAAAAAAGACTATACCTATCCTAGATGCAAAAGAACCTTCTATCTAATCCTAACCAACAAAAAGGAAAAGAATGGTTACAAATGATCAACCTATTTAAACTCTCTACTCTACCTAATGCTTAACAAAATAATGACTGTTACAAAAAGCAAGCTCCCATACTCCTGTAAATTATACCATACCACTTAAATCAATGGGCGTATAATTACTTGTAACATCACCACAGCGAGACAGGCAAGAGATATATATATAAACACTCAGGAACCTCCACACAGGTATATGGAGACCCTAGTGTTGACTTTTTTACAAAGGTGTCGCTTCACAGCTCCCCTGGACAGTATGCTCTCAGTATGGCAGACTGAGTCATACTGCCAACAAGCTGGCATCACAGCTGCTCTTAAGTAGTCTTCCTCTGGCTGGCCTTCTGATGACGATAGGCTCCCGTTGACGAGGTGGGCAGGTGGAAGGTAAGTCTCCGCCTCCGAGCACCAGCCAGACCTGTGACTGAGAACTGCAATCAGCACTCCATACTATGCCACATCACTGTATACTATAATATCTATATGTATCAATATAATCACCGTATAACATAATATATATATATATATATATATAAATACCCCTTGTATAATATACAATATATAGAAATACAGTCACGGTATCATATATAATACATATAAATATACAATCCTCGAGTATGTAACACCCCCACCCCCAAAATCAAACAAAGTTTGACCCTATCTCTACCAACCTCTAGACAGGGCGTCTGCCATTACGTTATCTGCCCCCTTTTTGTGTCGAATTTCCAAATTGTAATCCTGAATGAGAATTGCCCATCTCATGAGCCGCTGGTTGTGATTGCGCATGCGCTGCAAGAATACCAAGGGGTTGTGGTCCGTGTAACAGACCACCGGCAACGGACTCGACCCCACGTACACTTCAAAGAACTGCAGCGCAAACAATACAGCCAAGGCCTCTTTCTCCACGGTTGCATATTTCACCTGGTATTTGTTGAATTTCCGGGAGAAATAGCAAACGGGATGGACAAGTCCACTCACGTCCTCCTGCTGCAGGACAGCTCCAGCACCCACACCACTCGCGTCCACCTCCAGGGTAAACGGGCGACTGAAGTCGGGAGCAGCCAAGACCGGCGCACTACACAGGAGAGATTTGACAGTTTCAAATGCATAACGACACTCGAGAGACCAGATAAAGGGTTTCGTAGGACTCAATAAATTGGTGAGGGGATAAGCAACAGTCGAGAAGTTTTTGCAAAACCCTCTGTAGTAACCAGCCATGCCAAGGAACCGGCGCAACTCTCGAACCGTAGTGGGAGCGGGGTAGGCGGTGATGGCAGCGACTTTAGCCTCAATAGGTCGCACCTGCCCCTGGCCTACCTGCCGTCCCAAATACGTCACGGTAGCTTTGCCGAATTCACATTTGGCTAGATTCAAAGTCAGCGCAGCTTTAGCTAGCCGAGTGAACACTGTGTACAAGCGTTCAATATGCTCGTCCCAACTCCCTGAATAGACGATCAAATCATCTAGGTATGCATTGCAATTGGGCACCCCCTCCAACACAATATTAACCATTCGCTGAAAGGTAGCGGGCGCATTGCACATGCCAAATGCCATGACACTATACTGGAGAAAATGGTCCGGCGTGACAAAAGCAGAAATTTCAGAGGCACGACGGGTTAAGGGGATTTGCCAATAACCCTTTAATAAGTCCAGTTTAGTAACAAAAGCAGCAGACCCCAAGTTATCCACGCAATCTTCCATCCTCGGCAAAGGAAAAGCGTCTTGGACCGTCACCGCATTCACCCTCCTATAATCCGTACAAAATCTAGGACTACCATCGCTTTTAAGCTGCAGCAAACACGGGCTACTCCATGGACTAGAACTTGGCCGTGCCAGGTTATGCTCAAGGAGATACTCCGCCTCCTTCCTCAAGAGCGCACGCTTAGTTGGGTTTACGCGATAAGCGTGTTGCTTAATGGGCCGTGCAGCCTGCACATCAATATCATGCTCGAGCACAGTGGTGCGAGTGGGGATATCCCCGAATAGAATAGGGAAATCCTTCACTAACCTCATGACGTCACGTTGTTGTTCAGTACGTAGATGAGTGAGAGTCTTAGGCAACTTACTCAGCATTTCTGAATTACAGAGGCGACCCTCGGGTGCAGGTGATGCTCGCAGCACCAACCCATCGTCCTCCGCAGCCTGTAGATCCATAGGATCACCCTGGCCATCCACACTCTCTGTAGGAGAAGAATGTGGCTCAGCCACCATTAGCCCTACTCCCCTCACATGAAATTCCTTCAACATGTTAACGTGACAGACACGGCTCTTACGCCTCCTGTCAGGAGTTCCAATCACATAGTTCGTGTCGCTGATTTTTTCCAGAACCATAAAAGGACCTGAAAACCGGGCTGATAGAGCAGAGCCCTGAACAGGCAGTAAGGCTAGGACTTGATCACCTGCCTTAAAGATGCGTTTAACCGCAACTTTATCATGACGCCTCTTCATGTCTGTCTGAGAAGCCTTCAGCCATTCTCTAGCCAGAGAACACGCTTTCTCGAGCCGACCTTTAAGTTTGTAAACAAAGTCTAACACATTGGTGTCAGGAGTCACGTCAGCGGCCATCAGCTTGTCCTTCAGGACCTTAAGGGGGCCGCGGACCGTATGTCCGAACACCAACTCATTAGGAGCAAACCCTAGAGATTCCTGCACTGCGTCACGAGCAGCAAACAACACAAATGGAATCCCGTCATCCCAACTTCTTTTAGCCTCAAAGCAGTATTTACGCAACATGGATTTCAATGTCTGATGCCACCGTTCTAGCGCCCCCTGAGACTCCGGGTGATAGGCACTTGAGATCACATGGTGGACAGACAGTGTTTCCATCACTTGCTTAAATACTTTTGACAAGAAATTAGTACCCTGATCCGTTTGGATAACCTTGCAAAAGCCCCACGTAGTAAAGAACCTGGTTAGAGCTTTTAACACTGAGGTGGCAGTTATGTTGCGCAGAGGAATAGCTTCGGGAAATCTAGTAGCAGCACACATAATAGTCAGTAGATACTGATTCCCAGCCTTCGTACGAGGCAAAGGCCCCACACAATCCACAATAACCTTTTCAAATGGTTCTCCAACGGCAGGAATCGGACAGAGCGGCGCAGCAGGAATGGTTTGGTTAGGTTTGCCCGTCAGCTGACAGATCGCACAAGTGCGACAATATTGGGAAACACTTTGTTTCAGCCCCGGCCAAAAGAAGTGTTTTAGGATTCGGGAATATGTTTTTGTAATTCCCAAATGCCCCGCCCAATCATGATCGTGAGCTAACGAGAGAACCTGCTGTCGGTATGCAGTGGGGACCACAATTTGGACCACTGCGCTCCAATCTGATTCCTGTTCACCATTTGGACACCATTTGCGCATTAACAACCCTTGGTCACTAAAGTAGCCCGTGCCCTTTGTTTTAATTTCCTCTTGGCTCAACACAGCCGCTAGACATTTCTTCAATGTGGAATCCTTATCTTGTGCTTGGATAAGGCTTTCCCTGGTTACAGGCAAAATCAAATGATTTTTCCCACCCTCAGTTACCTCCCTCCCCCTGGCATTAACACTCTGCAGTTGTGTCAACGCTTCAGGAGCGGCAGACAACATTTTGTCACTTGCGAGAGCGCGCATGACAATAGAGTCAGCTAAATCAGAATCCTTCCCCGCTTTACGTGACTGCGCACGGGTGATCACACAAGCTGGAAAAGCCTTAGGATATTTCATTTCAGAACAGGAGAGCTGAAAGAGAGCTGCCCTTCACTGCCTGGGATTCAAACTGGAGCCATTTAGGATTATCTGCGGATGATTGAGGGAGCTGGTCCTGCCAATAAATTAACGCTCTAAGATTGGTGGCCCAGTAGTAGTGTTGAAACACAGGGAGGGAAAGCCCCCCCATTTGTTTGGGTTTCTGCAAGTGGTTCTTTGAGATACGGTTAGCTTTGTAACCCCAAATAAAAGACATTATTATTGAATCGATTTTTTTAAAGAAAGATGATGCGAGCTTGATTGGGATGTTTTGAAATAAATACATAAACCTGGGGAGAGAAACCATCTTGATGGCGTTCACACGCCCTATCATTAATAGCGGCAGGGTTCTCCAATGTTCGATATCTGCTTTAAGTTTATCTAATTGAGGAATAAAGTTATATTTAAAGAGCAACTTTGGCTTAAATGGGATGGATAAACCCAGGTATGTAAACTGTTCTGTAGCGATCTTAAATGGGAGGGAGTCAAGATATGACTGCTCCAAATTATCAGTAAGAGGAATAAATGCGCTTTTTTGCCAGTTGATAGAGTAGCCCGACAGCTTACCGAAATATTTAATTAAGGAGAGAAGCGGAGGGAGGGATGAGGCTGGATCCATCATAAAAATTAATAAATCATCGGCGTAAAGCGATAATTTACATTCCACGCTCCCAACCGTTATTCCTTTGATGTCAAGATGCTTTCTTATACAAATAGCGAGCGGTTCAAGCATTAAATTGAACAGAAGAGAGCTCGTACAACAACCCTGCCGCGTACCGCGTTGCAACCTGAACGATAAAGATGTATTACCGTTAGTCAAAATGGAGGAGGTGGGGGCTGCATAGAGCATCTTGATCAGATTAAAAAATGAGTCACCGAATCCGTAATGTCTTAATGTGGCATGCATATATCTCCAATCAATCTGATCGAAGGCCCGCTCCGCGTCAAGAGATAGAACTACAGGTTTGTCATTTGATTTGTATTTAGAATACATTATATTGAATAATCTGCGAGTATTAAAAAAAGAAAATCTACCGGACATAAAACCATTTTGATCCTGGTGAACGAGAGATGACATGTGTCTGGCAAGCCTAGTTGAGACCATTTTCGCGACCACCTTTTGGTCAAAATTTAGAAGGCTGAGCGGTCTATAAGCTGATGGATCCGTTTCATCCTTACCTTTTTTATATATATATAAAATTAGCTTCGTAGAACGACTGAGGAAAGATATTACTTTCAATGGAGTGTTTAACCATTCTGAGTAACAAGGGGGCAACGAGATCACTATATGCCTTAAAGAACTCAGCGCAATAGCCATCTGGGCCGGCAGCCTTTCCAGTCGCTAGGGCCTTTATCGCGTCTTTAATTTCATTAATAGTAAAATCAGAATCGAGGTCGGCCTTGGCAATTTCATTTACTTTAGGTAGATCAGCAGAGACCAAGAATGACTCAAGCTCGTCATCAGTTGCGTTAGATTTAGCTGTATATAGTTTTTCAAAATGATCTCTAAAGAGATTATTTATATCTTGAGGATTAGTTAATAGCTCACCTGAGGGGGTCTTCAGTTTAAGGATGGACCTGCTTGCCTGTGCGCCACGAAGCTGTCTGGCCAGCAATTTACCTGGCTTGTCTCCAAGTTCAAACTGTTTTTGTCTCAGCTTCAGTATCTGTTTACTCACCAGAATGGTATTATATTCATATTTCAATTTCATGACAGAATGCAAATCGCCCATGGATAAAGAGGATAAATACAACCTCTCAGCAAGCAAGAGCTGCGTTTCGATTTCAGCGAGGCGTTTACGCCTTCCTTTCTTTTTAGCAGCTTCATAAGCAATTATTTTTCCTCTCAGGGTCGTCAGAATTAGGACCGTAAACATTAACACAAGTGATAGGGATATTATTGATTTTACCGGAGACTATCAAGTATCTACCATTAGGATCATCAACCAGGGTTTCAAGATAATTGAAACGGTACACATTTTTTAAATAATATAGCAACACCTCTGGCTTTGGATGAAAAGGTGGATTGATAAACCTGTGAAAACCAATTTGCTTTGAGTCTGCTCTGATCAGATGGCTTAATGTGCGTCTCTTGTAAAAAATATAATGTCAGCTGTTAGTGATTTTAAATGTGAAAAAACCTTCCCTCTCTTGACTTGTGTTCCCAATCCATTTACATTCCAAGTGACAAACTTTAACGTTCCAATATCTGTGTTATTGGTCGTACTCATAACGGCAAGTTGGGATAGATATGACACACGATAGGGATAATGTTACTCGTTTTAAATGATACAGTATATATGACACATAATACAGTCTGGTACACATAACATAACCCCCCCCTCCCTCCCCCAACCCACATGAAAGCCAAACGAGTTGGCAGTGCCCCTGCCCCCATAATCTAAACGACACAACTAGGCAGTCGTATAGGTCCGGTAGGACCATTAGACCGCACTAATTTGGTCTGGGGAGCGACCTACAACACAAGTCTACAGTAACGAATTCACTGCACAACCGTGCATGTTTACTATAGGCTAATTATTTAACCAAAATAAGAAAAGAAAGAAAAAATAATAAATAAAGTTCGACCATAGTTCGAGCAGTAAGAATTGACTGCATGGTCTAGTATTGGCCTATGAAAACAAAAACTATTCAATTATTATAGATATAGGCCAGTGACTTGCACCCCCCCCCCCCCCCCCCCATTCTGTCTCCCATCTGGAGAGGAGAAAAGCAAAAAGCAAAACGATACGTGTTGATACTCAAATGCAAAAAGAGAGAGAAAATAAATAAATAAAAGGACGACAGTAGTAAGAGAAACAAGACAAGACAACAAAGACTACCATACTGTTGTCCGTGTCTGGACACCGATCAGTTTATCAGTCGTTTTCTCCGGTTTTGTAGTCATCAGAAGTAGAAGAGGGAAAAATAACAAAACAAAACAAAGACGTGTAAACTAAGGAGAGAGGGAGAGAGAGAAGAGAGAGGTAAAGGGGAACAATAACAGGAAAAAAAAGCAGACATAATTAAGACTCCTCTGTGATTTCCTCGATAGGATCTGGATTCACCTCGGCCTCTGTGCTTTCATCAGGGGCAACTGGATTCACGACGGCCGTGGTGATAGTGTTATAGAATTTTTCAGCCTCCTGTGGCGTTGAGAAGAGATGGATTTTTCCGCCGTGAAGAACTCTCAGCTTGCAGGGATGGTGTTGAAATCCACGGAAGGCATTCATGTTTGCCTTGTTGACAAAATCTTAGTTTTAGTCATCATTGTCGTGTTATTCCATAAAGGCTCTTTACAACGCTGTAAGCTCTGTAGTATTTTATTTGCAACCGCACAATAAATCTCAACGTAACAACCAGTGGTAGCACATGCACTGGGCTCCGTCTATAGGTTGAAAGGCCCTCAGCTCGGAACTCGGTAGAATCTGCACCTGGCTCGCTGATAACAAACTATCTTTACACCTGGGAAAAACTGAATCCATTCTCTTTGGCTCTAATAGTATAATCTCAGCAAGGCAAATGGCTTCTTGGTTAGAGTGGGTGACAATGTTATCACACGTAAAGATGAAATTACCTACCTAGGTTCCATCCTGGAGGCTAATCTTTCCGGTGATAAAATGGCCACCAACGTAATCAAAAAGGTCAACCATAGAACAAGATTCCTTTACAGGATCTCCTCACTGGTCGACCAAAACACCTTGAAGACCTTAACAGGAGCACCTCCTGGTACCACGCACCTCAAAGGCCCTTAAAACCAGGCTCCAGACTTCCCAAAACAAACTGGTCAGGCTCCTACTTGACCTCGCCCCCCCGAACCCACCTCACCCCTGCCCACTTCGACAGGCTGGAATGGCTCAGGGTCGACGACAGAGTACAGCATCTTGCAATGGGTCTGGTCCACAAGATTCGATACACCACCAAGATACCCATGTACCTGCATTCCTTAATGTTAACGAAGTCCACACCCACAACACCAGAGGGAGTGCAACGAACCATGTACAACCCAGATTGGGCACAAACAAGGGACTAAATTATTTTCGCTCCTATGCCACCAAAATGTGGAACGCCCTACCAACAGTCATTAAGACATGCGAATCCCTTGACTCCTTCAAAACCGCTCTCAAAGGGCACCTACGGACGGCTGCAATTCGAAACTGGCCACCGGTAAAATCGGAATCCCTCAAACACGGACGCAAGGACAACACAAGAGACGGTCACGGCCACACAGCCAACTCAAGGTACGGCCACTGAGCCGACTTGGGGACCCAACACAAGGACAACACAAGAGATGGTCACGGCCACACAGCCAACTCAAGGTACGGCCACGGAGCCGACTTGGGGACCCAACGCAGCTCCTCCAAGGAAAACAAACAAATGAACGGAGCTGAACGTGAATCCCCCCCACCGCCCACCCCTTTTTTTCCCTCACTGTATATGTTTTTTTTCCCTTTTTCCCTCCTTTATGATGAATTCCTGTTCTGTCCTTTGTCTATATAGAAGTGTCTATTTGTACGTCTCTAAATGTTTTTGATGAATTGAACATTGTGGACCCTATTGGAAACAAGTGTAATGCTTAATTGGGTCGTCCACTCACAGTTAACAGCCTTTGTATTGAGTATGTGCTTGAAATGTACTGTATTTCTGCAAACTGTTAATACATTTTTCAATCAATCAATCAATCAATACGTTTCGTTCACCAAAAATAACAAATCTACAAGCTAACAACGCTTTGCTACTGCACCGCAATGCAAGGCATTGTTTGCTTATAGATCGGGTGGGTTCTGAGCACTCCCAAAGTCCCCGCCCCTTTCTTCTGAGCAGAGAGGGAAGCACTGCAGGAGTTTGTCTACACACTGCGCTCCGCACAGAATAATGTGTAAAGAAAGACGAAAGAAATGGACGGGCAATAGGGCTTGCAAACCTCGCACCTTTGGTATGCAAATTCGGGGGGGGGCACCATTTTGGTTGTAATGAGTCACTACTATACCTGGCCAACAGATGGTGGAAAAAGTACTCAATTGTTTTACTTAAGTAAAAGTACCAATACTGCAATTTAAAACTACTCCGTTACAAGTAAAAGTATGGAATTGAAAATGTACTTGAGTAAAAGTACAAAAGTATCGGCATCAAAATGTACTTAAAGTACTACAAGTAAAAGTACTCATATTGCAGGGCCAGCAGACCACCATGGCCCATCACCATTACTTTTTTTAACCGATATTGATAACATCCTGCTTCTCAAGACCGATACCGATAACTGATAATAAATTCAAATATATATATAAAAAATTATAAAGATATAGGCTATTTGTAAATGTATATTAATCTGTGTAGTATTAGCACACCTGAAGGTATTTGCCCACAAATACTAGTAGTGGGCAAAGATGGATTTAACATAGCTTTGACTTAACCAAATACAGTATATCATTATTCATTATCATGACTATTAAAACAAAACCCAGAATAGTTCTGACTGAATGAACATATTTATTATTTCAAGTCCTAATATGATGACACTGTTTTCCCCCCAAGCAGAACTAAAAACCTATGGGTGCTTTGTCACTTGTCAAGAAAATAAAATGGACAATAAAAATATAGTAGCCTATAGCCTACCCTAATTATACTAGGGACTTTCTGAGAAGGGCACTTCTCATTGAGGTTTTTACACACTAAAAACACGAGTGTTCATTTAAATCTGACTCAGAGTTAAATTAACTACTGAGGTTACTGAGAGTGTACGGGAGAGGTGCGCGAACGCATCCGCGATGTATTGTGATGACCAGCTGTTGTAAATCACAGATGAAGAGAGTAAGAGACTCTCCGAATCAAATCTCTGCTTTGAAATTGTTTTTACGAAATAATGACTCAGAGTCTCAGTCACTCGATCTGTCCCAGACTAGTCGCTGCCCCAGTCAGAAGCAGAAAGCTAACGCATGAAGCTTAGCTAACAGGTAACATTGCCTGGAAGGCTGGAATGCCTTCAGAGGAAAATCAACAGCAAACGTATCGATTATGTCCGTAATGTCACATCACCACATCGATGCAGAATCGTGTGTGTGTGTGTGTGTGTGTGTGTGTAAAGTAAAACAACGCTATGGTAACACACGGCTCGTTAAAAGAATGGGTGCGATGCATGTTGGCAATGTTTACGCCGGTGAAACGTTAGTCCATTATTTATTTTATCCCCTTTATTCTGACCTTGTTTATGGTGAGAAGCCTACTTTCGTATTTCACACAACAGTAGGCTACTCAAGTAGGCTTAATAAATCCCATTTTGGCGAACTGAAAGAGATCTAGCACTGTGCACTAAACACCAACTTTATACACTTGATGCAGATCTAATATGTAGTAGGGCTTGTAGGCCATCACAATCACAATGGCGCCGGTAGGCGTGACAGCCTACCGTGACGTCAGCCTTGCATCTCCTATTATACTCAGATGTCGAGCGAGTGGAGGTTGAGGAAGGGCTAGTTCCCAAAAAGAACTGTACAGCAGTGCTGGTATGGAACTATTTCGGGCCTATCTCACAGCCCCCTTTCCACGCCCACTTCCGGTAGTGTGTGTGTGTGTGTGTGTGTGTGTGTGTGTGTGTAGCAAACCAACTCAGCAAAACGTTATAGTATTCCATGGTAGCAGATGGGATCAACACTTGCAAGCATAACATTTTAAATCCCTTATAGAGAGAGTAAAACCACAACATAAACCGGAGTTTCACTTATCTAAGGAATGACATGAGGTATTATTTTTGCCTTGAAGAGCAGTAAATTAAGGCAGTGTTGACAAAGCTTTTCTTTTTTTGCCTGGAAAATCATGAAAGGCAGACGTTTTGCATGGCTCTGCTCACTCAATCAAGGACCCCTAAATTAATATGTATTTGACTGTGGACCCCAATCTGAAAAAAATATTTTGTGTGAGCTTGTAGATCGGCTATTTTCAAGTAGCCAATGTGTATGATTAAAGTGGTTAAATAGATATTTATGATATTCATAAATTTAGCTGGGGACCTCCTGGAACTGCTGGACCCCACTTTGAGAACCAATACCATAGGGTGTAGCAGTGGCGTTTCCAGGAATTACATTTTGGGCAGGCAAGAATTATATTTTGGACAGGCAAGATGTGTTAATTGTCGTCTCCCCGCGCACAATCGTAGCACTAAAGGTTTTCAAAGAGATATACCTGCCAGACGAGTGGGATACAAAGGCTGAAAGGCTTGCATTTACATTCCAATGGTGATAGAGGGTCGCGATCTACCGCGACGGCCAATCAGCTGTCCTTTAAAAGTTCTCACATATTGTTTTTGTCCTCTTTTTTTCTCATTGTATGGATTTTGGCCAGGCCAGAAATGGATTTGGACAGGCGGACGCCTGCCCTCGCCTTATTGTAGATACGCCTCTGGGGTGTAGGGTAATCACTTTTTCAAAAGTGATTATATTATATATCATATTTTGCTGCATAAATTCACATAAAACCCTGCAAATTCCATCGCATAATCAATATTAAATAATAATATTTTTGCCCAGGGTCTACTAAATGGTATTTATTTTAGTTTTTTGTTACGTTGTACTGTAAATCACAACTGTGTGAAGTGAGGGGCGCTCTGATTGCTATGATGTGATGTAATGATGTAAAACAAACAGTGTCAAAACAAACATTAAATTCTCTTTATTGTTAATGGGATTTAATGTTTGTGTTAGAGACAAAACAAACATTAATTTCTCTTCATTGTCAATGGCGTTTTTAAAACAAACATTGAATTTAAAAAAAAACATTAAACCCGTATATAGGAGGGGCTCAAAAACGCGCGAAAAAATATCGTGATAATATCGTTTATCGTGATACGGCTTGAAAAAATATCGTGATAATACTTTGTCCATATCGCCCACCCCAACTGTCTCCTGTCTGTCACCTGTGTGGAACGAGTTGAAAAGGGAAGGAAAGACCAGTGCAACGCTGACCACCACCACATCATCATCGCCGTCGTCGTCATCGTCGCCATCGTCATCACCACCACAAATCTAATGTTTTACATGTATTTAACTCAAACTACCTACCACATGAGGGTCTGTTGTTTGATTTAGGTCAGATAAAGAGCTGAAGAAACAGTCACTATACTTTCTTAGCTTAGGACAGTGCTAGCATAGCTCATAGCTGAACAAACAAAGGATGTAAAATGTACATCATTGTTCAGCTATGTTCTCACTAGAGATGCAAGCCCAAAGTCCTAAGGTTACCTTCTAGTCTACTAATAGCTACATGGAGAAGAGTTATTCAAAATACTCAACAGATACTTTTAAAGAATACTATTCATTAAAGATGGAGTGGCGTGTTTTTTCTCCACCCTAAAACATGATCATCGGGAATAATTATTAATTAAGGAGGAAGATTGTTTTAAAAAACTATGTGGACACGCCCACCAGTTAATTAAGTATGCCGTTTATTTTCCTGAAAAGTTGCAATTATCGTTCTCACGATAATAAAGATCTAAATATATTTCACAACAAATCTTGTTTAAAAAAACTCTGCCTAACGATGATGTCACTGGTGGAGGGGTGTCTGAACTGCCCACAGCCCTCCTATGAGACACAGACCGAGTAGAAAACAATGGTCGTGTTTTATCATGAACAATAGTGAGGACCAATTATATGAAGAGATGTTGAAAAGTGGTGAAGTGGTCCTTTAACATACTCAAGAAAGACGCAGGAGGCTCGGCCGGCCTAGCGGTCCGGGCACCTAGGCTGGCAATGCAACTTGACAGCGTACGTGTCGTGGGTTCGAGTCCCGATCCCGACGACCTTTACTGCATGCCCTACCCCCCATTTCTCTCCCTGTTTCTTGTCAAGCTACTGTAAAAATATCAATAAAGGCGAAAATCTGTCTGAAGTGAGCGGTACTGTACTGTACTGTACTGTACTGTACTGTACTGTACTGTACTGTACTGTACTGTACTGTACAAGCCCTCCTCCCTGGCCTGTGTGTGTCTGTGTTAGGCAACAGTGACACTTGGTGGTGAACAAACGCTATAACGCTATTTTCGTGCTCGGACACAGCCAGGGACCCAGGGACAGACCCAGGGACACAGCAACACACACACTGCTGTCTATAGTGGTTGCACCACTAAAAAAAAAAAAAAAACGCAGGAGCGCAAAGTACCAATTAACAAACTGGCCAGATGGAGGGCTTGCCTGAGGACGACCTAGAGAGGTTATTACTAAATGTACTAATTGCAACAGAGCTGCTGAAGACTGTGACAACATTTAAACAGAGTTATAGATCGAAGTTGAACACATTCATATTTTGTAAGCATCCTTTTTAGTGATTAACAAGTACAGATTAACATCAGCTTGTAATCACAAGAAAGACAAAAGTTCATATGTCAGAATCTATCAACATTTTTCAATTTCAATAATAGTTATGTGTTGTAGGCTAATGCACAGAAAATTAATTACTTGTTTTGTGAGAGAGGAACAGTAAGTCTTCCTGGTGTAACCAACCTGCAGTGGCCAGTTTTCCCGATGCCCAGTCTTCTTGGTGCCCAGTTTCCCTGGTGCCCACTCTTCCTAGTGCCCAGTTTCCCCGGTGCCCACCTTCCCTGGTGCCCACTCTTCCATAGTGCCCAGTTTCCCTTGTGCCCACTCTTCCATAGTGCCCAGTCTTGTGCCCACTCTTCCTAGCTAGTGCCCAGTTTCCCCGGTGCCCACCTTCCCTTGTGCCCAACAATTACAATTTACAATTTAGGCATTTAGCAGACGCTCTTAATCCAGATCGACTTACATTAAGCAAGAACAAAAAAGCATGGGAATACATCACATAAAAAAGCATTTATCATGAAACATGCGTAAGCTAAGAACGTAATAGTGGAATATCTATATAATGAAACTATACATACTATGTATAGTTTGCCCACAACATAGTTGCCCACTCTTCCATAGTGCCCAGTCTTGTGCCCACTCTTCCTAGCTATAGTGCCCAGTTTCCCCGGTGCCCACCTTCCCTTGTGCCCACTCTTCCATAGTGCCCATGTCTTGTGCCCACTCTTCCTAGCTAGTGCCCAGTTTCCCGGTGCCCACCTTCCCTTGTGCCCACTCTTCCATAGTGCCCAGTCTTGTGCCCACTCTTCCTAGCTAGTGCCCAGTTTCCCGGTGCCCACCTTCCCTTGTGCCCACTCTTCCATAGTGCCCAGTCTTGTGCCCACTCTTCCTAGCTAGTGCCCAGTTTCCCCGGTGCCCACCTTCCCTTGTGCCCACTCTTCCATAATGCCCAGTCTTGTGCCCACTCTTCCCTTGTGCCTACTCTGAAAGCTCATTCATAGTCTGGATTTTCGGTGGTGAGGTGACCACCGGAGCTAAAATAACGTTGAGCGGTGGTGAGTGAAAACAGAGAGAATTAAGGGCTGGGGTGGTGGCGGTGGTTTGCTCTTCAACGCGGCTCGTGACGTCATGTTGAGCCTTTATAGTGCCCAGTCTTCACAAAAATATGGTGCCCACCCAGATTTCCCTTAGTGCCCAACGTTCCTGTATTCTGAAGAACACTGACTGAGAGTGTAAAAAGTGTTTCATTTGCTCTCTCTCTTATGAGAGACCTCTAGACTTTGTACACGTTTTCCATCCTCCAACATTACAAGAAGAAGAATGAGTTGGTAGACCGTAGCTGGGCGGTGTTTATATTAAAACAAAGAAACGCCTGGGTTTAGTTTCACTTTCAGTATCAGTTTTCGTGTCAGAAGAAGATGCTACACCCAGAGAGAGCAGAGAGCACCGAGTATCGACAACAACCTCCACTTTAATTCAGTTAAAGTACATAAATAAGACTCGGCCATGGAGTTACCCTGACCAGACAGCGACGACTGGCGAAACCCGCAGTTTCGACAAAAGGTTGTTACACAAATGTGAGACTTATTTTTTTTCTTTCAGCAGTCTTCACTGTACTGGGCTAATGTTAGCATGGTAGTTACGGTTGGCCAGCGAGCTAACCGTGTGACGACGCGTGTGACGTCATCTATGTTCATATTGAAATCTTATTTATAAAATAAATCACACCCGTGTGAAGTGACTAAGTGAGGGGCGCTCTTATCATCATACGTCATCTCATTCTGGCTTAAATCACAAGAATTTGCGTCCTCACTTTTGTCTTTGATGTTTGATCGATCGATTGATGAATTAACAGAATTGGAGAATTACAGTACATTTCAAGCACAACTCAACACAAAACGGTTAACTGTGGACGACACCATACAGTATTACACTTGTTTACAATAGGGCCCACCATGTTCAATTCATAATAACAATTAGAGACGTACAAATGTATACTCTTGACTTCTATATAGCTAAAACAGGAAATCATCATAGTAAAATGGGGGAAAAAATACAAGGGGAAAAAGGGGTGGGTGGGGGATTCAGGTCAGGGCCAGTTTCGAATTGATGCCCTTTGAGAGCAGTTTTGAAGGAGTCAATTGATTCACATGTCTTAATGACTGTTGGTAGGGCGTTCCACATTTTGGTGGCATAGGAGCGAAAATAATTTAGTCCCTTGTTTGTGCCGAATCTAGGTTGCACATGGTTTGTTAAGCTCCCTCTGTCGTTGACATTACGGAAGTATATTTAGACAGATCACATGGGTATCTTGGTGCTGTATCGAATCTTGTAGACCAGACCCATTGCAAGAGGCTGTACTCTGTCAACCCTAAGCCATTCCAGTCTGTCAAAATGGGCAGGGGTGAGGAGTAACCTGACCAATTTGTTTTGGGAAGTCCGGAGCCTTGTTTTAAGAGCCTTAGAGGTGCTGTGGTACCAGGAGGTGCATGCATAGTCATATAAACCTTGTACTATAGGGCTCCTGTTAGGGTCTTCAAGGTGATTTTGTTGACCAGTGAGGAGATCCTGTATAGGAATCTTGCGTTTACACAATGTTTGTGTTTACAAATGACTTGTTTTACTATGTCCAGTGACACTTGGTGGTGAACAAACGCTATAACGCTATAACGCTATTTTCGTGCTCGGACACAGCCAGGGACCCAGGGACAGACCCAGGGACACAGCAACACACACACTGCTGTCTATAGTGGTTGCACCACTAAAAAAAAAAAAAAAACGCAGGAGCGCAAAGTACCAATTAACAAACTGGCCAGATGGAGGGCTTGCCTGAGGACGACCTAGAGAGGTTATTGCGAACGCAGTGAGCATTTACTATGAGACCCAGCAGATCACGTCTGTGTGTCTGTCTGTGTGTCTGTGTGTCACGCTGTAACACCACCCGCCCACCACCAGAGGGCGCAGCTGTATCACACACAAAAAAACACACACATGCACGCACGCACACACACACACACACACGCACGCACGCACGCACGCACACAAAAAACTTAACTTAAAAAAAACTTAACTTCAAAAAAAACGTAACTTAAAAAAAAAACTTAAAAAGGAAAAACGCACACACACAAAAAACTTAACTTAAAAAAAAACTTAACTTAAAAAAAAACTTAACTTAAAAAAAAACGTAAAAAGGAAAAACGCACACAAAACACTTAACTTAAAAAAAAACTTAACTTAAAAAAAAACTTAACTTAATACAAAAACTTAAAAAGGAAAAACGCACACACACAAAAAACTTAACTTAAAAAAAACTTAACTTAAAAAAAAACTAAAAAAGAAACACGCACGCACGCACCCATACATACACACACACATTAAAAAAAAACTTGAAAAAACATTTAATTTAAAAAACCTTAAAAAGTACGTAATTTATTCTAATTGGTGTTATTGCAAGTTACGAGCTGCGTTCGCTTCCCGCGTTTGCGCGTCTTACTTGTTACTAAATGTACTAATTGCAACAGAGCTGCTGAAGACTGTGACAACATTTAAACAGAGTTATAGATCGAAGTTGAACACATTCATATTTTGTAAGCATCCTTTTTAGTGATTAACAAGTACAGATTAACATCAGCTTGTAATCACAAGAAAGACAAAAGTTCATATGTCAGAATCTATCAACATTTTTCAATTTCAATAATAGTTATGTGTTGTAGGTTAATGCACAGAAAATTAATTACTTGTTTTGTGAGAGAGGAACAGTAAGTCTGCCTGGTGTAACCAACCTGCAGTGGCCAGTTTTCCCGATGCCCAGTCTTCTTGGTGCCCAGTTTCCCTGGTGCCCACTCTTCCTAGTGCCCAGTTTCCCCGGTGCCCACCTTCCCTGGTGCCCACTCTTCCATAGTGCCCAGTTTCCCTGGTGCCCACCTTCCCTTGTGCCCACTCTTCCATAGTGCCCAGTCTTGTGCCCACTCTTCCTAGCTAGTGCCCAGTTTCCCCGGTGCCCACCTTCCCTTGTGCCCAACAATTACAATTTACAATTTAGGCATTTAGCAGACGCTCTTAATCCAGATCGACTTACATTAAGCAAGAACAAAAAAGCATGGGAATACATCACATAAAAAAGCATTTATCATGAAACATGCGTAAGCTAAGAACGTAATAGTGGAATATCTATATAATGAAACTATACATACTATGTATAGTTTGCCCACAACATAGTTGCCCACTCTTCCATAGTGCCCAGTCTTGTGCCCACTCTTCCTAGCTATAGTGCCCAGTTTCCCCGGTGCCCACCTTCCCTTGTGCCCACTCTTCCATAGTGCCCATGTCTTGTGCCCACTCTTCCTAGCTAGTGCCCAGTTTCCCGGTGCCCACCTTCCCTTGTGCCCACTCTTCCATAGTGCCCAGTCTTGTGCCCACTCTTCCTAGCTAGTGCCCAGTTTCCCGGTGCCCACCTTCCCTTGTGCCCACTCTTCCATAGTGCCCAGTCTTGTGCCCACTCTTCCTAGCTAGTGCACAGTTTCCCCGGTGCCCACCTTCCCTTGTGCCCACTCTTCCATAATGCCCAGTCTTGTGCCCACTCTTCCCTTGTGCCTACTCTGAAAGCTCATTCATAGTCTGGATTTTCGGTGGTGAGGTGACCACCGGAGCTAAAATAACATTGAGCGGTGGTGAGTGAAAACAGAGAAAATTAAGGGCTGGGGTGGTGGCGGTGGTTTGCTCTTCAACGCGGCTCGTGACGTCATGTTGAGCCTTTATAGTGCCCAGTCTTCACAAAAATATGGTGCCCACCCAGATTTCCCTTAGTGCCCAACGTTCCTGTATTCTGAAGAACACTGACTGAGAGTGTAAAAAGTGTTTCATTTGCACTCTCTCTTATGAGAGACCTCTAGACTTTGTACACGTTTTCCATCCTCCAACATTACAAGAAGAAGAATGAGTTGGTAGACCGTAGCTGGGCGGTGTTTATATTAAAACAAAGAAACGCCTGGGTTTAGTTTCACTTTCAGTATCACAGTTTTCGTGTCAGAAGAAGATGCTACACCCAGAGAGAGCAGAGAGCACCGAGTATCGACAACAACCTCCACTTTAATTCAGTTAAAGTACATAAATAAGACTCGGCCATGGAGTTACCCTGACCAGACAGCGACGACTGGCGAAACCCGCAGTTTCGACAAAAGGTTGTTACACAAATGTGAGACTTATTTTTTTTCTTTCAGCAGTCTTCACTGTACTGGGCTAATGTTAGCATGGTAGTTACGGTTGGCCAGCGAGCTAACCGTGTGATGTCATCTATGTTCATATTGAAATCTTATTTATAAAATAAATCACACCCGTGTGAAGTGACTAAGTGAGGGGCGCTCTTATCATCATACGTCATCTCATTCTGGCTTAAATCACAAGAATTTGCGTCCTCACTTTTGTCTTTGATGTTTGATCGATCGATTGATGAATTAACAGAATTGGAGAATTACAGTACATTTCAAGCACAACTCAACACAAAACGGTTAACTGTGGACGACACCATACAGTATTACACTTGTTTACAATAGGGCCCACCATGTTCAATTCATAATAACAATTAGAGACGTACAAATTTATACTCTTGACTTCTATATAGCTAAAACAGGAAATCATCATAGTAAAATGGGGGAAAAAATACAAGGGGAAAAAGGGGTGGGTGGGGGATTCAGGTCAGGGCCAGTTTCGAATTGGTGCCCTTTGAGAGCAGTTTTGAAGGAGTCAATTGATTCACATGTCTTAATGACTGTTGGTAGGGCGTTCCACATTTTGGTGGCATAGGAGCGAAAATAATTTAGTCCCTTGTTTGTGCCGAATCTAGGTTGCACATGGTTTGTTAAGCTCCCTCTGTCGTTGACATTACGGAAGTATATTTAGACAGATCACATGGGTATCTTGGTGCTGTATCGAATCTTGTAGACCAGACCCATTGCAAGAGGCTGTACTCTGTCGTCAACCCTAAGCCATTCCAGTCTGTCAAAATGGGCAGGGGTGAGGAGTAACCTGACCAATTTGTTTTGGGAAGTCCGGAGCCTTGTTTTAAGAGCCTTAGAGGTGCTGTGGTACCAGGAGGTGCATGCATAGTCATATAAACCTTGTACTATAGGGCTCCTGTTAGGGTCTTCAAGGTGATTTTGTTGACCAGTGAGGAGATCCTGTATAGGAATCTTGCGTTTACACAATGTTTGTGTTTACAAATGACTTGTTTTACTATGTCCAGCTTTTAGTGTGCGTACTGTAAACACAAACTTTGTCCTAACTCAAACATTAAATGCCATTGATAATGAATGGCCATTTTTACGTCATAGTGTAAACACAATCATTAAAAGCTGGCCATAGGATCGTGAATGGCCGGAATGAGATGATGTATGATGAACAGCAAAACAATATTTGTGTTTACACAAACCCTCAAAGCTGGACATAGGAGGGGCTAGCACGCCCCAAAAATAGTGGTTCTGTCTATTGTCCTCTTCCACCCAACACATGTCCATCCCAACACACCGTGCTTGATGCTCAAGGTAAGCACGGTAAGACGTTGCCATAAATTATTAATCCAATTCATAATAATACGTTTGGGAAACTCAAATCTCCCTGCCATAGAGTTATAATACTGTATCTCCCGCGAATCGATTGAATAGTCTCACATAATACTAGTATTCAATGTGCAACTTCTCAGTCTATCGTTGCTGAAAAGGCAGAGCTAAAAGCTCACAACGCGGTGCAACCAGACGCGTTGTGAGCTTGTAGATTGGCTATTGTTGGTGCGCGACACCGCCGTACGATGATGTATACATTTCACTTTTAAAGTGACGGTACACAATGAACAGTTCCCTCTGTCTGTTGGTTAGAAAGGTACTGTATAAGGCCTATAGTAAAATGTAGTGCAAATATATAATATGCATATTGTGTGTGTGTGTGTGTGTGTGTGTGTGTGTGTGTGTGTGTGTGTGTGTGTGTGTGTGTGTGTGTGTGTGTGTGTGTGTGTATACACCTTAGAACTGTTTATTGGCATACAAACTCTCACAACTGGCCAATAAAAAGAAGGTTCTGTTCTTTCCACAAAATAATAGCAAATGCTCGATAGTGGGCTCGATAAGGACCCGGCTCAATAAGCCTGCTCGATAAGGTGATCGTTATCAATAAAACCTTAACAAGCTCCATCCCTACCCAAGAGCCACAAGGTGAAGACAATTACTCTTCAAATGGTAAGAGTACTTGTGTGTGACAGTAAGGACAACTAGATAACACTTAACTAACTAGCCGCACGCTAACATGCATGAATGGGCATGCACAGCCATTCTCACCTGCTGCACACTCCAGTCGTGCACGTGAAAAATATGGTTCAGGTTGTGCGCACGCATTGTCATTGAAATGCATAGGCTGCATAGAAGAGGGAACATGTGTTAAACCATCCATACCAGTTGATCAATTTATTCTTCTGTATGGATGCTCTGCACTCTTATTTGACCGTGAACCTGATTTGAATATCTTCTTGTTTACACGTTTTATGTTAAATGGTTTGTTCGTGTACAGGGGACCTTCTGTTTTCCCCTCAAGGAAATACTCTGTCCTGGAGTTTCATCCATTGTCTTTGTGTTCCACTGTCTATGAACTACCACAGAACACCATCATGCTGGGAGGGACGGCCTCGACTCCCGGACAGCCACTGGGGACTCCTATTGCCATGCCCGGAGCCGCAGCCACATCACGGGGGACTCCTACTGCCATGCAGCCCGGAGCCGCAGCGACATCACGGGGGACTCCTACTGCCATGCAGCCCGGAGCCGCAGCGACATCACGGGGGACTCCTACTGCCATGCAGCCCGGAGCCGGACAAGACTGCAACACAAGCAACAGCGACACTGCATCTGAATATGAACACAGATCCGGTGAGTTCCAATGCTGTAAGCATAATTATGCAAGATTGTTATAAACAAAAATATTCAGCAATTACGTTGACCAGTGAAAGACCACACAATATCAGACTAATTATGTTTTGTTCGATTTGTTCAGAATTCTCATCAGAACAGTCATCAGACTCAGAGATATCAGAGGAGGAGGTAACGGAGCCTCCCCAAAAGCGACAACGCAAGGATAGCAGGACACTTGTGAGTATTATATTGGCGACACCAACCAAATCCCACACAATAGAACTGGGGGTGAAGTTTTGCCCCAAGAGTAGGGATGGAGCCCGAAAATCGGGTCCATTACAAACCCGGTTCTGCATTTGTCGAGACCCGAGTATCAATAAGCGTTTGGCTTGTCGAGCCTCTTATCGGGTATAGCCGCAGCGGCTGACGTCATGGGCCGCTCGCTATAAAGGGGGCTGGGACGCATGTCTGCACCGAGTCGAAACAACACGGGAGCCTCAGCTGCTGCAGCGGAACAAACATCCTCCTCTTCCACCCAACACATGTTGTGCTTACCGTGCTTGATGCTCAAGGCAAGCACGGTAAGACGTTGCCATAAATTATTAATCCAATTCATAATAATACGTTTGGGAAACTCAAATCTCCCTGCCATAGAGTTATAATACTGTATCTCCCGCGAATCGATTGAATAGTCTCACATAATACGTGACGTATTCAATGTGCAACTTCTCAGTCTATCGTTGCTGAAAAGGCAGAGCTAAAAGCTCACAACGCGGTGCAACCAGACGCGTTGTGAGCTTGTAGATTGGCTATTGTTGGTGCACGACACCGCCGTACGATGATGTATACATTTCACTTTTAAAGTGACGGTACACAATGAACAGTTCCCTCTGTCTGTTGGTTAGAAAGGTACTGTATAAGGCCTATAGTAAAATGTAGTGCAAATATATAATATGCATAGTGTGTGTGTGTGTGTGTGTGTGTGTGTGTGTGTGTGTGTGTGTGTGTGTGTGTGTGTGTGTGTGTGTGTGTGTGTGTGTGTGTGTGTGTGTGTGTGTTTAAAGTGGGAAATTTGGTATATAGTATTTTTTATTGGCCTAAAATATTGTCTATATACATACATTAATTAATCCACTTATGGCTGTCAGTATTGGGCAATCGTTTTTATAGGGGTTTCTTGTGACCCTACCATTAACATCCTATGGCTGGTGATGATGTCTATGGCCGTTTTTAGCCCAAGGAGTGTATTTTGTGCCAAACTAATGCTTGGAATGGATCCAGAATCATGAAAACCCCCTAGTTTGACTCATCAGAACAGTCATCAGACTCAGAGAGATCATCATCATACCCGCCCCGGGCCCGGCAGCAGCATGCCCAGCGGGAGCAGGCCCAGCGGGTGCAGACCCGGGCACAGCAGCAGCATGCCCAGCGGGAGCAGGCCCAGCGGGTGCAGACCCGGGCCCAGCAGCAGCAGGCCCAGCGGGAGCAGGCCATGCGCAGCAGCAGGCCCAGCGAGAGCAGGCCCGGGCCCAGCAGCAGCAGGCCCAGCGGGAGCAGGCCCGGGCCCAGCAGCAGCAGGCCCAGCGGGAGCAGGCCTGGGCCCGGGCCCAGCAGCAGGCCCAGGCCCAGCAGCAGCAACAGACACAGGAACACCACCACCACTACCAGAACCAACAGCTACAATATCAGAACCAACAGCAGGCCCAGCAGCAGCAGAACCAGGTATTAAAACATAATTATATTAGATATTATGTCTGTATAATTGAGGCGGCAGGAGCACAATCAGAAGCTTTCAGAACCTGGGAGGGTATCACAGAAACTTCCTAACTCTAAAATGATATTTAGTAACCATGGTAAATTGAGTATAGAGTAGGAAAATAGACATTACATTCAATTTCTGAATACATTTACTTTGGTTTTATCTCAAGAAATTGACGCCTTTTGAGTCCCATCTGTCACGGCGGAATTAACCCGCTGTAGATATGATGAATCAGAATAATCAGAACGCGTCTCTAGGATTTGAGCATCACAACTCACTGAAACCTTGCCCAAATGCCATAGTCCGGCAGCCGACAGGCTTCTTTTGTTTAAAGTGGGAAATTTGGTATATAGTATTTTTTATTGGCCTAAAATATTGTCTATATTCATACATTCATGAATCCACTTGCTGAACGGCTGCTGGTATTGGGCAATCGTTTTTATAGGTGTTTCTTGTGACCCTACCATTAACATCCTCCTATGGCTGGCAAAAATGTAGTAGCATGTGACATGTCAAACTAGGGGATTTTCATGATTCTGAATCCATTCCAAGCATTAGTTTTGCACAAAATACACTCCTTGGGCTAAAAGCAGCCATAGCCACTTGTGATGATGTCTATGGCCGTTTTTAGCCCAAGGAGTGTATTTTGTGCAAAACTAATGCTTGGAATGGATTCAGAATCATGAAAAACCCCTAGTTTGACATGCCACATGCTACTTAAAGCAAAAGGAAAGTTTGACATTTTTGACATTTTTGCCTGCCATAGGATGTTAATGAAAAAATAATTGCCCAATACTTTCAGCCGGTCAGCAAGTGGATTCATGAATGTATGTATATAGACAATATTTTAGGCCAATAAAAAAGACTATATACCAAATTTCCCACCCATCCACCTCGGCTACCGGACTATCAAGAGTCATACATCATATCTGTGTCAGGCTGGTCCGATCAGACTCTCATTCTTTCCCTGTGTTTCGCCGATGTGGAGGTGGTTTTCAGTTCAGTTCAGTTCAGTTCAGTTCAGTTTTATTTTGGTCATAAAAAATCTATCCCGTAGAGACCAAAAAGGTTTAGGCTGAAGCCTAGAATGGCTTATTGTGCCTATCCCAAGGTTTTGATGTTAGGTTTAGGCATAGTTTCTATGAGGTTAAGGTTAGGGGTTGGCATAGTGTTTGTTAGGTTAGGTGGGCTAATGTTAGGTTTAGGCATACTGTAGTTTTCACTGGTGCGAAAGTGGGTTGTAAAAACGGGGACGTGGAAGAGACACACAGCAAAGGTCGTTGGGCTCAGGAATGGAACCTGCTTCTTGCTGTCAGGCTGCATTACAGCTTATATGTGGTATACGCCTTAAAGGCGGGGTGAAATAGCTAATTTGAGCATTTTATTTTGAAGTTTCAGCCACAGGCAGGCTGTGTTTCTGAACCAATCAGAGCGGTGCATCCCTTCAGGCGGTGGGTCGTTAGTAGGCGCTACGTGAGCCTGTTTGTTTATAATTGAGAGACTGAGGCAGACGGCAATAGCTCAGCAAGTGTGTTACTACGTGGCTTATTTCTAACCTACAATGTTTTCAGATACATCATTTTAGTGTTCTGATTAAGTTTAAAATGACTTACACTGGATGTCATCTTGAATGAGACTAAAAACAGAGTAGTTCTGTAATCAAAAGCAG
The DNA here is from genome assembly GCF_951216825.1 of Electrona antarctica. NCBI lineage: Eukaryota > Metazoa > Chordata > Actinopteri > Myctophiformes > Myctophidae > Electrona > Electrona antarctica. The sequence goes on from NC_136811.1 coordinate 6,901,737, forward strand.
CTGAGTTCTGGAGAAACTGCAGCAATGGGAATAAAACAGGTGAATGTAATCAAGATTTATTTATATGCATGTGGGCCTCTACACGTCATCATGCAGCACGTTTTCGTTCAAAGGAAGTAATTCAAATTGGCGTTTTATGGACTTTTGCATGGACTCTATACATGATACCTAAATTAAAAATGTCTCCTTGTTTTGGCATCTATTGTTAGGTATGCCCATATGATGACATGCTCTAAAAGTGTTTAACCACGTCTTTAACCACTACTAGGCCATCAGAGCCCCAGAATACTTTTCATCTCTAATTCTCCTCCATTTACTGTGCAACAGGATGCGAAGATTGAGGCAGAGGAATTCAGCAGCAGGTTGGGTCGAGAGCTCAATGCATCAATCATCTATTGTGCCTTTTCTGAAGGTGAGACCAAACGGCTATTAGCTGACCTGACAGACCAGCAGAATGTACCTTGTGTGTGTAGTACTGGGTGACGTGGACAAAGTCAAATATGACAACATTGTGGTGCGCTGTAAGCTCTAAGATTGGCTGTTAAAACAAAAAGGTTTTAGTTAAAAAAAAGATATCTCAGTTATTTCATAAATGGAAAATGACTTCTCAGTTGTTACACCTGATTCATCCATTCAGGAGAAAGAACCCATTATGAGCTTAAATTCAAAAGTGTTCTATTTTTTGTTTTGTTTCATCACTAGATTATAAATTAAGCATTGCACTCTCGATCTTGGTCTCTTATCACCTCTGTCTCGCTCTCTTTCCTGTTTCTCCAGAGAATCCTCCCTGCGTTTCGTTTGTTGACTCCAGACTCATCAGCCTTCATCCAGCAGAGTCAGCTTTCCCTAACCACCCAGGTAGGGCTTTGTGGTGGTCATTGTGTTGGACATGACATATAAAGCACATCTTCACGGTTCCTGGAAATGTTCAGTTAATTTGAAAGTGCAATATCCAGGCCCTGGGATAGTAATAGAAATCTATAATTTTGTAAAAGATTTGGAAATGTAATGGAAATCCGACAAAATCTTTTTATTTTTATTTTTTTAATTACACCAAATATATGAAAGTAGAAATTTAATATAAATTTAAATAGTTTTCAGTGGCTCCTCTGGGAAAAGTATGTTGTCAGTTTCGACTGGTTGACAAAGACAATATCAATAAAGTTACAGTAGTGGTCTCTCTCCTTTCGGAGAAAGTGACAATGAACATACCAGAGCCATAAGACATAGTTTGGATAATCTTTTAAAGAAATTGGATGTATAAAACCAGGCTCAAAGTGATATTCTTTGGTTAAAACAAAAAGTTTTTAGTTAAAAACTAGAAACACAATTTCAAGAAATTTGACTGGGTGCCTGCAGCTCGCCAAGTCTGTGCAGCATTTGGACAATGGACCCTGTAAGCGTAAATGTGGTTACATATATACTCTCAGAGTTACGGAGTTAAGGGTTCATTTGGTTACAAGTGTTAAACTCTCAGAGTTACAGACCTGTAAGGGTCAATTTGGTTACTTACAGTTAAACTCTCAGCGTTACAGACCTGTCAGGGTCCACTTGGTTACAAGTGTTAACTCTCAACAACGTTACAAAGCTGTAAGAGTCCATTTGGCAGTGTTGGGAAAGTTCATTTATTTTATGAACTAGTTCAGTTCACAGTTCAGAAATTTAAAAAGGAACTAGTTCAGTTCATAGTTCCTAATTCATTTTGAACTAAAGTTCATGGTTCCAAAAAATTAACTATTTTAGTTATTTTTCGTTCTTTTTTTTAAATGTTATTATTATTATTGCCACAGCCCATAGCCATATAGAACCGCAGACTTTTAAAAAATCACACCCGTGTGAAGTGAGTGGTGCAACTCCGTGTGGGGGTTCCCGGGGGGGGGGGGGGGGGGGGGTTCCAGACCCACAGGAACGCACCCAGGGTGCCGGCCCGGTCCCGGCGAGCCGCCCGTGTCCGAAACGGTTGAGAAAAATCACACGGTGTGATTTTCTTTTTACATTTTGGGAAAAAAATAGCTCTTTGCAAATGCCACCGAATGTAAGGATTAATCCTTTTTCCTTTCGGATTTCGGATTTCGGATTTTTAAGCGGCATTTTTGGTTTTCCGACGGAAAACGGCCGGTGTGCAACCACCTTAAGTATGGCGGATTTCAACCTGTGTTTTCTGCCATTGCATGGCAGGCACCCATAAAAAAGGTATCAGCTATTTCATAAACGGAAAATGCATTTTCAGTTGTTACACCCAGATTCATCCATTCAGGAGAAAGAACCCATTTTGAGCTTAAATTCAAAAGTGTTCTAATTAACTTTTTTTTTTGTTTCATCGCTAGATTATAAATTAAGCATTGCACTCATGATCTTGGTCTCTTATCTCCTCCCTCTTCTCACCTCTGTCTCGCTCTCTTTCCTGTTTCTCCAGAGAATCCTCCCTGCGCTTCGTCGGTCGACTCCAGACTCATCAGCCTTCATCCAGCAGTGCCAGCGTCCCCCGCCCACCCCTCAGAGACAGCCTCCCCCGCCCACCCCTCAGAGACAGCCTCCCCCGCCCACCTCTGGCCTGGTAAGAACTGCTGCCTTTTGCTGGAGCCATGGCTTTCCTCTTTGAAACTTCAATTGACTTGTAAAATTCTTCATACTTCAATGAGCACACTGCCGAGGCAGGGCTTTGTGGCGTTCAGTTTATTTCTGGCATTAATCGTGTCACGTGTGGCTAACATCGTCATTGTGTTGGACACAGCATACTGTATGAAGCACATTTTCACAGTTCCTGGAAATGTCAGTTTATTTGACTGTGCGATATCCAGACCCTGGGTGTTTATATAAGAACTTAATCACGCATCTGTCAAAATTTCAATAAATAAAAATAAACTGTCAGAACTATCATTCACATTCCATTTTTGATGAGAATTATTTGATGAGGCTGAATGTGTGAATAATCTCATCAAATAATTATCCCTGGGGTCATGTAAGCACTGTGTATCAGTCAGATATGTTCTATCCTATAGAGCTCCGAAGTCTGACGTCACTTTCAGTAGAGGTCGTCAATCTCCAGGTTCATGTATTTGTTTATTTGCATTGAGATCCCCAAACGGCGATTTTAGGTCGCTTCATATAAGAACTGTGTTTGAAAAATAAACGGACCACCTCTGCGTTTCTGTCAGGGGAGTGGCTGTGCGTCGTTAATGATGTCCATTCATATTTGATACAGCCAGTTTCTAGAGAAAATTGAATTAATGTGACCGCAAAAGCCTTGAAACTACATATGAATGCAATGTCGCTGAGCATATACGTCACGCCCAGCTGTCAACATATTGCGTTCCTGAGATTCCTCGTTGACGTAAGCTCAGCTGGTGGTGACTCGACTCGTACTAACCACGATACATTATATATCAATAAAATAAAAATAAAAATAAACGTAATTAACGTTCAGTTTCTGTTGTGCGACGGGCTGCGGGCAGAAGCAGCCTACCCGGAAATGTAGTCTCTGGGTTGTTTGGCTCGTTTCTAACGCTTATTTTGTTACTCTTTGGGTATATTTGTACATTTCCACCTTCAGTCGATGCTTCATATCCATATGAGTGAAAAGGCTGGGGTGATCGGTTTATTTTTCAAACACAGTTCTTATATGAGGCGATCTAAAATCCCCCTATGGAGAGTACAATGCTTATAAAAACATACATGAACCTTTGCGCTCACTGCCCTCTACTGGTAGTAGATGGCAGTGACGTCAGGACTTCGGTGCTCTATTCCAATTGAATATGATTGACTTCCAAAACTTGCCAACCCTGTAGCCAACCTGCTTGTATCTGAATGCTTTGAAATGATCCAAATTTGCTGTATTTGCTGTAACATCCTGTATGTAGCCTTGTGAAATGTATGTAATTATATTTAAGCAATTGTATTATAATTATGTAATGTTATGTATTTACATAGTTTGCATTGATCCTGTTTGACGTGATCTGTTCCATTTGTTTGCAATGTCCATTATAGCTAAAGGAGCTAAAGAAACAGTTGGCCGACAGCGAGGAGCATCTCCGGGCCAAAGACAAGCAGCTAGAAGAGACAAAGGTATGCTTCTGTAGTTCTGTAGTAGTCGTCATTGTCATTACCGGTATGTTTTCTTACGGTCTGGCTATGAAAGAGGCCAGCCTTAGGCCTCTTTTAGACGCCGACGGTCTCCAGATAAAAAAGTCCCGTTGCGTTCTCATTTTTTATTGACCCTTTACACGAGAACGCACACTTTATGAAAACGCTATAATGTCGATAGGTGGCGGTAACGGGCTGCCAAATAGACCAGTCACCCACGTATAAGATGAAGAACCAGGTATAGCCCCCCCTTCACGCAACCCTATCGGGTTTTGAATGACGCTTCCATAACACAACGTGGTTGTGGCCGTCGCTCGCTGCCTGCTTTTTACTAACGCATCGAGATGACAGACAGGCTGACAGGCAGCCCAGAGCATGCAGGCAGAGCGCGCCACGGGATGGTTATACCGTATATTTTATAATACATTAGGCTACATAAACGCGGCTGCCGCCTATCACAATTAAGGCATTTTATTTACATCATGGTTTTACATTCACCATCGCTGATGAGCAGCGCTTTGTAGGCGAGGAGGGAGGCTTGTTCAGGAACTCCATTATATCATATATGGCTCTGCATCAATGTAATAAACATATGCGCTGTGAGCCAACGTGAGCCATGATGTCATACGTTTTGCGGATTCAACGTTTTGCCTGTTTACACAGAGAAGGGATAAAACGGCGTTCTCAAAGATTTCCACTCTGGGAGGTGGTTTCACTTCCGTTTTCACCTCCTGAAAACGCCGTTCTCGTCTAAAGGGACACCAGCAAACGATACTTTATTTTGCCGTTTTCTATGAACACCGTTCTCGTCTAAAGACCACCTTAGAGGGTCTCTCCCGAGGTGAGAGGGACTACTAGTAGGACGTTGTAGGGCGTGCAAAGGCTCACATTCTAATACAGCCAGAAATATTTCATATTTATCACACAATTTTTCATTTTCACGATATATACTACAGTATATAGCTATGATAGCAGCGGTGGCCGAACGGATTGCAGAGCGGTCTTGATACCGGAAGGTCGCCAGTTCTAATCAGCGGTCCGACACGTTAAAATTTCCACCGCTGAAGTGCCCTTGAACAAGGCATTGAACCACTACGATGAAATGTTCTATGAGCAGGGCCTGGCTGGAAACAAGTTCTTGAGCTTAGCCCAGATACCCTGGGTAAATATAGTAATCATTTCATTTCATTTCATTTCATAGGTGAATAGAAAGTGCAGAAAGTGAGGATCTAGAAGTCAGAGTGGAGATGTAGTGATACATTATAGATATTGATATTCTCTCATTTAACATGTAAACAAAATGAAATAAGAAGGACGACTCTGGTTTTATTCAATTTTCCGATTTTGATTCTGGAAAGTTATGCAACTTCGGGCATATCTTCCTATATAATGCCTAATTTGCATATTCCAATGTACAATTTCAGTCAATTTGTAATACAATAAATTATTGTCTTCATTTAAGTAATCTACTGTACTGGGGAAGTGTCATGGTGATGTGTGTGCGCACGCGTGCGCATGCGTCCGCCCATTCGACGTTAATGTGATGGATTTTCAGGACTCTGTTAGCATAACCTCAGAAACAAAGAAGACACAATAAACCATATCTTAAGGTCAGACCGCACCAATGCAACTCTTGCTTGGCCTGTGTTAAACCATCCATACCAGTTGATCAATGTATTCTTCTGTGTGGATGCTTTGCACTCTTATTTGACCATGAGCCTGATTTGAATATTTTCTTGTTTAAACTTTTTATGTTATATGGTTTGTTCATGTATACTTGTATAACGTTGCTGTCCGGAGGACTCAATTTTTGAGGTTTTTGATTTTATTCCATAAATCAGTGCTATTGAACACCCTTTACATCTGTGTGTTATTTGAAAATATTGAACCAATGGAAAGTAGTAAAAAACGCATTGGACAAAACCTCTTAACTCCATTGGACCCTCAAATTGTCTGCTAAAACAGCTAACTCCACCACCTCTCTCCTTCTCATGCAAGTAATTGACAATATCTAAAGTCACAACACCAACTTTGATGAGGCTGTATTGCATCGTTTACTTAAAAATATAAGGTTTTATTAATTTCCTGAAAAATGAACATTTTGGAGTTATGAGGTTTCCTCTGGACAGAGATAAGTACTTAATCTGTCAAAATAAATAAATATATATATAATAATAACTGACGACCAGAACTGTAATTCACAGTTAAAGGACCACTTTTCAACTTCTCTTCCTATAATTGGTCCTAACTAATGTTCATGATAAAATACCACAATTTTTTCCTACTCAGTCTGTGTCTCATAGGAAGGCTGTGGGCAGTTCAGAAACCCGTCCACCAGTGACATCATCGATGGTGAATCCAAGCTAATAGAAACGGCAGGCTTTCTTTTCCTGAAAAGTTGCAATGCAAAAGTTGAATCCATCGTTCTCACGATAATAAAAATCTAAATATATTTTAAAACAAATCTTGTTTTAAAAAAAATCTGCCTAATGATGATGTCACTGGTGGACGGGTGTCCGAACTGCCCAAAGCCATCCTATGAGACACAGACTGAGTAGGAAAAAATGGTGGTGTTTTATCATGAACATTAGTGAGGACCAATTATATGAAGAGATGTTGAAAAGTGGTGAAGTGGTCCTTTAAATGGGGGAAGATTCAATTATTTGATGAACCTGATTTTTTTTTTTCCTTTTTTTTTCAAAGGCAGAGAAAACCAAACAGGAAAGACACCTGGGACTGGAGGTAAATGGAAATAGCCTACATGTTGCTTTTCATCTTTCTTTTAAAAAAAAGCATCCCTGGCTAAGAAGCCAAATATGCCTTAATATGTTATAATTAACATAAAATAATTTGTTTAAAACACCTTCAATATTTTATTTATTTTCTAAACCGTTCATATTTCACCCATGGAATTTATGGAATGCATGTGCTATGGTTATTGTTATTGAGACGAGTGTGTCAGAGAATGGACTAATAGTCGCTGAAATAAAGGATTTATGCAACTCACGTTAATTGGCTGATAATGTTCCAAACATTCTAATATTATGACAACTGTCAATTTGGCTATAATCTAGATTACGGTATCGTTTACATTAATCATTGGCTCTCAAACCCACATACCACGCGTAATGTGCGTTGCCTAACCAAAAGAACAGACATACAAACAATCAACATGCCGCTCGATGGCATGTCGACAGCTTGCAGATCTGTTCGACGAGGCGCATTGAGGCGCGCGCCGTGCTACTATGGGGAAACTGAATAGCTGTACAGCGCTACGATTTGGAATTAACCAAATAGCTGTAGCCAACAGTGGACTGTAACATTGCTTGGTCATCATGTAACTATATTACGTGTATGCAGCAACATTAACATTAGCGCTTACATATTTATATGGAGCATTTACCGTGGTGACGTTGATTAGGTAATTTAGGTTATTCACCCAGCTGGGTTCAACGAGACAAAAGTGTCTCGTTAAACCCTGACGTTTCCAAAACAAGCTATTGCGGATTAATCGATGGTCTTATAAAACATTTAAGCATATGGCAAGTTAACTTAAGTTATATACTTGATGCTGAGCACTAAGCAGCTCATTTGGCTCGCAAATCAGAGGCCAGACAGCGGTAGCAAGTTCAACAACCACCGTTCTATTCTGTCACTTCTCTGGTGCACTGCTGCTCCTCCTCCACCAGTCCGGTCACATAGTAGCCTAAACTGTAAAAGTTAATCACCAACATTCATACAGCTCAGCCCTCTTCATAAATACATTACACAAAAACAGAATTGTTATTTGTATTATAATACAATTATTTAAAAAAAAAAATAATAATAAAGAAAATCACGGAAAATCACAGAGCCCGAGGCTCGGCCCGGCCCGACTAATTATTGTGCATTTTGGGCCCTACCCTACCCAAAAATGTCGGGTATGGTCGGGTTCGGGCAGAGATTGAGAACTCTACCACACATGGACAAATTACATCATCAACTTGCGACGGGCATTGTCCCGGTGTTTTCAATTTTAATTTGAGTTATAGAGGACAATTATAATGTATTAAGGCATATTTGGCTTATTAGCCAGGCCTTTAAAAGAACATTTTATTTTTTTACAATATCCTATATGTTGCGGTGATGACAGCAATGGTTACTGAAGTATGGCCATTTTAAGTGAACGCTGCTTTAACATTCCTGCCGATGCAATTGCAGCACCCAGGTCCACTGTCATACCTGTGCGACCTTGTGTTCAGGAGGTGAAGGTGCATTTCCTCCCCAAAATCATAGTGTTACGCCTCTTTTATGCCACTCGGCCCACTTTGTGAGAAAAGACTACAGCAGTAGCGAACCGTTAGCTGAGCCGAATTAATGTGCTTGGTGCTGAATTGTTGGGATCCGATGGTAATTCCCCCCTGGATTCCTTGAATCATGACACAACTCCACATATAGACCCTTCCCATTTGTGCCCAGCTAGATTCTTTGTACCTCCGGTACACATTATCCCTGGAGTCATGTGAGCATGATGTACAGTATCAGTCAGTTCTATCCTATTCCAATTGAATATGATTGACTTACAAAACTTGCCAGCCCTGGGTAGCCAACCTGCTTGTATCTGAATGCTAATTGAAATTAAATTTGTTAATTGCATGCTGTATGTAGCCTTGTGTAATTTATGTATTTATATTTATGCAATTACTGTTTGCTTTGATCCTGTTTGGCATGATCTGTTCCATTTGTTTGCAATGTCCATTATAGCTAAAGGAGGTAAAGAAACAGTTGGCCGACAGCGAGGAGCATCTCCGGGCCAAAGACAAGGAGCTAGAAGAGACAAAGGTATGCTTCTGTAGTTCTGTAGTAGTCGTCATTGTCATTACCGGTATGTTTTCTTACGGTCTGGCTATGAAAGAGGCCAGCCTTAGGCCTCTTTTAGACGGCGACGGTCTCCAGATAAAAAAGTCCTGTTGTGTTCTCATTTTTTATTGACTCTTTACACGAGAACGCACACTTTATGAAAGCGCTATAATGTCGCTAGGTGGCGGTAACGGGCTGCCAAATAGACCAGTCACCCACGTATAAGAAGAAGAACCAGGTAGCTCCCCCTTCACGCAACCCTATCGGGTTTTGAATGACGCTTCCAGAACACAACGTGGTTGTGGCCGTCGCTTGCTGCCTGCTTTCTACTAACGCATCGAGATGACAGACAGGCTGACAGGCAGCCCAGAGCATGCAGGCAGAGCGCGCCACGGGATGGTTATATATTTTATAATACATTAGGCTACATAAACGCTGCTGCCGCGGCTGCCGCCTATCACAATTAAGGCATTTTATTTACATCATGGTTTTACATTCACCATCGCTGATGAGCAGCGCTTTGTAGGCGAGGAGGGAGGCTTGTTCAGGAACTCCATTATATCATATATGGCTCTGCATCAATGTAATAAACATATGCGATGTGAGCCAACGTGAGCCATGATGTCATACGTTTTGCGGATTCAACGTTTTGCCTGTTTACACAGAGAAGGGATAAAACTGCGTTCTCAAAGATTTCCACTCTGGGAAGTGGTTTCAGTTTGTTGCGTTTTCACCTCCTGAAAACGCTGTTCTCGTCTAAAGGGACACCAGCAAACGATGCTTTATTTTGCTGTTTTCTATGAACACCGTTCTCGTCTAAAGACCACCTTAGAGGGTCTCTCCCGAGGTGAGAGGGACTACTAGTAGGACGTTGTACGACGTGCGAAGGCTCACATTCTAATACAGCCAGAAATATTTCATATTTATCACACATTTTTTCATTTTCACGATATATACTACAGTATATAGCTATGAAAGGTGAATAGAAAGTGCAGAAAGTGAGGATCTAGAAGTCAGAGTGGAGATGTAGTGATACATTATAGATATTGATATTCTCTCATTTAACATGTAAACAAAATGAAATAAGAAGGACGACTCTGGCTTTATTAATTATAATTTTCCGATTTTGATTCTGGAAAGTTATGCAACTTCTGGCATCTGGGATCTCTCAGGCAGAAACGATACCCATACAGCCGCAGATCGCTCCTGCCAGAATTCGACCGCGTCTCTGCCGGAACCAAGAACCCCGTCAGCAGCCTCACCCAGGCGCCTCACAGCAAACCTGGCCTGGTAAGAACTGCTGCCTTTTGCTGGAGCCATGGCTTCCTCTTTGAAACTTTAATTGACTTGAAGTTTGCTTACATGTCAGTCAATTAAATAGTTTTCAGTGGCTCCTCTGGGAAAAGTATGTTGTCAGTTTCGACTGGTTGACAAAGACAATGTCAATAAAGTTACAGTAATGGTCTCTCTCCTTTCGGAGAAAGTGACAATGAACATACCAGAGCCATAGACTAAGACAGAGTTACGACAACTCCGTTCACTTCATGGGACTTCAGTCCAATGGTGGCTCTTCTACATATTAGGCATGCCGCGGTTTACCGAATTTCGGTAATACCGCGACAGGAACAGCCACGGTGTTGATACCGTGAGATTCCGAGCTTACGGTATTTTAATACAGCGTTGGTGGGCGGCGCATGCTGCGCGCATGCAGTGCAACGCCACTCCCAGACTAAGGCAAAACATTTATTTTCACCACACAGGTGCAGTAGATTGAAAAGTTGCTTCCTACCTTTGAGTTAGTGTTGCTGAAAGACACCCAGATCCAATTGTATATTCCATATTTCCACATGTACTAAACTAAAAGTGTGAACTGTCAAGTGTCAACACAGAGGCACGCAGTTGTGAGCATGCGCAGATTGCACTACCTCTGCTCCAGCGTGCAGGGTACAAAACGGCCATTAGGGGGATGGCTCCCCCTAATGGCCGTTTTGTACCCTGCACGCTAGTACAGTGAAATACAGTGGGGAATAGCTATTGATTCATTGATTGAATACTTTATTGGCAGAAATGTAATCAGTATAGGGTACAGTCCAAAGGGATCACTGAAAAAAGTCCTTGCAGTCTTGTTTCCATTCGGTCCTGGGTAATCAATTCATAATCATGACAAGTCACATGACAAATAACAAAATTCAAATTATCATAAAAGGTAAAAATAAAAAAATAAGATATGTAGGCCTACAGGTTGGGGAACAAAGAAGGGCTTATAAGGAGGTGGGGGTAGTCACTAGACATAGGTGGGGGGGGGGGGGGCAATCTTTTTTTTTTTAATATATAAATACCGTGGAATACCGAGGTATAGGTTTTCAATACCGGCACCGTACCGTACTGTAAAATCTCATACCGTGGCATGCCTACTACATATACTTCTCTATAGGTCTATAGGCTTTACAGTGACAAACAAGTTCCATGAACCATGTGACCGGGCGGTTTTCTGCCCCCCTCAATATCGTAACTCTGTCTTACTCTATGGCTCTGGGGCATGCAACTTACAGATTGTAGCTTTCATTGAAAGTGGTATGAAATAGTAGATAGGTCTGGTTGAAACCCCAAATAATTGCTAGAAGACATTTGTCAATGTATTCTGTTACTTTTGGGTGTAAACTAGAAAGGGCCAGGCATCGTTTTCAAGATGGGGGCGAGCCTAACTCGTTTGCTGTGTTTTTTGAAAACCTTATACCCATACCTAACACCATGCCAAAAATTTAAAAAATACTTACTTACCAAGTGTGCACAATTGTTATGATTTATTTAAGCTCCCTCAGCAGCCATCGTGGACGCATTCTTGAAAATGATATGCCTTTCTAGTTTTCCCAAAATTGTTGTTTAGCACACCCAATAGTAGAATAGGGACCCAACAAACCCACAGCCATACCATATCAATGTATGGACTGGTTAAACGATTCGACAAACTGATTCTTCAATCACACAGAGCGTCATGGGTTTTTGCTTGAATATTTTGTGTATAGTTAGTTACTAGCTACATTTGCAAACGTAGTATAGGGACTTGATTAGATTTATTTCTTTTTTTCTGCAAGCAGGTTACTCTGGAACATGAAGTGAAGAACTTCCTGTCCGCCGTGATCAGGCTGGCATCAAATGGGAAACACTCGTCTGAGACCACTGCCAACGTCAAAGAGCTGGTTAAGAACCTGCTGGTATGTGTCTTCATTTGATCGTTTGATCCCCACATGAGGAAATTGCTCCCAATTTTTTGATCGCACAGATTCAAATTCAGGCACATTTGCGACCCAAACGGTCGCAATTTCGAGCCCTGATGATGATATGATGATATGCTCTAAAAGTGTTTAACCACTACTACACATCGGAGCCCCAGAATACTTTTCATCTCTAATTCTCTCCTCCATTTACTGTGCAACAGGATGTGAAGATTGAGCCAGAGGACTTCCACAGCAGGTTGGGTCGAGAGCTCAACATACAACTAAGCCCATCTCGTCTGCATTCATTCAAGGTGAGACCAAACGGCTATTAGCTGACCTGACAGACCACCAGAATGTACCTGTGAATGTACATGTGTGTAGTACTGGGTGACATGTCATGGACAAAGTCAAGTGATAACATTGTGGTGCGCTGTGAGCTCTAAGATTGGCTGTTTTGGATAATCTTTTAAAGAAATTGGATGTATAAAACCAGGCTAAAAGTGATATTCTTTGGTTAAAACAAAAAGTTTTTAGTTAAAAACTAGAAACACAATTTCAAGAAATTTGACTGGGTGCCTGCAGCTCGCCAAGTCTGTGCAGCATTTGGACAATGGACCCTGTAAGCGTAAATTTGGTTACATATATACTCTCAGAGTTACGGAGTTAAGGGTTCATTTGGTTACAAGTGTTAAACTCTCAGAGTTACAGACCTGTAAGGGTCAATTTGGTTACTTACAGTTAAACTCTCAGCGTTACAGACCTGTCAGGGTCCACTTGGTTACAAGTGTTAACTCTCAACAACTTTACAAAGCTGTAAGAGTCCATTTGGCAGTGTTGGGAAAGTTCATTTATTGTATGAACTAGTTCAGTTCACAGTTCATAAATTTAAAAAGGAACTAGTTCAGTTCATAGTTCCTAATTCATTTTAAAACTAAAGTTCATGGTTCCAAAAAATGAACTATTTTAGTTATTTTTCGTTCTTTTTTTTATTTTTAGGGACCAAGAAGTCACGCAGTGACTTTGGTCACTTATTGTTTTTGTGTTTATTTTTCTTCTCCTTCTTCTTCTTCTTCTTCTTCTTCTCCTTCTTCTTCCGCCAAAAATAGCTGTTCTGACTGAATGGTGCAGTCGTTTTTTCCCAAGACGATTGGCTAAATGGTGGCGCTATAGCGCTCAATTGAAAATGCTAACTTTGAACGTGCATAGCTCATGAACCGTTTGACCGTTGGCAATGAAACTTTGATACCCATATGCGTCGCCTCATGCTGAACAACTTTCGTGTTCTGACTTTTGACCTCTGACCTTTAGATCACCCGCCATTTTGAATTATATGATCAGTACTTCTTCTCCTTCTCCTTCCGCCAAAAATAGCTGTTCTGACTGAACCGTGCAGTCGGTTTTCGCAAAACTTGTCAACATGATAGAGGACCATGCCAAACGGTGACTATGCGAAGCCCATCATGATTGGCCAAATGGTGGCGCTATAGCACTCAATTGATGCAAAACGTGCAAACTTGCAAACTTTGAACGTGCATATCTCATGAACCGTTTGACCGTTGGCAATGACACTTTGATACACATATGTGTCTCCTCATGTCGAACAACTTTCGTGTTCTGACTTTTGACCTCTGACCTTTAGATCACCCGCCATTTTGAATTATATAAAAAACAGTTCAAATGTAACTCCTCCCAGAATCTTTGCTCAAAATGCACGAAAACTTCTACATGTGAACTTTGGACCTATACGGACAAATAATCGTAGCAGATTTTTTCTAAGTGAAAAAATGAAGTTTTTATGAACGAATGAAAATTGCTGTTTTGTGAAAATTATTCTTCTGCCTCTAATACACACATATGCTTATGTCACTTTACTATGCGAAGCCCATCACGATTGGCCAAATGGTGGCGCTATAGCACTCAATTGATGCAAAACTTGCAAACTTTGAACGTGCATATCTCATGAACCGTTTGACCGTTGGCAATGACACTTTGATACACATATGTGTCTCCTCATGCCGAACAACTTTCGTGTTCTGACTTTTGACCTCTGACCTTTAGATCACCCGCCATTTTGAATTATATGAAAAACAGTTCAAATGTAACTCCTCCCAGAATCTTTGCTCAAAATGCACGAAAACTTCTACACGTGAACTTTGGACCTATACGGACAAATAATCGTAGCACATTTTTTCTAAGTGAAAAAATGAAGTTTTTATGAGCCAATGAAAATTGCGCACGCACACACACACACACACACTAAAGTTTGAGTACTTATGCTGAACTAACACTGAATGATTTTCCTGTTAACAATGGAGTAACTGATTGTCTCCATATAGCTCAGTCAGTCGAGCTCTTGCCCTTGGACCGCAAGGTTGTGTGTTCAAATCCAGCTACTGACAACTCAGCTTGTCAGTCTTATTTGTACATATTGTTGAACGCCCTGTGGGCTATATCAGTGAGATCAATAACTTTAAAGACTGGTGTGATAATAGCCACCTTATGTTAAACACCACAAAGACTAAAGAGATGATCTTCAATCCAAATCCATGGTTATGAACGATTGTCTGCCTAACACACACACGCATGCAGCCACGCACGCACGCACGCACGCACGCACGCACGCACGCACGCACGCACGCACGCACGCACGCACGCACGCACGCACGCACGCACGCACGCAGGCAGGCAGGGGCAGGCAGGCAGGCAGGCAGGCAGGCAGGCAGGCAGGCAGGCACGCACGCACGCACGCAGGCAGGCAGGCAGGCAGGCAGGCAGGCAGGCAGGGGCAGGCAGGGGCAGACAGGCAGGGAGGCAGGCAGGCAGGCAGGCACGCAGGCAGGCACGCACGCACGCACGCAGGCAGGCACGCACGCACGCACGCACACACACACACACACACACACACACACACACACACAAGACATGCCTAAAATGAGGACACACCTTCTTGTTACCAAATCACTGAATGGTTTTACTGTTTACAATATAGTCACTGATTGTCTCTGTGTAGGTCAGTCAGTAGAGCTCCCACCTTCGGTCCACAAGGTTGTGAGTTCAAATCCCGGTACCGACAACTCAGCTCGTCAGTCTCATTTGTGCGTGTTGTTCTTATTGCGCATTGTTCTTCTTCTATCTTGGTCCCGCTTTATCGCTGCTTGCAGCTATATTTATTATTATTATTGCCACAGCCCATATAGAACCGCAGACTTTTAAAAAATCACACCCGTGTGTGGGGGTTCCCGGGGGGGGGGGGGGGGGGGGGGGTTCCAGACCCACAGGAACGCACCCAGGGTGCCGGCCCGGTCCCGGCGAGCCGCCCGTGTCCGAAACGGTTGAGAAAAATCACACGGGTGTGATTTTTTCTTTACATTTTGGGAAAAAAATAGCTCTTTGCAATGTGAAATGCCACCGAATGCAAGGATTAATCCTTTTCCTTGTCTTTATTATGGGCCAACTTGTGAAAGCTACATGCTTTTATTGTGAAGGGTCTCAGTTCTTACAGCCTGCAAGCTCACAGCCTCACAGCCACAGCCTACAAGCTCTTGATCTACAAGCCTACGAGCTTGTAGATCAACTATTTTCAGCATGGAGCACGTGTACGACGAATAATCAATCAGGCATCACTGCGCTTCTGTGGAGGGAGGGAGATATATTTTGTTGGCCGAACGAGGCGATCATGTATGGACAGTTGGACACATACACATACCTCATCAACGCAAAAATAACAAGCAATTGGAATCTATTTTCCGTGGCACATTATAAACACGTTTACTTTACCTCCTCAGTGTTTGGGTCGGGACATGTAGGACTGTATGTGTCTGCTGTCTGCGTGCATATGCGCGCTGCTCGCTCCAGTGAAATTGTGCGGCTTGAGAAAGATTAGTTAATTTGTGTTGGATAAGGGCTTATTGGTGGGTTTTCCGCTAGATATTAAGGACTGATTAGGGTTAGTGTTTTAGCGGGGGTTTCGCCTGGAAGGCTCACTCACTTTTGAACGAAGTTGAACTTGAGAAAGTGACGTTCACACACGCCAGAAATGAACGCGTTCACAATGACGTTCATCAGGTAGAAATACAGTACGTTCAGTTCACGTTCAGCCGAAATAGGAACGTGTTCGTGAACTATCGTTCTTTGAACGCGTTCGGGTACATCACTGTCATTTGGTTACAAGTGTCAAACTCTCAGAGTTACAGACTGTGTCCATTTGGTTACAAGTGTTAAACTATCAGCTTTACAGACCTGTAAGGGTCCATTTGGTTACAAGTGTTAAACTCTCAGCGTTACAGAGCTGTAAGGGTCCATTTGGTTACAAGAGTTAAACTCTCAGTGTTACAGAGCCGTAAGGGTCCATTTGGTTACAAGTGTTAAATTCTCAGCGTTACAGAGCTGTAAGGGTCCATTTGGTTACAAGTGTTACACTCTCAGAGTGAATGACCTGTAAGGGTCTATTTGGTTACAAACCTGTAAGGGTCCATTTGGTTACCCACAGGATTGCGCCCAGGGGGGTGGCCCGGTTCCAACGAGCCGCCCCGCGTCCGAAACGGTTGAGAAATGACAGAGTTATGTGTTTCCTCGATTTTCTCCATTGACTTTCAATGTGTGTGTGTGTGTGCGTGTGCACACTGACAATGTGGGGGGAGCTGAAGCTGGAGCTGGAGCTGCTCCTGGAGGGGTCTAACGTCAGCTCACGTAGACCAGGAAGAGTGCAGTGTCACTGTCAACAATGCATGGAGTGTTGCTGTCACATCATCTAGAAGCACACCATTCCGAGCCGAGCCGCACGTTTTGATGTATATATTGCGGGGCTTTGGTAAACGGTGCGGCCGGCCATATAGGTCAAACTTTGCGGATAGAAAGATGGATGATGTTGATTAAAGGTCCCCACACAGTGCGATTTCGGATTTTTAAGCTGCGTTTTTTGTGTGCAACCACCTTAAGTATGGCGTATTTTAACCTGTGTTTTCTGCCATTGCATGGCAGGCACCCAGAAAAAAGGTATCAGCTATTTCATAAACGGAAAATGCATTTTCAGTTGTTACACCCAGATTCATCCATTCTGGAGAAAGAACCCATTTTGAGTTTAAATTCAAAAGTGTTCTAATTAACATTTTTTTTGTTTCATCGCTAGATTATAAATTAAGCATTGCACTCTCGATCTTGGTCTTTTATCTCCTCCCTCTTCTCACCTCTGTCTCGCTCTCTTTCCAGGTTCTCCAGAGAATCCAGCAGAGTCAGCTTCCCCAGTTTCCCCCGCCCACCCCTCAGAGACAGCCTCCCCCGCCCACCTCTAGCCTGGTAAGAACTGCTGCCTTTTGCTGGAGCCATGGCTTTCCTCTTTGAAACTTCAATTGACTTGTAAAGTTCTTCATACTTCAATGAGCACGCTGCCGAGGCAGGGCTTTATGGCGTTCAGTTTATTTTTGGCATTAATCGTGTCACGTGTGGCTAACATCGTCATCGTGTTGGACACAGCATACTGTATGAATCACATTTTCACAGTTCCTGGAAATGTCAGTTTATTTGACTGTGCGATATCCAGACCCTGGGTGTTTATATAAGAACTTAATCATGCATCTGTCAAAATTTCAATAAATCAATATTGTATCTGAATGCTTTGAAATGATCCAAATGTATTTGCTGTAACATCCTGTATGTAGCCTTGTGAAATGTATGTAATTATATGTATGCAATTGTATTATAATTATGTAATGTTATGTATTTACATAGTTTGCATTGATCCTGTTTGACGTGATCTGTTCCTTTTGTTTGCAATGTCCATTATAGCTAAAGGAGGTAAAGAAACAGTTGGCCGACAGCGAGGAGCATCTCCGGGCCAAAGACAAGCAGCTAGAAGAGATAAAGGTATGCTTCTGTAGTTCTGTAGTAGTCGTCATTGTCATTACCGGTATGTTTTCTTACGGTCTGGCTATGAAAGAGGCCAGCCTTAGGCCTCTTTTAGACGGCGACGGTCTCCAGATAAAAAAGTCCCGTTGCGTTCTCATTTTTTATTGACTCTTTACACGAGAACGCACACTTTATGAAAACGCTATAATGTCGCTAGGTGGCGGTAACGGGCTGCCAAATAGACCAGTCACCCACGTATAAGATGAAGAACCAGGTAGCTCCCCCTTCACGCAACCCTATCGGGTTTTGAATGACGCTTCCAGAACACAACGTGGTTGTGGCCGTCGCTTGCTGCCTGCTTTCTACTAACGCATCGAGATGACAGACAGGCTGACAGGCAGCCCAGAGCATGCAGGCAGAGCGCGCCACGGGATGGTTATATATTTTATAATACATTAGGCTACATAAACGTTGCTGCCGCGGCTGCCGCCTATCACAATTAAGGCATTTTATTTACATCATGGTTTTACATTCAACATCGCTGATGAGCAGCGCTTTGTAGGCGAGGAGGGAGGCTTGTTCAGGAACTCCATTATATCATATATGGCTCTGCATCAATGTAATAAACATATGCGCTGTGAGCCAACGTGAGCCATGATGTCATACGTTTTGCGGATTCAACGTTTTGCCTGTTTACACAGAGAAGGGATAAAACGGCGTTCTCAAAGATTTCCACTCTGGGAGGTGGTTTCACTTTGTTGCTAAAGACCACCTTAGAGGGTCTCTCCCGAGGTGAGAGGGACTACTAGTAGGACGTTGTAGGGCGTGCGAAGGCTCACATTCTAATACAGACAGAAATATTTCATATTTATCACAATTTTTTTCATTTTCACGATATATACTACAGTATATAGCTATGATAGGTGAATAGAAAGTGCAGAAAGTGAGGATCTAGAAGTCAGAGTGGAGATGTATGATACATTATAGATATTGATATTCTCTCATTTAACATGTAAACAAAATGAAATAAGAAGGACGACTCTGGCTTTATTCAATTTTCCGATTTTGATTCTGGAAAGTTATGCAACTTCGGGCATCTGGGATCTCTCAGGCAGAAACGATACCCATACAGCCGCATATCGCTCCGGCCAGAATTCGACCGCGTCTCTGCCTGAGAGATCCCAGACTCACCCAGCTGGCAGAATGCAAATGTTGTCCAGTGGAGTGGTTCTACCAGGCTAGATTTTAATATCTTCTTGTTTAAACTTTTTTTTTATGTTATATGGTTTGTTCATGTATACTTACTTATACAAGTACTAAATAAAATAACTCCAGAACTGTCATTCACTGCTAAATGGGGGAACATTCAATTATTTGATGAACCTGAATGTGTGAATAGTCTTCCATGTAAGGAATGTTGTTGATCTTTGTTCTATATTTTGTCCAGAAAGTACAAGTTTTATATTCATTAGAGAGTGAATTATTTGTATTTTTTTTTTTTTCAAAGGCAGAGAAAACCAAACAGGAAAGAGTTTTCAAACAACACCTGGGACAACACCTGCTGGAGGTAAATGGAAAATAGCCTACATGTTGCTTTTCATCTTATCTTTTTTTTAAAACGTAAAAGGATCCCTGGCTAATAAGCCAAATATGCCTTAATACGTTATCATTTCTATACAATATTTGTTTAAAACACCTTAAATATTTTATGAACGAAATTGTTCATATTTCACCCATGGAATTTATGGAATGCATGTGTTAAAAAAAAGTATTTAAACTATATTAACCTTAGGATTATTTTTATTAGCATTGTGCATTCCATAAATCCCATAGGGCTAAAACCACACATGGACAAATTACATCATCAACTTGCTACGGGCATTGTCCCGGTGTTTTAAATTTTAAATTTTAGTTATAGAGGACAATTATAATCATGTATTATTAGCCCGGGATCCTTTAAAAGAAAGACATTCTTTATTTTATTGTTTTACAATATCCTATTCCAATTGAATATGATTGACTTGCCAGCCCTGGGTAGCCAACCTGCTTGTATCTGAATGCTAATTGAAATTATCCACATTTGTTAATTTCATGCTGTATGTAGCCTTGTGTAATTTATGTATTTATACTGTTTGCTTTGATCCTGTTTGGCATGATCTGTTCCATTTGTTTGCAATGTCCATTATAGCTAGAGGAAGTAAAGCAACAGTTGGCCGACCGCGAGGAGCATCTCCGGGCCAAAGTCAAGGAGCTAGAAGAGACAAAGGTATGTTTCTGTGCGTCCGTCAGTCCGTCTGTCTGTCCAAAGCTAATGTGGTGGATTATTTCTAACCTATAATATTTTCAGAAACATTTTGGCCCTGTGACCCGACTGGGTCTACATGAAAACACATGTCATGATTTTGTAAATGAAATGTAACCATACTGCCTCTATAATATTTGTGTCCTTGTATGCATCTCCTTTGTGTGGACATAAATAAACGGTTAAAATGTAGACGTTTTAGAGATCCACATGGGAGCCATGCCATGATTGTACCATCTTATCTTGTCCTGTAGGAGCAGGCACAACACAATGAACACATCCAGGAGGAAATTAAGGCGGAACTTCAATGTGGCGTTTGCCACATTGAAGGGGGGCTCTTGATAGAGGTAACTATGAAGTCATGTGTTAATCAGTTTAAGAATGGCATATCTCACCACATGTATTCATCCTTTATTTTTTCCCCCTTTCTGTTCACAAATCCTTTTAATGTGGTAGCCTGTTAACCTCAAACATCGTAAACGGAGAACTACACATTTGAACCAGTAGATTATGTTTAGATACACACGTGTACCTTTTATTATGTCTATATTATGGGCTTTCAGTACTTCTGAAAACCTACACTAAGGCCCTTTTTGAAACTAGCTCCTCGCCACTCGCCCTACACACTTCCACTCGGTTTGAGCATAGATATATAAATAACCGAGACGCAATGCAATGCAAGTGGATGGGAGGGGGATTCCGGTACCGTCTCTATTATTTATATATCTATGCTCAAACCAAGGAGCTACTTTCAAAAAGGGGGTAACCCTCTTCTTTGCACTGACAATGATGTGTGTTTTGACTTCCCCACCCTGTAGCCAGTCATCCTGAACTGCACTCACAGCTTCTGCACTTACTGCATCAGGAAGTGGTGTGAAGGGAAAGACGTACCGAAATGCCCCTTATGCCGAGAGCCAATCCAGTCTCAGACACGCAGCCTGGTGCTGGACAAATACATGGAACGCATCGTGCAACGGCTCTCCCCCGGCGAGAAAGCCATGCGCCACCGAGAGATCAAAGAGAGGGGTAAGTGCTCAATTTAGCTTCATTGGTATCCTCCCGTTGACTTGGTTTTGCATTGTGGGGTTAAGATATGGAATGGCTTGACTAAGGATGTTAAACACAGCAGTAGTATCACACAATTCAAAAAACTGCTCAAGCGTATTCTCCTGGCTAAATACAGTATAACATAGGCCCAGGTAGGGCCGGGCCTTCATTTCCGGGCCTGTTGAGAACTCTAGTTTTCGCCGGCTGCCGGGCGCGGCTGTGGTAATAACTTTGGGGCGGGCCCGTCTAGGGTCTGAATGGACAGGTATCAGTCAAATGGGAGACATCGAAGAGGAAGGACGGGTGGGGAAGGATCAACATATGGAATGTCAGAACAGGTCAGCTCCATATAATGTATATGGAGATCTACGAGTTTCAGGTCAGATGTAGAGTTTTTGGCCGGCTCCATATATGCAGATCTAGGTGATCCAGTCTTCTCCATGTATGGCTATCCAGGGTTTGATGAGGTCAGTGCCGTGATCTTCATATATGGAGACGGCCATATATGGAGCGTGTCACGAGGCGTGACAGACTGACGGCCATATATGGTGGCGTGACGGACGACAGACTGAGACCCTGTACAGACGAGGATGGCTCTGGCTGTTAGCCGTGCTAGTTTGTTAACGATATTAAAGTTTCTAGCGTCTACATTGCGGTTATGTTAATTATGCATGCCGTATACACCGCTCCGAATTCCAGAGAAAGCTGTAGTACACATGCCCGGCCTGTAGATGGCAAAAAAAAAAAAAAAAAAAAGCTGTAGTAGGTAAAATGCATGTGAATGCACTGTAGCTGATATTTGTCTCCACCAGGCCGAAGGCATGGGGAGAGAGTATGTTTTGCACTCCGTCCGTGTGTGTGTGTGTCCGTCCGTGTGTCCGTCCGTGTGTGTGTGTGTCCTTCCGTCCGTCCGTTACCAGCTAATCTCTGGCACCGTTAACCCGGTCGATGCCAAACTTTGCACACACACTCCCTGGATGCCAACGATGAACCTCTGCCCCACATTTTCCAGAACGGCCTGTTATAGCGCCACCATGAGGCAGCTTTTCACATGTTTTACCTAAAACTGCACCGATCTGCGTGAAACGTTGCATGCACACTCCCTAGAGGCCAAGGACAAACCTTTGACCTGCATTTTCCGCATCTGCCTTTTATAGCGCCACCAGGAGGCCGACTTTTGTAAAACACATTTTTGGATATTACTCCTCCAGATTCTGTCCAAAAATCTCACAAATCGTTACAGAGTATCTCTATGGTCATGTGCTCAAGTCGGATCTGTCCCATATTTCATATTCCATCCTAATTGGCTATAATTGGCTTTCACAGTTTGCAAGATTGCCCCCTTTTGAACAAAAGCCTCAAATCATGAACGCAGCATGCAATTTACGTGAAATCTTTCACACATTTTCCTACTAGGCTGAGGAATATATCCCACCCTTTTCACATTGGCCTGTTATAGCGCCACCAACAGGTTGATTTTTGCAAAACACATTTTTGGAACAAAATGCCTCAAATCATCCAATTGCCATCAAAGGCAAACATGTTTATATTACTCCTAAACATGTTGCCAAACATCTCACACAGTCCTATCCTCCTGGTGGAGACCTGTGCCCAGAAGGGCACTTTTTCTAGTTTTCTTTCTTTTCATTACTCATTACAATTGTAATAATTTTACATAGGCCTGCTAATATTCTCATATTAAACTACCCTCTTCTGCAAGAAGTATAGGCTACAAAGTATACATAAGCATGAGCTTCATAGGTTGCAGATCTTAAAGCTCACAACGAGGGGCGGCATGATGCACTGTGAATTTATGAGTTTGACTTTAGAGATTATATTCAGGGCGCAACACTGCTGAATGTCAGATAATTGCTCGTTAATAGATTCCACCTGCTTCCTGCACAGCGCTAAACATTTTGCCTAATCTGCAGCTTAACAAGAGAAATTGCACATAGGCTACTATACAGGCCGTTTATCGAGGAATATGGACAGTAAACGTCGGTATATCCTACCTGGGGTCTCTCAATGCAAAGCCGGTTTGAAGTTACACAAAGGCTTTGCCCGGCGTGACATTTTGGCTCACCATCCGACCACCTTTTTTGACTTCCATTTTAAAATTACAGTTTAACATTTCAAAACGTATATGGAACTAAATGCATGGAGGTACTTCTGTTTTAGCTAGACACTGCTGAACATGCTCCTTTTCTGTGTTTTTCCAGCAGCCAAACAGGACAAAACTCGGGTGACTCCAGACCCAATGGAGGAGTCCTCTTCCCAGGACGTTTTGTACCTCCATGCCAGCCCTGGTTCTTCTGTATACGTTAATAGTCCTGCATACAGTAACAGCCCTGGTTCTTCTTCTAGTTCATCTGAGAATGAAGAGGTGAGATAAGCTTGTTCTATATTAAAAAATCACACCCGTGTGAACTGAGTGGTGTAAGGTTTTATATAGCCTGATCAGCTCTGATCTGACGTAATGAAATCACACCCGGATGTGATTTCACTACGTCCGATGTGAGGTATTATATAAGGTAAGGTATTATATAGCCTGATCAGCTCTGATCTGACGTAATGAAATCACACCCGGATGTGATTTCACAACTGGCTTTTTTTGTGCAGAAAAAATGAGCATGGTTGCTACGGTCATCCAGTTCACCCGGGTGTGATTTAATTACGTCAGAAATTATTTTGAACATAGCAACCATGATCATTTTTTCTGCACACAAAAGCCAGTTGTAGGAGTGGTTTACACCACTCAAAAATAAAAACCATACTCACGAATATATATATATAATTTTTTTTGTCTATATATATATATATATATTCAATCCATAATCATCCTTAACTGAACCTTACAAATGACCAACTTCCGGGGGCACGGTGGCACAGTCGGTAGTGTTGTCGCCTCACAGCTAGAAGGCCCTGGGTTCCATTCCCGCTCGGGACGCTGTGGGCGTCATCAGTGCTCATACCCGAGGCGGGGTTGGCGAAAGGGCCTTTCTGTGTGGAGTTTGCATGTCCTTCCCGTGTCCCCTAGGGTAGGTACCCTCACAAAAAACATGCAGTAATGCTGGTCTCTAAACTGCCTCCCCCTGGCCACCCGGGGCGCCTGATGGAGGGGAAAGGAACTGGTTGGAATAACTGTTCCTTCCACACGCTACGTCCAACCAGGGAAACTCCCCCCTGTCAGGTGTAAAGGAGTGACTTGGACACTCATGCATGAAGGAAGCATGAGTTCAAGTCCGTTGCTCTCTCCAGGTTGGCGGAGGGTGTGTAGAGCCCAGGATCACATTAGATAATTGACACAGGGGTGAAAAATGGGTTACAAAATCGTGGGATAAAAATTATAAAAAAAACAAAAACAAATGACCAACTTCCAAGAGAAACTATTACCAGTAAGACGCCTGAGGGCGAGAAGCTACCTCGCCCTTTGGAGCGGGTCTTGAGTGTACAGGGTACCATGGGGTCAGATCAACATATGGAATGTCAGAACAGGTCAACTCCATATATATCGTCTAATACCGGGGCTCCACCGGTCACGTCAGTGCCGCGTCTCCGTCACCGTCAGGGAATGTTCCCTTTTTATTCAATGAAGGGTGGCTCCACTGCCCGCATTGCGTTGCGTTGCGTGACTGCATTAAAATTGCCCCGGTTCGTTTTTTGACGCACGCGACGGAGAAACCTAACCGCAAGCACGGGAGCAGCGCATGTTCGAGCGGTTCCCGCATGTCGGACTAATGCTCCGTCGGAATTACGTGCGGATCCCGTTGCGTGTGAGAGAGAGAGAGAGCGAGTAAGATTCTATTAAACATGCACACACTAACAATATTTTAAAATAAGAGGCATCTGGGGGAAGGGTTTGTTCTCCGGGGGAAATGTCTTTCCAGGCCAGAAGTTACTAGAATAAAAGAGAAAAAATGGCCTACAAATAATCTGTTCTAGTATAGTTCATGTTTTCTTCTTTTTTTTACCTTTTTTTTTTGATTGAATATTTGGAGGGGAAAGGAGTATTTTCATTTCCCAATGTCACATTCTATCTTTGTATCCACTACAGCACAGCATGGCTCTGTAGGCAAGGAGTCTGGCGTGTGTTTCAGCCCAAAGTTAAATATTTCAGAAAATATAAAACCGTTACTGTATGAGTGTATGTGAAAACCTTTTAGCAGAAGGCCGATGCACACCTCAGAAGGCTAGTGACAGGTGCGTAGGGCAACAGAGCATACATTAAAAAGGCTATCTTTGAAAAACAAAGAAAAGGTCCCGCACACTGTCAGACACTTGCCAAAATGTTGCTCTTTATTGGGTCGACGTTTCGGTCGATTAGACCTTCATCAGGACACACAATAGAGGGTATGCGGATGCTTAAAGTGAATGGCACATCGAGTGGCAAAGCAACATGCAAAGTGAGTTTAACATCGTTTAACGTTGTTTAATGCAATCAGATAAGACTTTTCTATTTGGATGTATGGGCTGTCAAGGCCAGAAAGTCGTTTTTTGCCACTCAGTAGGCGTTCCTGCATAACTTCCTGGTTTGATGATGATGTCACGCGCATACCCTCTATACAGGGCACAATAACCACTAATTGGTGGTTAAGATACCCTTTGTATGTGAAAACAGCCATGGCAGAATATACAAGACATTTGACACCGCGTAGCGGTCCAGCAGTTATATTAGACCTGCTCAGACACAGTCGCCCGAAGTCCCTCTTTTAGAAGACTCTGAAGTCTTCTATAGGAGGTTCTGCCTCCTGTACAGAGCCACACACACAGTAAACAATAAACAAATCAGCATTCTCCTTTTCTGTGTTTTTCCAGCCGAGCCGTTCTTGGCGACCCGGAGCCTGAGGACGTGTTGGTGATCCCAGCCCAGGCAGCGCAGCTGCTGATTAACATGATGATGTCATTTTTCAAGCCACTATAGTCACCAACCTTGGTGTTAAATGATTTAAAGCTTGACAAACCTATACTGTGTCTAGTTTAAGCTGATAAAATTGATCAGCTGAGGCTTTTTTTCTTTAAAGAAATTAAGTAATTTTTTGCCTTTTCTATGTATTTTTTTATTTAACTTCAAAAATCCATGCTTTTATCTCTACTGTAATGCAATGTACGTCGTCGGTTAAGTAGTGGTGTCAAAAACAATCGATTCATTAATGCATCGCAATCCGGCCGTGCACAATTCTGCATCGATGCCAGCAGCAACGTGACGCTCATGCTGACGCGCTGAGAGACGATGGCGTAAGGACAGACTACATGTATTAGGGGTGTAAAAAAAAATCGATTCGAATTAGAATCGTGATTCCGTTATGAACGATTCAAAATTGATTCATAATTTCCAAAAATCGATTTAAGCTTACCCTAATCACAGCAAACATCATGTCTTCAGTCATTTTCAAGTTACTGTAGTCACTTCAGTTCAAGACTGGAGTAGATTGTGATGAAATCCTATGTATTGAATCGAGAATCATTTTGAATAGAAAATCATTTTGAATCTGGAAATCTCGATTTTGAATCGAATCGTGACCCCAAGAATCGGAATCGAATCGAATCGTGGGACACCCAAAGATTCACAGCCCTAACATGTATCTCTAGATAGACTTTCGTAGCTGCCTTTCTGACTATCAGCGAGCTGTAATGGCTGCAAAAACAGAATATATTGCCAACCTATAGTTACTGTGAACAGCAGCAAGCCCCAGGTTCTTTTTAACATTTTTAAATTGTTTTTGATGCGGTTGGTTGATGTGGTGTCCTGCTGTTGATCAACACTTCAATCACGTCTGGCTGTGTCCCATACACTGACACCACGGCGCGTAATCAGCGCCTCAAACGGTGACTCCGCCCACCCCCGGGGGAAGTTGTGATTTGCGCTCGTTCACTGCAATGCAATTTGCGGCATTTTCAAAACAATATTGAGCAGAGTAGCGATTATCAAAAGTATTTGCAATGCCATACGTTGAAAGATCTGTTGCCCGTGGACAAGGCACGCTACCTCCGCAAGTTAGATAGCATCGGCATAGATGTTTGTCCGTATGTGATTAAGGATTGGACCAAGTTGCATTGGCAGCCATAGAAAATTCTTACCCCAGGCTAAAACCGGATGTGACGTTTTTGGGCATTCCTGTGTAGCGTGGTACCGGACAGATATGAACACAGATGGATTTTTGTTCATAACCAAATGAACACATTACAGGCACGGTACATAACCCCCCCCCCATGTTCTCCCTGACTGCTTGACTGCTTGACAAACTCTACTTACAAGAGAAGGGGGGGGGGGGCTGAACCAGGACCCCTACGTAATGTGAGCTTTATTGCCCATTGGAATGCAGGCTACATGAGCAGGCAGGATGCTGATAGCAACCTCTCTAATACTTCACAATGGAAAGCGAACAATTTGAATAAAACTGCTCACGTATTATGCCTTTGAACCACGAATATATATATTGGTATATTATATTGGGGTTCAACCATATATATATATTGTGTTGAATTAATGTGATGTGTGTTTGTAAATAATTATATTCTGGCTTGCCTGACTTCTAATTTACATACGGCTGTGCTGTTTGATATCTCCACATGTGTAAGTTCATGCTGATTCCAAATATTCAGTCAGATGTATTAATAGGAGTTCCCTAACTGTTTAACTGTTTAACTGTTTAATGGAGAGTAGTACCAGTGCTCTATGAAAAAGGGCAGTTCCAACCATGACAGCTCACACACGTCCGGCCCAAGGAGCCAGTCTCCGCCTCTTCAGTATAAGCAGCCATGCTCAAGCAGCCATCGCTCTCTTAACTTCTACTGGGACGACGGAGGACCAGCAAGGGAGGGTTGACGCACGTCCCCGCCCACACACACTCTGTCCTCCTTCACTGACCAGGCCCTGGGTTGACTCTGTCCCCACCACAGAAGTTCCATTTTTCTGGGTAAGACCTCAGCGCCACAGCGGCCGGTTCCCAGAGACCGTGAGGCAACCCAAAACTGACCAGACGACAGCTTCTCTCTCTACGAGAATCTCAGGGCCACAGCGAGGATAAGACATCCCAAGTCTCCTCTGCCGCTCGAATCTTCAAGAGGGTCAGCTTAAGCCAAGTGCCACCAAGCTGATCCCGACAAGGGAAACCGATGCCTGCGACCAGCTGCCTCTGACGACTACTAAACCCCTGCCCAACTACATCCTTCTGGGCCTGCCATCCACCGCCCCTAGCCTCTGGCTCTCGACAGCACCACGGCCCAGCTACCACATGGTCACCGCTACAGACAATGGCTGCCATCCACTGCTGACCTCTACACACAGGCGAGCATATGTCACATGATAGATGGCAACTGAGTGTAGCATTCAGGCTAGGGTAGATGTTATTTTGGAAGGTAGATCTGCTATTTTCGAAACCTCTCTTTTATTATTTCATGTTTCTTTTCCCTTTATTCGTTTCATGAGCTATCACTATTTACCTTTACCTGACCTTACTTTGATCAAAAGGTTTCATTTAAACCTGTGTCCATTTTTGGGATTGTTTGTACACATTTGATTTATTTTGTTATAATAAATTTATATGATTTTCATTAAGAAGTCGTTGTGTATTATATCTCAATATTTACAGTACAAGTACCGTTGGAATATTTAATGCAAGTCTGTCCAAGAATTCATGTTACATTACAGTGACGTGAGCAATATAATTATTATATTGTAATATTTTAATAATTCATATTCATAAATTATGAATATTGATATTTGAAATATTACGTCCTGACAGCTGTTACCGCAGCTATATTACACCTGTCTAGCCAGTGTGTCAGTGTATGTGCCCTAAAAAAATGCTGTAGTCCAACCTCTTAAAAAAGAAAAACCTGGATGCCTCTAACCTGTCCAATTTTAGCCCCATCTCCCAGCTTCCCTTCCTGTCTAAGGTCTTAGAAAAAGTGGTTTACACTCACTTACAGACTTTCCTAGTCAACAACGACCTCTATGAGACATTCCAGTCTGGCTTCAAGCCAGGCCACAGCACGGAATCTGCTCTTCTGAGAGTTCTAAATGAGTTCTCTTAACCGCTGACCCTTGTTCTCCTCGATTTATCAGCAGCATTCTATTTCTCCTGCACATGCTGCCCCTTGGAGCTATCTTTGTCTATCATAGCATCCCCTTCCACTGCTATGCTGACAACATCCGTACCATTTATAGCCAATGCAAACGACTATTTTAAACTAGCTGATATTAAAACCTGGATCGACTCCAACTTCCTGAAACCTCAATCTTCGGCCACGACACTCCTTCCACAACCCCTGGCCCTATCAACCCCAATATTCGTTCAGCCGTCAAAAACCTAGGCGTTACTTTCGACAATAACTTCAACTTTGACAAACAGATTAGCTCCGTGGTAAAAAGCTGTTTCTTCCAACTCAAGACTTCTAGCCAAAGTCAAACCTTCTGTGTTATCTCCCCTCTAAACAATTGGAAATGTCCATTCATGCCTTTATTTCGTCACGGCTGGATTACTGTAATGCGTTGTATGTACAGTAGGCATTGCACAGTCCTCACTTAGGCGCTGGCAGCTGGTTCAGAATGCAGCTGCTTGCCTCCTTACCTACACTAGGAAATGTGACCACATCACCCCCATTTTAGCTGGATTGCATTGGCTCCCTCTGTGAAGTTCAGAATAGATTTTAAGGTACTTTTATTTGTCTATAAATCTCTACATGGGCTGAACCCCTCATATCTATCTGCACTCCTGGAGGATTATACTCCAGCCAGACCTTTTGAGGTCTGCCAGCCAGCTGCTTTTGACTGTTCCCCCCCCCCAACTAATTTAAGATCTGGAGGTGATTGTGCCTTTGCTGTTGCGGCATCCTTTTAATATAATAAGTGCCCAGTCCATTTGAGCCGTTCAGGTCTCTTCTCAAGACTGAAGACTCATCTCTTCTCTATGGCCTTACTTTGATCATTCCTGATGTTTTGTTGTCGTTGATCTGATCCATATCTTGTTGCCATGTGGGCGCACATGCATTATTGTTTTTGATGATTTTGATTTGATTGATTGATTGATTGATTGATTGATTGAATACTTTATTCGCATAAATGTTTTCAGTACAGCCTACAGGGTACAGTCAAACACACGTCCAAGGGATCACCGGAAAAAGTCCTTGCGGTCTTGTTTCCATTCAGGTCCTGGGTATTCAATTCATAATCATGAAAAAACAAATAATAATTAAATAATATATTTCTAAATATAATATGTTCAGTACGTATATCTATATTGACTGATGGAAAAGATGCCATGTTGTGCAGTGATAGTGTACATCACTTAAAACTCCAGTCATTTTAAATGTGCTCTATGAAGTGGATTGTATAATTGTGGCGTATAATCTATATATTTTAGTTTTTCATACTTTCACACTGTTTTGTACTGTTTGTGAAACGGTTCAATAAATCTGAAAACTTAAGGAGAAATCACTTTGTGCATCACTGCATCACTCATGATTCCTACGTCACCACCACAGTAGAATGAGAGGACAGACGTCACAAGTTCACAACATCTTGAAAATGAATACATTCAGTAAACCTCTTTGTTGGCATAGTTAAAGACAGACAATGAAACCGCCATAGGTTACTACAGCCATAAGAGTTATAGGATACAGCTAGCTAACCACAGAGCTCTTCCATGTCTATCTTTCAACCTGGTGTCACTATTTTGGGGCATATAGGTGAAGTTTCTATAGCCATTCAGTGAGATTGTAGATCTGACATTTTCCCTATTAATCGTACAATGAAATGTATATAAAACATCACACTTGTGAGGGCGCCTTGCTTCTGTAAGTCACTTTTGTAAGTGGGACATCGGACCAACGTTGCTTCCGAACAATGAGGTCTCGGACTAATGGGCAATGGGCATGCATAAAAGTCCATAGACTTGACTGCCACTACATGACGTCTCAGGGGGCATGCTGTTTTTTTTTGTTTTTTGTAATAACTTTTTATTGAATTTTTATGTTTTCACATAAAGATGAATCAAATGTATAAAGTGAGACTCACTCAAAGTAACTATAGTAACTTAAGTTTTCAAAAAATTGTAGTGTAGTAAAAGTACAAATTTTGCCTCTGAGATGCAGTGGAGTAGAAGTAAAAGTATTGGAAATTGGAAATACTCAAGTAAAGTACAAATACCTCTAAATTGTACTCAAGTACCGTACTTAAGTAAAAGTACTTCGTTACTTTACACCACTGTACTTTAGTTACTTTCCAACACTGCAGATACTGTATAGTGAATCTATTCATCTGTCTGTTCGTCCTGCTCTTCTCTTCGGAGTAGAGGTCTGACCTTCATAGTGATGGACTTCAGGGAATAGTCGATACCTTTCCATGTAGACCACACCACACCACACCGACGCCCCTGGGTTTGTCGCCGTAATCTCCCCACATATAAACTCCATTGGGATTGTATTCATGACACCTTGCGTACCACTAACCCCCCTAGATATGCTCTGGCACATCCCGGGCTGTGGTCTCGATCTAGAGCGGAGAATCTCTGTCCATTGTGAGAGCTCAGTGAGTCACCTGTGTGGAACGAGTTGAAAAGGGAAGGTATATAATATATAATATAATATATATATTATATATATTTATATATATTATATAATTCATATATATATTATATATATATAATATATTTATATATATATATTATTATATAATATAATATAATAAGACCAGTGCAACTCATCACTGTCATCACCACAAACCAAATGTTTCAAACGGTGGTGGAAAAAGTACTCAATTGTTACTGCAATTTATAAAGTACTTCGTTCCAAGTAAAGGTACGGAATTGAAAATGTACTTGAGTAAAAGTACAAAAGTATCGGCATCAAAATGTACTTAAAGTACTAAAAGTAAAAGTACTCATATACATATTGCAGAATGTCCCATTTCACAAGTTCAAAATGTGTACAAGATCTATTGAAACTAGAAAGGTCGCAATTTTAAAAAATTGCAAAGTGTGGTTGCCGCAGTGGCTTACATATGCCCCTCCCACTAATATTGCCAGCCAATTACAATGTCGCGTCACCCCTGCGATCATGCGTAAGTAATTCGGAGGGGATTTATCCCCCAAAAATCATGTTTTTGCGACAAACGGTTACATTTCTCGCATTTGCGGCGCCCCCTATGGATGAAAATGGAATTGCTTGGAACTTGGTTGATTGAACCACCCGGGACATGTGATTCAAATTTGGGATGGATTGGACATTCCGTTCGTGATTTGTGGCATTTTTTGTAAAGTAGGCCCCTCCCACTAACTTCGGAAGCCGATTACGGCCGAACGATACGCACTATCAAAATTCCGCCTGTGGTGTCTTCATCGGAAAGGTCCAGAGATCATGTGTACCGATTTTTGTGAGATTTGGACAAAATCTGTAGGAGGAGGAGCAAAAAGTGTGTTTTGGAGAAAATGCAAAATGGCGGAAAATCTACCATGACGCAAATGGGCGTGGCCTATATGGGGAGATGCGTCATGGCCCAAGGAATACAGGGATAAAGGAATTTTGAATTTACGACCTACGGTTCAAGAGTTATAAGCCAAAACGTAAAGTGGGCTGTTATAGCGCCACCATGAGGCCGACCGATATAATTATAAGTTAATTAATTTTAGTAAGTATTACGAATTATCCCTCCAAGTTTTGTAACTATAGCCCTTACGGTCTCCGAGGAAAATATACTTGAATGTGATTTTTCGCATTTTCCCATTCATGTCAATGGGGAAATTTAATTCACTAATAAATTCATATCAATTAAACTATACAATATTTCTCTTAGCAATGAGCAAGCACACCATTTCCGATTTTTCCGGTCAATTTGAGATATGGCTCAAGTGCGTACAGTCAAAACTGTGGAAGGAGTAGCGTTTCAAAATAAAGGTTACTCCAGTAAAAAGAAACTAGAAAGGTCGCAATTTAAAAAAATTGCAAAGTGTGGTTGCCGCAGTGGCTTACATATGCCCCTCCCACTGATATTGCCAGCCAATTACAATGTTGCGTCACCCCTGCGATCATGCGTAAGTAATTCGGATGGGATTTATCCCCCCAAAAAACATTTTTCTGCAAGAAACGGTTACATTTTTCGCATTTGCGGCGCCCCCTATGGGATGAAAATGGAATCACTTTTGGCTTTTGGTTGATTAAACCACCCGCGACATCTGATTCAAATTTGGGATGGATTGGACATTCCGTTCGTGACTTCAGGCATTTTTTGTAAAATAGGCCCCTCCCACTAACTTCGGACGACGATTAAGGCCGAACGATACGGACAAAAAAAATTCAAAAAATCTGAAAAAAATTGAAACGCGGTCCGATAGGTCCAGAGATCATGTGTACCGATTTCTGTGAGATTCGGACAAAATCTGTAGAAATAGAAAATAAAGGTGTGTTTTGAAGAAAAATCAAAATGGCGGAAAATCTATCCTGACGCAAATGGGTGTGGCCTATATGGGGAGATGCATCATGGCCCAAGGAATACAGGGAGAAAGGAATTTTGAATTTACGACTTACGGTTCAAGAGTTATAAGCCAAAACGTAAAGTGGGCTGTTATAGCGCCACCATGAGGCCGACCGATATAATTATAAGTGAATTAATTTTAGTAAGTATTACGAATTATCCCTCCAAGTGTTGTAACTATAGTCCTTACGGTCTCCGAGGAAAAAATACTTGAACGTGATTTTTCGCATTTTCCCATTCATGTCAATGGGGACATTTAATGCACGAATAAATTAATATCAATTAAACTATACAACATTTCTCTTAAAAACGAGCAAGCACACCATTCCCGATTTTTCCGGTCAATTTGAGATATGGCTCAAGTGCGTACAGTCAAAACTGTAGGAGGAGTAGTACTACAAAGTTTAGGGTTACTCTAGCGAAATAAAGAAACTAGAAAGAGGCAATTCTGGGAAATTGCAAAGTGTGGTTGCCTCACTCGCTGATATAGGCCCCTCCCAGTAATTTTGCTAGCCAATGACAACGTCAAGTCACCCTTGTGATCATGTGTAAGTAATTCAGAGTGTTTTTTCCCCCCTGAAATCATGTTTTTGCAATAAACGGGTAATTGTTTTTGCAATTGTAGCGCCCCCTATGGATGAAAATGGAATTGCTTTTGGCTCTGCGTTGATTAAGCCACCCTTGACATGTGATTTGGATTTGGGATGGATCGTACATTCCGTGCGTGAATTGTGGCATTTTTTGTAAAATAGGCCCCTCCTACTATCTTCGGAAGACGATTACGGACGAACGATACGGAAGATCAAAATTCTGACTGTGCTGTTTTAATCGGATAGGTCCGGAGATCATGTGTACCGATTTTTGTGAGATTTGGACAAAATCTGTAGGTGGAGGATCCAAAAGTGTGTTTTGAACAAAATTCAAAATGGCGGAAAATCTATCTAGACGCAAATGGGCGTGGCCTATATGGGGAGATGCGTCATGACCCAAGGAATCCAGGAAAAAATAATTTTGATTTTACGACCTACGGTACAAGAGTTATACGCCAAAACGTAAAGTGGGCTGTTATAGCGCCACCATGAGGCCGATCAATATACTTATACAGTTATTAATTTTAGTAATTATTATGAACCTTCCCCCCAAGTGTTGTAACTGTAGCCCGTACGGTCTCAGAGGAAAAAATACTTTAATGTGAGTTTTTGCATTTTCCCATTCATGTCAATGGGGAAATTTAATCCACTAATTAATTAATATCAATTAAACTATACAACATTTCTCTTAGAAACGAGCAAGCACACCATTCCCGATGAAGCCGGTCGTTTTGACATATGGCTCAAGTGTGTGCGGCAAAAACTGTGGGAGGAGTAGCACATCAAAATAAAGTTTATACAGAAAGAAAACAAAAAAAATAAATAAAAGGTAAGGGGAACAATAGTATGGTTGCCCATAGGCAACCACACTAACTAGAAAGAAGCAATTCTGGGAAATTGCAAAGTGTGGTTGCCTCACTCGCTGATATAGGCCCCTCCCAGTAATTTTGCCAGCCAATTACAATGTGAAGTCACCCTTGTGATCATGCGTAAGTCATTCGGAGGGGATTTCCCCCCCAAAATCATGTTTTTGCAACAAACGGGTAATTGTTTTTGCAATTGTAGCGCCCCCTATGGATGAAAATGGAATTGCTTTTGGCTCTGCGTTGATTAAGCCACCCTCGACATGTGATTCAGATTTGGGATGGATCGGACATTCCGTGCGTGAATTGTGGCATTTTTTGTAAAATAGGCCCCTCCCACTAACTTCGGAAGACGATTACGGACGAACGATACAGAAGATCAAAATTTTGACTGTGCTGTTTTAATCGGATAGGTGTGGAGATCATGTGTACCGATTTTTGTGAGATTTGGACAAAATCTGTAGGTGGAGGATCCAAAAGTGTGTTTTGAACAAAATTCAAAATGGCGGAAAATCTATCTAGACGCAAATGGGCGTGGCCTATATGTGGAGATGCGTCATGACCCAAGGAATCGAGGGGAAAATATTTTTTATTTCACGACCTACGGTTCCAGAGTTATAATGCAAAACGTAAAGTGGGCTGTTATAGCGCCACCATGAGGCCGACCGAAGTAATCATAAGTTAATTAATTTTCGTAATTATTATGAACCTCCCTTCCAAGTGTTGTAACTACAGCCCTTAAGGTCTCAGAGGAATAAATGGTTGAATGTGAGTTTTGGCATTTTCCCATTCAAGTGAATGGGGAAAATTAATTCACTAATTAATTCATATCAATTAAACTATACAACGGATGTCTTAGCAAGGAGATAGCACACGATTCCCGATAAAGCCGGTCGTTTTGACATCTGGCTCAAGTGTGTGCGGCAAAAACTGTGGGAGGAGTAGCACGGCAGAAAAAAGTTTATACAGAAAGAAAACAAACTAATAAAGAAAAGGTAAGGGGAACAATAGTATGGTTGCCCATAGGCAACCACACTAATAAAGTGTTACAATTACAATAGTCTGCAACCACACTAATAAAGTGTTACGATTACAATAGTCTGGTTGCCCTTTAGGGCAACCACACTAAATAGCCGATCTACAAGCTCACAATGCGTCACGTTGCGACGCATTGTGAGCTTGTAGATCGGCTATTTTCAAATGGCCGAAAAGTATATGGAGTTGAATTGGTTAAAGTATGTTTTCTAATCAAAATTAAAATGGTGTGAGTGCACCATGCATTCTGAAGTTTATTACACACACAGAGTAATATACAGCAGTGGTGGAAAAAGTACTCAATTGATTTACTTAAGTAAAAGTACCAATACTGCAATTTAGAACTACTTCGGAATTGAAAATGTACTTGAGTAAAAGTACAAAAGTATCGGCATCAAAATGTACTTAAAAGTATTAAAAGTAAAAGTACTCATTGTGCAGAATGTTCCATTTCACAAGTTCAAAATGTGTACAAAATCGATTGAAAATAGCCGATCTACAAGCGATCTACAAGATCGCTTGTAGATCGGCTATTTTCAAATGGCCGAAATGGATAGGGTTGAAGTGGTTAATGTTTGTTTTCTAATCAAAATTAAAATCTCCAAAGTAACTAGTACCTCAAAATGGTACTTAAGTACAGTACTTAAGTAAAAGTACTTAGTTACTTTCCACCACTGATATACAGTAGGACAGTAGATCTATGACGTCCCCTAGTAGATTATGGAAACTATGATAAGAACAGAATGATTAGGACCATGCTTGCATCTCATATATAACAACAATTAGAATAAATTACGTACTTTTTTAAGGTTTTTTTTAAGTTCTCTTTTTTTTTTAGTTTAAAGGAGCATTCAGTGATTTGGAAAAAACCCGGTCCACCCGGTAACAAGATGTGCACATGCACACTCTACAGTGGGGGAAGTACAACAGACCAACAGCACGTGCACCAAGGCCCGCCCCACTCGATCATGATTGGAGGAAGGCCCCTCTCATCCTGATTGGATGAAGGCTTTGCCACCCAAAGCCCAAACCGAAACTAGGGTTTTTTGACCCCAGGGGCTCACTGGGGACAGGGAGGAACTCCTTATATGGTCAGCACACTTTATAGTAGGGAGGATTATCCAAAAAATAAGAAAAAATAAGTGATATTTGTGTTAACTTAATACTGTCTGTTTCCTGTTCTCTATGACCAGTGTAAATGGCATGTGTTGCACTGTGAGGCAACGGGGGACGTTTATGAAGGGGGGACCGGAAGGGGTAAACCGGATGTTGTGATACTGTGTGGCTGTTGTGAAGTTGGTATGGCGTGGTGCCGACAATAAAGTTGTGCTGAGAAACTAGTTGTCTTATTGAGTAACATTGGTAGCAGAGATGGCTGGAAACTATAAAGTCCCACCAGGCTTCGACGAAGGGAAGCCATATGAAACTTGGAAGAATGAAATCGAAATTTGGAGCAGAGTTACGGAACTTACAAAAAAGAAACAAGCCCTTGCGGTGGTTTTGGCGCTATCTGGATGTGCGAGAGAAACGGCGATGGAAATACCCGTTGATGACTTAAATAAAGTTGACGGTATGATCACTTTGATTGCAAAGCTTGACAATTTGTTTCTTAAAGAAGAGAAAGATCAAGTCTATGAAGCTTACTCGAGCTTTGATCGGATAACGAGAGACGGCAGCGTGTCCATGGCGGACTATATCATTGATTTTGAGCAACGTTATTCTCGTATACGAAAGTACAAAATGGAACTCCCCGACGCAGTGTTGGCTTTCAAACTATTGGATACTGCATGCTTGGACATGAAAGACCGTCAGTTAGCCCTCACAGCATGTACAGATCTGACTTTTGCGTCCATGAAGTCCGCATTGAAGAGGATATTCGGAGGAAATACGTCAGCTCCCAGCATGGGAATCAACCAAGAAACGTTTGTAACGACGGAGCAGAGACAACAGAAGGGCATGTGGCCTCAACAGGATCAACACAAGACGCCTGTGCTTGGCACAAATCCTTTGGACAGGTACGGTCGAAGATCAAAGTGTGCGGTCTGTCAATCAACATTTCATTGGGCCAAAGACTGTCCGCATAATGAGGAAAGTTATACAGATGCAGTAGAGGAGTGCAACATTACTCTGTACACTAAAGAGACCTCCAATGGAGTACAAATGTCAAATGGAATAGTTATGACAGAGTGTTTTGGTTCAGCAATAATAGACACTGCATGTACACGGACTGTATGTGGACAGGGGTGGCTAGATGGCTACATAACTGAACTGAGCCAGAAAGAGTTGAGTGATTTGAGAAAAACTGAAAAACGCAGCCATAAACCATTCAAGTTTGGTGATGGAAAAGTGTTGTATTCCACAAAAAGTTTGAAAATTCCTGCAACAATTGGACAGACCAGGTGTCGCATTGAAACGGAGGCAGTTTCAGCTGAGGTTCCACTGCTTTTAAGCAAAGCCTCCATGAAAAGAGCAGGGACACTACTGGACATGGAAAATGACAGGGCGGTGATGTTCAACAAACCTGTAAAACTTGACTTTACAAGCTCTGGTCATTATTGTGTAAAAATAATAGATGGAACAACAAAGGGTGAATCTGTGACAAGACACAACACTGCTTTGCATGCAGCAAGAAGGGATTTTACAGAAGCAGAATGCTCAGTAAAAATACAGAGAGCCCTGCAGAAACAAATGTGCCACACTGATGAACAATATGAAAGTGGAGATTGTGTATATTACAAGAGAGTGGATTGTCCAGAGTGGAAAGGTCCAGGAGTTGTCATCGGTCAGGACGGAGCGGTGATTTTTGTCAGACACGAAGGAACATGCATTGAAGTGCATCGGCTCAGATTGAGGAAAGTGAACACAGAAAATATGGATCAATGGGTTACGAAAGCTCATTCAGAAAATGACACAACAAACGTGGAGCAAGGACAGGACATGGCTGACAGTGACCTAGAGGTCATACAGGGACTGAGACAAACGGAACCACAATCGGAGCCAACACAAATGGCAAATGGAATACAAAATGAGACAGAACACACGGCTGACACTACAGATACACATGGTACAGAGCAGAGAGCAGGTGTCAGTCTGAGGACAGGTGTGAGTCTGAAAACAGGACAAATTGTGAAATACAAAGACAGAGGTGTTTTATACACAGCTAAGGTTTTGGGGCGTGCAGGAAAAGCTATGGGCAAATACAAAGACTGGTATAATTTTCTTTATATTGAACCCACTAATGTTGCAGGCACCACAGATGCAGCTAACATGTCGAAAGTTGATCATTTTGAGGTGGTAACAAATGATGTGCCAAATGTATGTGATGATGGATTAACTGATGTACCTTTAACAAATGTCACATATTTTTGTGAGGATGTGTTTGAAGCAAAAGATGTATCACTTGACTTAGAAAAACATGTTGAGATAAATGGTCTGGAAGTTGCTTCTCTCCACTGGTACAACAGAGTGAAGGATATGGTGTTGACAACAGGAGGAAAGATTTCCAAAATTGATCCATCCTTTTTCTACTGGCTAGATAAGGACTGTGCTGTGACTGGGGTTCTAGCCTGCCATGTGGATGACTTCACATGGGGAGGCACACAACATTTCTCCACAACAGTGATACCACAGCTCGGATCTGCATCCCATATTGGACACGAGGAACATGAAGTCCACAATGTCAGTCATTGAAAAGAGACTCAGTACAAAAGCAACTGACTTTAACACAAAACTCTTTTGCACACAAGGTGTAAATCACAAGACTAATTATTACATTTTTTATGTTCTACAGTTACAAGCTGTTTGGGAATTTGTTGCAATGCACTTTTTTTCTTTTTTTGAAAGACAGTGAGTTTGTTAACTTAATACTGTCTGTTTCCTGTTCTCTATGACCAGTGTAAATGGCATGTGTTGCACTGTGAGGCAACGGGGGACGTTTATGAAGGGGGGACCGGAAGGGGTAAACCGGATGTTGTGATACTGTGTGGCTGTTGTGAAGTTGGTATGGCGTGGTGCCGACAATAAAGTTGTGCTGAGAAACTAGTTGTCTTATTGAGTAACAATTTGAATTAAGTGAAATCACTGAATATACCTTTAAAGGAGCATTCAGTGATTTGGAAAAAAAACCCGGTCCACCCGGTAACAAGATGTGCACATGCACACTCTACAGTGGGGGAAGTACAACAGACCAACAGCACGTGCACCAAGGCCCGCCCCACTCGATCATGATTGGAGGAAGGCCCCTCTCATCCTGATTGGATGAAGGCTTTGCCACCCAAAGCCCAAACCGAAACTAGGGTTTTTTGACCCCAGGGGCTCACTGGGGACAGGGAGGAACTCCTTATATGGTCAGCACACTTTATAGTAGGGAGGATTATCCAAAAAATAAGAAAAAATAAGTGATATTTGAATTAAGTGAAATCACTGAATATACCTTTAAGTTAAGTTTGTTTAAGGTTTTTTTTAAAGTTTTTCTTTTTTTTCTAAGTTTTCTTTACGTGTTTTTTTAAAGTTTGTTTTAAAGTTTTTTAGCGGGTGGTGTTACAGCGTGACAGACAGACAGACAGACAGACAGACAGACATGTTCTGCTAGGTCTCATAGTTGGGGCCGATTCATACTCCTATTTTACCGCTGTTTCGGCGCTGTAGTGCCGAAATGATTTCGGCTCGTCAGAAACTTTCAGTAGCACCGAAGAGCCGACTTTAGGACGGTACCCGCCCCCCCCCGAACCTCAAATGACGTCACATTGTAGGCTCTACAGAGCCGAACCCACTTTTATTCGGCTCTAAAATAGGAGTATGAATCAGCCCTTAGTGCTCACTGCGTTCGCAAAGATGACATAACAGTGAAATAAAGATAAGACGACATGTACAGTAAATATTCTTACGGTCCATTTGCCTCCATCGGTGTCCATGTCACAGTAGACCTGTACGGCGGTGTCAGCATCAGGATATTGTGAGTTCCCAGCAGTCGGATAGATGGTGTGGATCCCACTGGGGGCTCCGTTGTTGAACTTGTAGACTTCATCGCAGTTCTTTGGCAGGGCCAGGGAGCTAGTCCAAACCACCGGAGGCAGCAGACACAGGACCAACACCACTTCAAATGGCTATAGTCTATACCATCCAAAATGTGGATAAAAAAACGAAACATGTACTTTTTTTTCGTCTGTAGACAGAGGATGTTGATGGTGACATTTACCAATATTTTATAACTATAACAACAATTATACCAGGTGGAAAACCCCCCAAATCTTTTATTTATTTTGGCCGTGGGGGACCACTGCCATAAAATACGAGAGACCTACATTATAACAATACAATTAAGTTCTCGAGACAACTGCATAAATAGACCTATAGTCTTGACCCCAAACTAAAATAGCTCTTTATAAATTACCATTCTACAGTATGTTTGAAATTATGTGACATTCAGTATACAGTCTGCATCAAGAAATATTAAATATCTAGTCCCCAACATGTCTATAAAGTGCGATGAAATGTTTGCCCACTGCTTCCTTCCTAAAATGCGTACGTATATCATTGCTGTCAGGCAGAAACATCTCATATTGTCATACAACATCTCTATATTTTAACTTTCTTTTTTTTTTGTAAATGAATGCCTTACTACAAAAGCATCAAACGTGCAGATCCACAAGCTCCCTCAACAGTTCAGCGTAATACTCACCATCCCCATCCTGGTTCAGAGTCCAGACAGCTGGTATACAGTAGTCCTTGGTGAGGCGGTTCTTTATATACAGCAGGGGTTCTCAACCCGTGGGTCGCGACCCCTCGGGGGGTCGCCAAATTATTTTAGAGGGTCCCCAAATTATTTTCAAAAAAAAAAAAGAAAAAATATTTTTTTTTTAAATTTTATTTTCACGATTTTTCAAAAATAGCATACCTACAAGTTCATAGCGCGTGCTATGAGCTTGTAGATCTGTTGTGACACATTGTGACACATTGTGAGGTTGTACAGCTAAATAGGTGAAATAATAAGTGCTTAACACTATATTTTGTATAATCAAAAATCTACAAAGGAACTTGTAACCATGAGCCATCTAATACAAGAGTTGCGATATTGAGGGCGCAGAAAACAGCCCCGTCACATGGTTCATGTACTCGTGCGAGCCCATAGACTCCAATGCATTCCGTAAACTTCCGGTTGTCCCTATGTGGAGCCTTCAATTAGGGACAAACCAATAGAAGTCTATGTAGGAGAGCCGCCATTGGACTGAAAACCCCATGACCTGAACAGAGTTTGCGTAACTCTGTCCATACTCTATGGCTCTGCTTGTAACTAAAGATTTCAAATAAATAGCGGCGTCAAAAAGTAAAATATTTGCTTCTGTGATGTAGAGTAGCATAGAAGCATAAA
Organism: Electrona antarctica; assembly: GCF_951216825.1. Classification (NCBI taxonomy): domain Eukaryota; kingdom Metazoa; phylum Chordata; class Actinopteri; order Myctophiformes; family Myctophidae; genus Electrona; species Electrona antarctica. The sequence continues at coordinate 6,944,400 of NC_136811.1, forward strand.
GTAGCCTACTGAAAAATACTGGAATTCCTTGACACTGCGCAAAAAGCATGGAATACGGTGCATATTACAGGAAACTCCCGTTAAACTTTCCAACAAACTCCGGTAAACTCCCGAATGTACCATCACACCTGTATATTACTGTATATGCCTGCTAAACTTGAGGTTTACGGGCAACCCCCCCCCCCCCCAGAAGCAAAGATTTGAGTTAAAAACGTTCACTCTGAAAGAATATATATATTCAAAGATTTCCGCCACAATTTCACAATCTTTCGAAAATAGCAGACCTACAAGTTCATAGCGCGGCACACGCCCCCCCCCCATTTTCCTCATAGACATTTCAAAAATAATTTATTTAAAGACCTTTTGAGCCTCGTACAAAGACAACTGGAGTTGTGACAAATCATGACAATCAGGCCGAACAAATAATTAGAAGAAGAAAACGGCAGGTTACAACACTTTTGTTGTTGTTGTTTTTTTTCTTTGTAATTATTTGTTCGGTCCAAAATGTTGTGTTTGTTGTCATGATTTGCCACAACTCCAGTTGGCTTTGTCCGCGGCGTAAACGTCTTTAAATAAATACTTTTTGAAAAGCCTATGGAGAAAATTAACGGGGAATTCTGGGTCTCACGTCGTCATGAAAGGGGGCGGGACTGCAACGCTCTATACTCCACTCCTGCTGGTCAAATATTACTCCACTTCCAAGTGAGAGTTCCTCAGTCACAATTATACTTGAGTTAAAGTACTGCAGGTGTAATTGCTTTTGAATATATTTACAGTGCACAAAATATAGATAATTTCAAGTCTAAACATAATGTACTTTTACCTTTCCTATAAAAATGTATAGTGGAGCCAAAAGCAACAAAAGTAGCCTATTCAAAAATAAAATACTACAGTTATACTCCACTCATAATGAAAATAAATGGGCCTGGGCCGTGGTCTCAGCGGTCCAGGCACCTTGGCTGGTAAATCAGCGTGTCGCGGGCTCGAGTCCCTCTCTCCCCCCTTTTCCTGTCTACTTACTGTCACCTGTCAAATAAAGGCAAAAAAAGCCCCCCAAAATATCTTTATAAGGAAAATAAATGTACTTGAGTACGTAAATGTACTTAACTTAATTTACTGTATACATGTCCACCAGTGAACATAGTACACAAATCCATGTTCCCTCAACATGTCCAAGTTGTACTTTATTGTTACATATCTTGTGTACAGACAACATATTTTCAGATGGGGGTCGGTGGCCAATTACAGACATTTTTGGGGGTCCTTGACATGAAAATGTTTGAGAACGACTGACATATTATATTGTATATTTTATATTTTATTTATATTTTAAATCTATTTGTTGTGATAAGGTGCATGGGCAATATAAGTTTCGGCTTCAGCCCTAACCTTTTTAGCCAAATAGTCACCTTGTTGACTAAGTTGTACCAAACAGCTGAATATATTGAACACTTTCTGTCAGAGCGAAATGTTTTAACTCAAATCTTTGCTTCTGGGGAGGTCCCTGGAACAACATATTTTCAGATGGGGGTCGGTGGCCAATTACAGACATTTGTGGAGGTCCTTGACATGAAAATGTTTGAGAATGACTGACATATTATATTGTATATTTTATATTTTATGTATATTTTAAATATATTTTTTGTGATAAGGTGGGCAATATAAGTTTCGGCTTCAACCCTAACCTTTTCGGCCAAATAGTCACCTTGTTGACTAAGTTGTATATAGGCTACTGTATGCCTAACAACTGTATTGTTTTTAACAAATGACCGAAATAAAAATAAACTATAACTAACTAACAGTTACACTAACTAACTAACAAACATAGAAACATGCGTTTTTCAGAAAACTGTCAGGATTTAGGGGGCATTTTGTAGAATCGTCCTCAGGTCTAAATCATGGGTTAAATACTCACCATCCTGGTTCCGAGTCCAGACAGCTGCGGTACAGAGTCCTTTATTGGCGAGGGTTCTTTAAGTATGGTTAGCGTTCACTTCATCCAAACGTCTTCAATGTCAACATGTTTGTGTGAAACGTCTATCTCTCGCTGACTGACTGACTGACAAACTATAGTGTTCATGCCAAATGCTGGGAAATTAACATGTGGGAACTTTTGCACCTGTGCATCGGGAGCAAGGTTAGGCTAATAGTTTCCATGGACCTCTTCCCACTTTGAAAACCACTGGTTTATAAATTCAAGCTCCTGTGTGAGGATCAGGATGGTGAATGATGTGGTCAAAGTTTTACGTTTTAAACTTTAACATAATAGTGAAGAGACGATATATGAGTGACATGAGTGTTGTATATATAGCATTTTATGTAGATGTATATGTATATATATATATATATATTTCCCCCACTATTTTGTAACCCATTTTCCCCCTGTAACAATAAGCTATAATTCTATGCCAATCCCTCTGCCAACCTGGGGAGATCCCCTCCATCAGGCCGACCAGGGGGGGGGAGGCAGCATAGAGACCAGGATTACTGCATGTTTTTTTGTGAGGGTATAGTACAGAGATTGTGCATTACATTCACCCCATTTCATTCACCCCATTACATTCACCCATTCACACACAGAGGAAACCATGTGCAAGGCACCAACCTGCACATCGGGAGCAATTAGGGGTTCAGACTGTCTTGCTCAAGGAACACTAACTCTGGCGGAGCCCACAGGGTTCGAACTTCCGGTCACTCTAACCCCTGAGCCACCGCCGCTCCTGAAATGCCTCAGAAATGTCGAGCAGTTGATCTACAACAGGGGTGGGTGGGCAACTGGTGGCCCGGGGGCCACATGCGGCCCCCACTTTCACTTAATGCGGCCCGCGTGTTAATACCAGAATACTTATTGATTTCAGCTGTTACAATTCCAAACCTGTATTAAATGACTAGTACTTAATGACTAGTATTAAAATGTTATTGTCTTTTTGTGTCCAATTATGTTAACAGTTAATAAAGCTAACTATAACTATAACTAAATGCATTTGAAATTCAATAAAAAGGTTACTTTTCAGGATTCCAATTCAAAAATAGCAAAAAATTATTCAGGTTTTCTACTGAACTATATTGGATCCAGTGGAACACGAGTTTTTTTTAAAAATGTTTTTTGACGATGGGTTCTCAGATTGACTGAAAAGTAACAGTTTTGGACATACAAGGCAGTGTTGTTTTCGTCGACTAAAACTAAGACAAAACATTTTCATCGACTAACTTTTTTCACTGGCAAAAACTGAATAAAAACTAAATAAAAACTAAGCTAAATATATTGACAATTTGGTCAACAAATAAAAACTAGACTAAAATGTTAGGAAGGGACTAGTGGACAAGAGATCCAGTATACGGTAAGTCATTTTACACTTGGATTCATGCTGAAAATAGCACATCTACAAGCTCACAACGCGTAGTTAATATAGCATCAATATCAGTTCAACAATTTTAATGCTACAGCTTATACTTTGACTTTTCAAAAACAGCAGATCTAAATGTTAACAGCACAAGTGTTCTCTCAAGGGGGCCCTTTTTTCCCATTCACTGAGTACGACTGAAGCATTAAAAAATATTACTGCACGCGAAATACCATCATGTGACACATTACGTGGCATCAACTGGCATATAGTACCAGCCTTGGAAACACCAGCATGTTTAGGCATTGTGGCTTATGGGCAGCTTTTCCCCCCAATGCTGGTTTATGGCAGTGTTGATTCCGTCGACTAAAACTAAGACGAAAAATGTTCGCCGACTACCTTTCACTGATGAAAACTAAATGGAAACCTAAATAAAGACTCAGCTATGATGACTAAAACTAAGACTAAATATACTGTCGTTTTCGTCAACAAATAAAAACTATAGACTAAAATGTTAGGAAGGGACTAGTGGACAAGAAATCCAGTATAAGTCATTTTACAATTGGTTGCATGCTGAAATTAGCCGATGTACAAGCTCACGACGCGGCGGCTATTTTCAGCAAGTGTAAAAACTGTCATCACGACAAGGCCCGCCAAAATACAATTTTGTCGACTGAATCAACTGTAGATTTAGCCCTATATCTTGCGCCACCCCTTACCCCTTACCCCTTACCCCTTATCCCCGCGTTGAGCCTTCCACATGGATTGTTATTTGTTGAACTTGTCAGGGACGTGCACACATAGACATCAAAGGGGGCTTCAGCCCCTGCCCTAGCTTTTACCCTGCATCTGTAAAACAACTGCCCTCTCCAGACCACGAATGCAGCATTTACTATGGTGAAAGAAATGCAAAATGCCTCTCCTTTCCATGCCATGCCGGAAGGCAGCATTCAGGAGAATAGTTTTTTTCCCCCTTGGGGGTGAACTTGAACTTGTCGGTTTTGAGTCAGGATACCTGGACGGAAGTTCTACCCATTCTACCCAACACATTTGTTTCTAAATCCATGTCGTGCACCTCATCTCCACTAGCTAAAGGGGCCGTGCCCCGAGACGCGTTGTGAGCTTGTAGATCTGCTATTTTCGCTATTTTTGTCCAAAAGTGCCCTTTTACGGGGTTTCAGCCCCTGCCTCTCTAACACTCTCTGCACGTCCCTGACGTCAGGCCCTGCTCCTGACTCTGCTCCCCGCGTTGAGCCTTCCACATGGGCTGTTGTGTTCCATAGTCAGAGGTACATGTCATGTTTGTTTTTGAGTGGTGCAACCACTCCAACGAACAGCAATGTCTGTGATGTTAACCTATGTTTGTGTGTGACTATGTTTGTGACTCATGTGTGACTCATGAGTACCAGTAGGGGCGCTGTTGTGCCAGGAACAGAGAGAGAGAATTAGTGCTGCACTGTTGCCTGCTAATGAGAGAGAGAGAGAGAGAGGGGGGGGGGGGGGGGGGGGAGTTGCACCACTCAGTTCACACGGGTGTGATTTTATATAAGGCATCTGTTTTGTACCTTGTGTATTGTGTATGATGTGATTATTTTGTAGACACTGACTGCCACTGCTGTTTTGTTATGTTTGGTTTATTTCAGTTATTTAATTGTTTTTATTTTAACTTCAGTATTTGGTGGCCTTGATTTATAGTGTACCTTGTTTTCCACATTGTTGCTGTTTCTGCTGTTGCTGCTGTCTAGTGTTGTGAATCTAACCTTTCTCTTTCTGTGCTTCTGAGTGCTGCAGTATGGGTGGAGCACATGCCCTTCTAGAGGGCTTTAGGCCCCTGTGAATCTAACCTCTCTTTCTGTGCTTCTGAGTGCTGCAATATGGGTGGAGCACATGCCCTTCTAGAGGGCTTTAGGCCCCTGTGAATCTAACCTCTCTTTCTGTGCTTCTGAGTGCTGCAGTATGGGTGGAGCACATGCCCTTCTAGAGGGGTTTAGGCCCCTGTGATTTATTATCACTATGGAGTTTTAGTTGGTTGTGCCTTTCTTTGTCCTTTACTGCAGGAGCTGTGGTCTCAAAAACAGGCAGTCTCGCTCATTATCAAAAATAAAGGAAAACGTCTTGAGAAGCGAGACTTGAGAAAATAACATTTATTTTATTTGTGTATGCTCATTATAAAAATGCTCTGTGCCCAAAGTGAGATTAAAGTGGCAAACGTTTTGGTCGTGGGACCTTCGTCAATGCAGCTCCACATGAGTTCAGCTCAGGTGCTGGGAGTTACTAATCGATGACATCATCATGGCAATGGTTGCATATCATTGCTGTCAGGAGGAAACCACCTAACTCCATTTGTGAGGTTTTCTTTTTTCTTTCTTTCTTTTTAGCGATATTTAACACACTTTAAGTCTGTGTTTCTAAAATATTAAACCAAGGCAGTAAAAAGCGCTTCGGACAAAACCTTTTAAACTCCATTGGACCCTCGATCGGCTCAAACTGTCAAGCAACTAACTCCACCACCTCTCCCCCTCTCATGGAAGTCATTGACAATACATGAAGTAACAAAACCAATTAACTTTGATGAGGCAATATTGCTTTGTTTTCAAAATATAAGGGTTTGTAATGGGTCGGCCTAATGGGAGGTCGGAACAACGTTGTTACCCCATAAGTCACTCTCTTGGCCATTTTAATATAAAAGGGTCGGGAACAGCATGATCCTTTTCAATTAGGACTTAGGCCAATTTTCCCGAGGTGGCCAGTGTCATGAAGGCAATTTCATGAAGGCCATTTAGGCCATTATTTTAAGAAGGTGACGATATGGAACATCTATGCATTATTAGACTACTTAGCTTCCTTGAGCTGCAGTGGGTAGGCTATAGCAGGGGTTCTCAACCTTTTTGGCCGGGGACCCCCAAAAATGCTTTGGCAACGTCTCGGGACGCTGACGGGAGACTAAAGAACTGGTTCTCAATGTCAGGTCTGGGGACCGCCAGCGGTCCACATGGACCCCTATTAATCACTAGTCACTCTGAGTTAAGAAAAACTGTTTCTTGTACACAATGCAATACTGACGCAATGATTTGTATGGTGTGTCATATAAGTCCATGTGGGCGGGGCGCCTTGGGTGCATGACACAAAGATAAATAATCTATCTATCATAGATAGATTAAAAAAGATAATGTTCAAATGTGGATCCGTGGTCTAATGCAGATCAAACTGGGAGTCCTTTCCTTGAAATAAAAAAGGTTGAGAGTCACATGACTAAAGGAGCTTTTCGTGTACAGTTGGGTGCCACCGATTCTGTCCCTTATCATTTGACCCATTTAGGCCTGACCTCAACATTTTTAAAAATCCTTCTAAATCCTCCAGTTTTCTGAAATAAATATTTTCACGATTTTTCAAAAATAGCAGACCTACAAGCTCGTAGCGCGCCACTCGGTGGCGCGCTATGAGCTTGTAGATCTGCTATTTTTCAATAGCTAAATTATAACATAATGTTTAAAACACCAAAAGGGGTTCCCGCCCAAAATGGGTTAACTGTCCTTTTGCGCAGATCACGCAAACCTCAGCAAAAAGAAAAGGACAATATCGATGGCCTCCAAATGTACAGTGCAAAGAGGACGTGCAGGTCTTCAACAAGCAGTCGGTAGGACGTCTGCAACAGTCAGACTAACAAAGTGATTTAGCAGTACGCACACCAGGCCTTAGGTATAGAGCACCGAAGTCCTGACGTCACTGCCCTCTACTACCAGTAGAGGGCAGTGAGCGAAAAGGTTCATGTATGTTTTTATAAGCATTGTACTCTCCATAGGGGGATTTTAGATCGCCTCATATAAGAACTGTGTTTGAAAAATAAACCGATCACCCCGGCCTTTTCACTCATATGGATATGAAGCATCGACTGAAGGTGGAAATGTACAAATATACCCAAAGAGTAACAAAATAAGCGTTAGAAACGAGCCAAACAACCCAGAGACTACATTTCCGGGTAGGCTGCTTCTGCCCGCAGCCCGTCGCACAACAGAAACTGAACGTTAATTACGTTTATTTTTATTTTTATTTTATTGATATATAATGTATCGTGGTTAGTACGAGTCGAGTCACCACCAGCTGAGCTTACGTCAACGAGGAATCTCAGGAACGCAATATGTTGACAGCTGGGCGTGACGTATATGCTCAGCGACATTGCATTCATATGGAGTTTCAAGGCTTTTGCGGTCACATTAATTCCATTTTCTCTAGAAACTGGCTGTATCAAATATGAATGGACATCATTAACGACGCGGTGCTCCCGCTTCGAATGGGATCAGTGTATTGAAACGGGGAAAATCAGGTGCAATCAGGCCTTTCAATAGACTGAGTAGACGTCTACCCGTCTACTCAGGTGCTCAGTAGGTTGATTCCTTCCGATTGTGTCGGTTGATCTGTGCAGTTTAATGCATCGCATGCAGCTACTGGAGCTCAGTAGGTGATCATTCCTTTCAATGCAGCCGTAACATCGAACATGCACTGCTCCCGTGCTTGCGGTTATGTTTAGGTTAGGATTAGAGATGCACTGCTCCCGTGCTTGCGGTTATGTTTAGGTTAGGATTAGAGATAGGGATAGTAATTTCGGAACAAGGAACCTTCTGACTAACGACACGGCACCGCTCCAGTAGCTGCATGCGATGCATTAAACTGCACAGATCAACCGACACAATCGGAAGGAATCAACCTACTGAGCACCTGAGTAGACGGGTAGACGTCTACTCAGTCTATTGAAAGGCCTGATTGCACCTGATTTTCCCCGTTTCAATACACTGATCCCATTCGAAGCGGGTGCGCACAGCCACTCCCCTGACAGAAACGCTGAGGTGGTCGGTTTATTTTTCAAACACAGTTCTTATATGAAGCGACCTAAAATCGCCGTTTGGGGATCTCAATGCAAATAAACAAATACATGAACCTGGAGATTGACGACCTCTACTGAAAGTGACGTCAGACTTCGGAGCTCTATAGCATTCACACTATATGACCCTTTAAAAACAAGAGACCTGCTGTAACCATGACAACGACCTGATTTGTTTGCGTTCATGGTAACCATAGATAACTTCTTGCACTACACACACACACACACACACACACACACACACACACACACACACACACACACACGTAGGAGATGGAAACACTTCATTGTACTCAATAGTTGAATCTTTATTGAGGATATTTTTTTCATTTTTTTTTTCAAGATATATTTTAATAATCAAACATAATATAACATAACATAATTGAAGTATGGATGCACGGTAAGTGTTTAACGCTGCTGTCAAATGTCAATGTCAATCAACAGTGAACGTTACAGCTGTTAAGAAGCATTGGGGGAACATTATTAATAATATAAGAAATATTGAGGGGAGACTACCATAACAAACTGACTATGATGAACTTGTAGATTGATGAACTGATAATTAACTCACTAAGAAAATAATAAAATAGGATCCTCTTGGCAGAGGGTGTCGATCTCCTCTCTGAAGTCTATCGAAGTCTATCCTGAAGCTGTCTTTCTCTTTATTCTTAATCTCCTTTTGCTGGTGTGTATATTTACTCGTTCTTTTTTGTTGTTGCAGTAATTATTGTTGTTATTATCCAATACCTATCATGTGAGGAAACAGAGTATGCAGTGCACAAAGACGTGACAGAGAAAGAGATGATGTATTTGTATTTATGCTGGGGGGGGGGGGGGGGGGGAAGGTGTGGGGAAATGAAATGTTTTGTTCTTTAAAATGTTAAAAACCAAATCAAAATATATATTAAAAAGAAAAGAAAATAAGCATTCAGGTCAAAATTGAATGGCTGGATTCATATATAATAATAATAATAATAATAATAATAATAATAATAATGGTTTGATGGATAGCGGGGACGTGCACACATAGACATCAAAGGGGGCTTCAGCCCCTGCCCTTTTACCCGTCTGTAAAACTGACGCACCACTGATGCAACTTTTAACAAAATGTCAGGCAAAATTATGATTGTAATTCATGATAAAATGATAATGCAACCTTATTATTAACAGATCCTCAGGCACGGTGCTCAAAAGAAAATACCATTATACAAAAATCTATATTCATCAAATTTTAAGACAACTCCAAATGCTATTGTACCAAGAGAAACAATCGTTACAACCCAACCAGGTTGTCAATAGGTCAATAGACTAATGATTCACTGTGACAATCAATGACTAGTTAAATGACACATGGGCTGCATATAGGCCTGCATTGTTTACAGTAGGATCCATAACATCCATGTATTGATGATTAATAATGAGTGTGGACACACTGTAATCAATATCTCTCTTTAATGCAGTGATTCCCAACCTCTGGGCCGTGAGGATATAACAAGTGGGCCCCCAAATGATTGGCAAAACACTGAGATTTTAATTGATAAATATAACCTTAAAGCGACCGTAAATCACACCTAAGGTCACGTTTCACCTAGACACAAGATCTGACACGAATTTTGACCTGATGGTCAACATTGAATTTATCCCCTGAGCAAACAGGTGGCTATTAGCTCAATGCTAAAAAAGAAAAGAAGAAGAAAAAAAAAAACTTGCCGAGGAAACCGGGTTGAAATTTAAAATGAGGGTGATAACTAATTACTGATGGCTATAATGACTTGATTAAACATAATGAGGGCGATAAATAATTATTGATGGTTATAATGACACAGACAGAAGAGACCATGACTGAGGTGATGGATGTGACATGAACTCATTAAGGCCAATCCGTGCACTTAGTGAATGTCGGCGTGCCGGGTGTCGTGCTACGAATGTAACGTCTAAACGACAAAGAATGTGTCGTGGATGATCTCCGCCGGCGGTGTAGAAAGAAAGAAAGAAAGAAAGAAAGAAAGAAAGAAAGGTTGGACTTCATAAAAGGTCCCGTTCTCTGATTGGTTGGGGAGGACGCACGGGACTATACCATCCACGTCCTTGTTCAGGTTCTGTGGCAACGCAGACAGTATGGATGCTTTCAAAATTCAAACTGAGCATGAATTAGCCTTTAGAGATCCACCTCGTACACAGGAGGTCTCCTGCCTCTTCCTGCCCCTTCAGCACCTCCTCGTACACCCACATCATCATACTGGTGGTATTGTGTCTCTTCAGCACCTCCTCGTACACCCACATCATCATACTGGTGGTAGTGTGTCTCTTCAGCACCTCCTCGTACACCCACATCATCATACTGGTGGTATTGTGTCTCTTCAGCACCTCCTCGTACACCCACATCATCATACTGGTGGTATTGTGTCTCTTCAGCACCTCCTCGTACACCCACATCATCATACTGGTGGTATTGTGTCTCTTCAGCACCTCCTCGTACACCCACATCATCATACTGGTGGTATTGTGTCTCCTCAGCACCTCCTCGTACACCCACATCATCATACTGGTGGTAATCTGTCTCCTCACTGGGTGCAGCTTCAGCACCTCCTCGTACACCCACATCATCATACTGGTGGTAATCTGTCTCCTCACTGGGATCAGCTTCAGCACCTCCTCGTACACCCACATCATCATACTGGTGGTAATCTGCCTCCTCACTGGGTTCAGCTTCAGCACCTCCTCGTACGCCCACATCATCATACTGGTGGTAATCTGTCTCCTCACTGGGTGCAGCTTCAGCACCTCCTCGTACACCCACATCATCATACTGGTGGTAATCTGGCTCCTCACTGGGTGCAGCTTCAGCACCTCCTCCTACACCCACATCATCATACTGGTGGTAATCTGGCTCCTCACTCGGTCCGGCTTCAACGTCGGAACGAGCAAATTCGTTATAATAAACTATCTCAACGCTCTCCCGTCTTACATTATAATAAACAACGCCAATGTCCTGCGCTCCCGCATGACGCCTTCTGATGCCCTGGAGAAACACAGCAGTGCCCAGCTTTAATTAATCGGCCTTAAATGAAAAATGTCTGACTAAACTGCTGCATCTACATTGCAGTCTTATGTTGAATAAAGAAGTAAAATTACCTTCCAGAGACGATAGAGGACAGCAATTATCAGGATCAAGACCAGCAGCACCATGGCTGTACATTTGAGAATGTTAGATGTCAGATTAGAAGCTGTGAGGGAAATATGTTAAATATGTTAGAACATCCAACATCATGCAAAAGAACAGCTTAAAGATTGCTTGATTGAGTTTCAAATTGTGACTTGAAAAGACCACATTTCGTGTTACCTGTGACAGTGATAGAGAGGACCTCGCTCTTAGAGGAGAAGTTGTGAGAGAACACGTGGATGTGATAAACACAGATGTAACTTCCCTGGTGGGTGTGGTTTGCTGCAGGAAACAGGAATGTGGCAGAGTGATTGACAGCTGTCTGGGTATGGTTCTGAGTTTCGCTGCATCCTCCAGAGATGTTGTGTGTTGCATTCAGTGATGTTGTGTGTTGTGTTGCATCCAGAGATGTTGTGTGTTGTGTTGCATTCAGTGATGTTGTTTGTTGTGTTGTATCCAGTGATGTGTGTTGTGTTGTATCCAAAGATGTTGTTTGTTGTGTTGAATACAGTGGCGTTGTGTGTTGTGTTGTATCCAGTGGTGTTGTTTGTTGTGTTGTATCCAGTGATGTGTGTTGTGTTGTATCCAAAGATGTTGTTTGTTGTGTTGTATCCAGTGATGTGTATTGTGTTGTATCCAGTGGCGTTGTGTGCTGTGTTGTATCCAGTGGCGTTGTGTGCTGTGTTGTATCCAGTGGCGTTGTGTGCTGTGTTGTATCCAGTGGCGTTGTGTGCTGTGTTGTATCCAGTGATGTTGTGTTGGATGCAGTGATGTTGCGCGTGGAGTTGGATCCAGTGAAGGTGAGGTGGAAGAAGCCTCCTGGGTACTGTGGCAGGATGGAGCATCTGATGCTGAAGCTGGAACCCTCCATCACCTGCAGCCCCTGCTGCTGGCTTTCAGAAATGGAGTGTACTAAGGTACGCACTGATGTTGTGTGTTGTGTTGTATCCAGAGCTGTGTGTTGTGTTGTATCCAGTGATGTGTGTTGTGTTGTATCCAGTGGTGTTGTGTGTTGTGTTGTATCCAGTGATGTTGTGTGTTGTGTTGTATCCAGTGATGTGTGTTGTGTTATATCCAGTGATGAGTGTTGTGTTGTATCCATTGATGTGTGTTGTGTTGTATCCAGTGATGTGTGTTGTGTTGTATCCATTGATGTTGTGTGTTGTGTTGTATCCAGTGGTGTTGTGTGTTCTGTTGTATCCAGTGGTGTTGTGTGTTCTGTTGTATGCAGTGGTGTTGTGTGTTGTGTTGTATCTAGTGGTGTTGTGTGTTCTGTTGTATCCAGTGGTGTTGTGTTGGATGCAGTGATGTGTGTTGTGTTGGATGCAGTGTGATTGACAGCTGGCTGGATGGAGCAGCTGGTGTTGAAGCTGGAAGCCTCCATCACCTGCAGCCCCTGCTGCTGGCTTTCAGAAAGGGAGCGTACAAAGGTGATGATTGGCTTAAACAGCAGATCTGGAACAAGACAGAGGTGATTGGCTGAAATTGGTAATACAGTAGATTTGACTGTATGACCAGTTTAATTATAAGATATTGTACTGACAGATAGATGACATAATGTAAAAGTGTCATTGTTGAAGTCATTGTTTTACCTGAACAGATAATCTCCAGTCTGGTAGTGGAATTGCCAGACCTCTTTGTTCCACACTCCCTCAGTGAAGACTCAGACCCAACACAGGAAGCTGAAATCCACCATACAGGTTCATGTGTAGAAGCTGAAGTCCTTTCTCTTGATACAGCAGAGCCACACTCCAGCTGTCGACACACTACAGATGATGACTTCAGGTTCCAGTCAGACCGACCATCCACTGGTCTCCACTCTCCCTGGTGTTTCATCTCCAGTATTCCAATACACTTACTGGTTCCCCTCACCAACCTGACATCGTCAGACTCTGTACAGAGACAAGAGAATAAACAGTAAATATTCATATTTATTTATTCATGAAATAATAATCCAAAGTTCCAAACCAAAAGTTTAGCTTGTCTTTTACCTGAGCAGGTGAGTCCAACAGACTTGTAAGGTGAGCTTGTGTTTCTAGTTGAGTCTGAAGTTCCACAGTCCAGGAGAACAGACTCGTGGCCTTTACACTGGAACTCTTTGGTCCACATTGAAACATTGGCTTCTCCATAGAGCGCCCCCCGGAGGACTGAAGGAGCCTCACACCCAAGCTCCCTACAGACCACCTCTGCATCCTGCTGGTCAAAGTCACCTTCACACACTGAGACCCAAGACTCATCAGACTTCACCTCCACTCTGCCTGAACACAAAGTGGTGCCATTCACCAACCTCACAGAGTCTGGAGAGAGAGAGGGAGAGAGAGGGAGAGAGAGAGAGAGAGAGAGAGAGAGAGAGAGAGAGAGAGAGAGAGAGAGAGAGAGAGAGAGAGAGAGAGATTTCAAGTCACTGACGATAAAGGCATAATAAAACAAGATAGATGAAAGTAATAACAAGCCCAGAGACATTATGTGCAAGATGAATGTTACATAGCATAATATTATAGTAAGGCATATTGCCCTATCAGAACATTCCACATGTGTTATTTTCACAAACGGCAAGTAATGGCTCTGAATGGTTTAATTGATCAGGGCCAGTGTTTCCTGTGGCTTTGTCAGACATTACTGTAGTTGAAGTAGTTTGTTACCTGAACAGTTCACCTCCAGTACGTACAAGGAGGTGGAAGACATCTTATTTCCACAGTCACTCAGAGAAGACTCAGACCCAACACAGTGAGGTGCAATCCTCCATGCAGGTTGATGTGTAACACCAGAACTCCTCTCTGTTGAAACGGCAGAGCCACAGCCAAGGTGTCGACACACTACAGACGAGGACTGCAGGTTCCAGTCAGACCAACCGTCCACTGGTCTCCACTCTCCCTGGTGTTTCATCTCCAGTATACCAGCACAGATACTGGTTCCTTCCACCAACCTGACATCATCAGACTCTGTAGAGACAAGAGAGTAAACGCAAGAAAGAAAGAAAGAAAGAAAGAAAGAAAGAAATAAATACACACATAAATAAATACATAAATAAATACACACATAAATAAATACATAAATAAATACACACATAAATACAAATCACACCCATGTGAAGTGAGAGGCACTCTTATCATCATACATCATCTCATTCTGGCCAGTCACAATTTACACCTTAACTTTTCTGTCCTCACTTTTTATCCTCAAGTCCTCAACTCCTCAAGGCTAATCACTTGTAGCGTCCTCACTTCACACGAAAGGGCGCTCTAGGGTTACAAAACTTTGTTTGTGCCAACTGCTGTGGACATTTTAAATAAGTTCACCTAATTCCCACTGTTCATGATCACTGTTGCTGCGTTTATGTGTATGCATTTTATATAGTATTTTAATGCATTTAAATTTCCATTTTATGTACATTTATTGGACAATAAAGTTTTCTTTATCTTTTTTTATCTTTTATCTTATCATCATGCATCATCACAAATCACATTCTGTGCTCAGCCAATCAAATCATCACAAATGTCATTCTGGCCAATCACTTTTGGCATCTTCACTTTTCTGCCCTCACTTTTATCCAATCATCAGTCAATGTTTGTGTTCACACAGACCCACAGAGCTGGCCATAGAAGGGGCTAGCGCCCATCAAAAATAAAATCACACCCAGTGTGAAGTGAGCTGTGCAGTTGATGAGTTGATCTGCTGCACCCACTATCAAGTACATGACATCATAGTAATTACTTGCGCAAGCAGAGTGCGCAAGTATTGTTGTCGTGCTGGTACGAATGCACGTGTATGCTTGGTAGGTATTGATGGTGACGTAATTTAGATATTTATCAATGCCGGGTTATAACTGGCTTTAATGGTGACGTAATAAGGATAGGTTTCAGATTACATACATGTATACATACAGACATTTCCTTTAATTCACCCGACACTGAAACATATCCTAATTACGTCACCATCGACAGCCAGTTATAACCCGACGTTGAAACATATCTTAATTACGTCAGTATATATACCTACCAAGCATACGCACATAAAAAAGCCAGCTGACCACAGTATAGTACTTTTAACTTGCAATTTACATACATGTATACATACATACGTTACCTGTTACCCAACCAATATTGAAACATATCGTAATAACGTCACCATTGACAGCCAGTTATAACCCGACTTTAGAATTTAATTTCAATGTTTTACAGAGAGGCTGAGATTTGAAAGTTCGTAGTGGTCGACAAACTTGCGCGCTCTGCTTGCGCACTAGTAGGCCATTTATGGCCTACTTGTGTGCAACGTGCAAGTAGGCACTCGACAGAGTGCAGTTCTAGTTTATTTTGCATTGACTTGAATGGGAATTAGGGGGGAATTAACATGCACACAAAGTCACTTGTTGAAGCGGTCAGCACCGCTCAAGGAAAAAAGGGAAACATGTTATTACACTCATTATAAAATGATTATCCTTTTACCTGAGCAGGTTAGTTCAACAGACTTGTCCGATGAGCTTGTGTTTCTGGATGAGTTTGAGGCTCTACAGTCCAGGAGAGCAGACTCAGTGCCTTCACACTGGAACTCTTTGGCCCACATTGGAGCCTTGACTTCTCCATAGAGCGCCCCCTTGAGGGCCGAAGAAGCTCCGCATCCAAGCTCCCTACAGACCACCTCTGCATCCTGCTGGTCAAAGTCACCTTCACACGCTGAGGCCCATGACTCATTAGACTTCACCTCCACTCTGCCTGAACACAAACTAGGACCATTCACCAACCTCACAGACTCTGGAGAGAGAGAGAGAGAGAGAGAGAGATTTTACAATTATGTTAGTGATCTACAAGAGAATGTATGAATGCATTATGGATGCAAATTGAATCTAATCACATCAGAGGAAAGTCAACATTTTACTGAAACCCTAAACAGATAACAGTGTTGTACCCATTCTAAAATAAAGTAATTAATATGGAAATATCAATAAATCAAAACACAAATAACTAATCAGCATCATCATCATGAGACTAAAGGCGTTTTCTAGTCACTACACACATAGGCATGCACACACGCATAAACACACATGCACACACAAGACACTTACGCACACACGCACGCATACATACACGCACACAGATACAATGAAAGACTGTAAGGACTGCTGTCATTGTGTTACCTGAACAGTTCACAGTGGGTTTGCCTGTAATCAAACCTTTCCATGTGACATGATTCTCCATTATGACACAGACGCTCAGTGAAGACTCAGACCCAACACAGTAAGGTGTAATCCTCCATACAGGTTGTTGTGTGAAACCAGAAGTCCTTTCTGTTGAAACGGCAGAGCCGCAGTCCAATTGTCTGCACACTACAGAGGAGGACTTCAGGTTCCAGTGAAACCCACCGTCCACTGATCTCCACTCTCCCTGGTGTTTTATTTCCAGTGTACCAGAACAGGTACTGGTTCCTCCCACCAACCTGACATCTTCAACCACTGTAAAGAGACAAGTGAGTAAACATTTAACCCATTTAGGCCTAAGGCCGATTCTAAAAACGCCTTCTAAAGCCTGACCTAAGATTTCTGAAAAACTTCAAATATTTATATAGCAGCATCCATTTTTTGTAATTTTTGAATACTGTACATACTGTACAGAACCCAAAAATGGGTTCCCGGCCTGAGGGGGTAAAACACTAAAAGGGGTTCCCGCCCAGAATGGGTTAAACAGTATTACTTTATAATAAACATGAAAGATCACACTTGTGTGAAGTGAGGGGTGCTCTTATCATCATACATCATCACATTCCGGCCAATCACAATTTCACTTTTCTGTCCTCACGTTTAGCCTAAATTCCGTGGCACACACAGACACAGAAAGCTGGCTATAGGAGGGGCTACTAGCCCCTCCTATAGCTAGCGGCCCTCAAAATGATTGCAGGGTGTAGTTTGTAACTCACCTGAGCAGGTGAGTCCAATGGTCTTGCCAGGCAAACAGGTGTTTCTGGTTGAGTTTGAGGCTCTACAGTCCAGGAGAGCAGACTCAGTGCCTTCACACTGGAACTCTTTGGCCCATATGGGAGTGTTCACTTCTCCATAGAGCGCCCCCTGGATGACTGAAGGAGCTCCACAGCCAAGCTCCCTACAGACCACCTCTGCATCCTGCTGGTCAAAGTCACCTTCACACACTGAGGCCCACGACTCATTAGACTTCACCTCCACTCTGCCTGAACACACACTAGGACCATCCACCAACCTCACAGACTCTGGAGAGAGAGAGAGGGGGGGGGGGGGGGGGCAGTATTTAGAAGAAAGTTGTATTATATCTTGAGAGCGGAATTATTATACTTTCAATAATTGTGGGCTCACGACTAGAGCCCACAGTTATTATTATTATTATTTAAATCACACTCGTGTGAAGTGAGGGGCGCTTCACATCCTTAAACAAACATTGTACTCTAACAACCAGTCCATTTGGCTGCCACATATGACATCATGAGTGGTGCTGTTTTATTTTTGTGTTTACGTCATTAACTGAGGCATCAAACAATTTGTCAGCCAGTACGATTTGTTTCCCCGGTTTTCCCAATGCAATCTTACGGAAGCAGTAGGCTACTGCGCATGCCGACAGGGGTTGACTGGACTACATTTTTATTTAAGCCTGATTTAAGCGGTTGTTTGATGCCTCCGTTAAAATGTTAGGTGCCTACAGTATGTTAAGTTTATCAACTGTAAATTGGTTCTGATACCTTTACTTTTTTAAATAAATCCTGCGAAAGGGGTTTATTCCACTACTTGTCGGCGTAGCTTTTGTTGGAACCTCATCTCGGAGCTAAAGCGTAGCAGCGTAGATATAGAGGTTCCAAACGGAGCTAAGTTCATGCTTGTTTTGCGTATTCCGATCACACATGTAAATTGCTCTGTATGATGTAACTGTTGATGATAACACAACTTTTACATTGTTGATGCATATACTGTTTATTCCTTTTACCTGAACAGTTGAGCTTCAGTGTAAGAGTGGAATTATATGACTTTACTGGTCCACACTCCATCAGTGAAGACTCAGAGCCAACACAGGAAGATGGAATCACCCATCCTGGTTGACGTGTAGAACTAGAAGTAAATTCTGTTGAAAGAGCAGATCCACAATCCAACTGTCTACACACTACAGATGATGACATCCTGTTCCAGTCAAACCAAGCCAACACTGGTCTCCACTCTCCCTGGTGTTTCATCTCCAGTATGCCAGTACAGTTATTGGTCCCTCCCACCAACCTGACATCTTCAGACTCTGTACAGAGAGCAATAAGCAGTAAAAAACGGATTACATTCATTACAATACCTTGGATAATACAATATAAAAATCAGTTTCAATTTTGTTCACCTGTTGAGTTGTGAGTTGGTTTTAGTTGGAGAGCTGAGGAGAAAAATAATGAATAAATTAGTTTCACTCTAATGTTACTCTGGAAATGAAGTCTGTCTGTCTAATGCATTCATACTGTGTTATTATTATTCTGATAAAGCATTTATCAGTGTTTTTAGAATACATAGAAGGATTAATTGTAATCAGTGTAAACAGTGATAATAAAGCATGACTACTGAGGTAATGGTTCAGTCTCTACTCACGGCAGTCAGCGTGTTCGTCCTCACAGTCACATCTCCACGACAATGGAATGCACGTGTCTTTCTGACAAACAAACTGAAGGGGGAGACAGAGGTTTAGGTCCATAATAATCAGTAATGTATCAAAGACATGTAACCCATTTAGGACTGAGGACCAGATTCTACAGAATGTCTTCTAAATCATGACAGTTGTCTATAAAACCTATGTTTCTATGTCAGTGATTCTCTAACTATTTCATGTCAAAGAACCCAACAATATATGCAATTGGCCGCCGACCCCATCTGAAAATATGTTGTTCCAGGGACCCTCCCTGCAAAGATACAAGTTAAAAACATTCGCCCTGAAAGAATATACATTAAAAGATTTGCGCCACATTTTCACAATATTTGACAAATAGCACAGCACTCGGTGCCGCGCTATGAGCTTGTAGATCTGCTATTTGTCAATGGCTAAAGTATAACATAATGCTTAAAACACCAAAAGGGGTTCCTGTCCTTAATGGATAAAGTCATACAGAGTAACACAAGTGAAGCTGAGGTGAATCACCTGGCTGGCAGTGCAGTTGGACTGCTTGTTGTCAGCTGACAAGTAGGAGTTGGTGGGACAGGAACAATTGTAGCCTCCTCCAGGTGAGAGCAGACACAGGTGACTGCAGCCTCCATTGTTGGTCTGACATGGATGACCAGACACTGCAGGGTGGAGAAAACATGCAACACATGTAAGGAATATGAGAACACACACCTATATGTTACAACAGTGCTTTATAAACCAAGAGGTCATAAAGATATGTCCACATTTAGTTTATCCACATTTAGATATGTCCACATATAATGCAAGAATTAAGCTTGCCTATAATGGCATTGTCACAATAGGTTGTTTATACAATACTTTTCAAAACATATCAATTAATACAACAATACAGAAGAAATAAAAGTCATGAAACATAATGAAGAGTAATAATGAGAGTGTTACAGCAGGTGGTACAGACCCTCAGGTTGTCTAGAGGGGTGGTAGATGTGGATGTCATATGGACGGTTCAGCTTGCTGATGATTGTGGTCGTGTTGGTACCATGAGTCTTGTTGGCTCTGTAGATGGAGCTGGTCGTCCAGTCTGTCCAATAGATGTGATCCTCAAACACAGTAATAGTCCAGATGTTGTCCTGACTCACAACTACAGACACACAGAACCCCAAATAAAAAGAGTCAGACTGTGCAGGAATAAAGTAGTACAAATACTACTTTAACATACAATAGAGTATAACGTGTGTGTGTGTGTGTGTGTGTGTGTGTGTGTGTGTGTGTGTGTGTGTGTGTGTGTGTGTGTGTGTGTGTGTGTGAGTGTGTGTGTGTGTGTGTGTGTGTGTGTGTGTGTGTGTGTGTGTGTGTGTGTGTGTGTGTGTGTGTGTGTGTGTGTGTGTGTGTGTGTGTGTGTGTGTGTGTGTGTGTGTGTGTGTACATGTGTTGTGCACCTGTCTGTCTGTTGGTTCCATCCAGGTTGGCCAACTCAATGTATTTCCTATTGTTGGTCCAGTAGATGTGATCATCGATGTAGTCTAACGTCAGGCCGTAGGGCTTGGAGATCTTCTCCTTCACGATGACTGTCCTGTTGGTGCCGTCCATCCCCATCCTCCCTATGTTGTTCTTACTTACGTCTGCCCAGTACAAGTATCTGTCAGGGAGACACTGTGTCAGGGTTAGGGGTGTGCGTGTGTGCGTGCGTGTGTGCGTGCGTGCGTGCGTGTGTGCGTGCGTGCGTGCCTGCGTGCCTTTAAATCTATTTATATTTATTTTATATATATTTTTGAAAGTATACTATTAAATACGTGAGTAATGTCTTTGCATATTTATTGTCATAATCTGTCAATTTTTGATTACGAAGCCTTAAAAACAATGAAATTAAAATTGATTCATATGTTTTAATGTTCAATGTCAAAAACACAATTAAATTGTTAATAGCAATTATTTGTGTGACAATTAATCAAGTTAAAAGTGTAAACGTGACAGCCCTATTCACAGGATGGTTGATAAATTCAGTGTGTGGTTGATGATGTCACCACAGTGTTCTTACCCGTAGCGTACATCCACAGCTATGGCCCATGGCCGGTCCAGGTCAGTGTTGAGCAGGACTGTTGGGTATGACCCGTTTAGTTTGGACACACCTATGGTGTGATGCCCAGGGTCAGTCCAGTATAGGTTTCCTCCTATCCAATCAACAGCCAGACTCTGTGGTGTGATGGTCGACGTGTTGTGAATGACCTGTTAATGAACCATACATGCACTCTGAATATACTCACCATGCCTTCATTCTTACATTATGATAGTTAGAGCAACTTGTCAAAGTGTGGGCTGCATGGGGTACGTGCGTGCGTGCCCCAAACAAACAAAACAATCTGTTTAGCCAGCTCCTTTAAAACGGAATCAAACTGAGTCAAACTGAATAATATAAAACAAAAATAGTCTCTCATCTTTTTCTGCTGCATATTCCACATTGTGTACAGTAGATATCTATATAAAATACAGCAGTTAAATCTCTCTTGACCTGTTAAACTAAATGTTTTCAAAAGGCAGCCAACAAAACTGTTTACTCTGAGAAATATGTAATGTGCTATTTTTTACATATGACATGTTTTTGGTTAAATAATACCTTACAGTACTCGTTACTGGGTTAAATAATAATATTACAGTAATATACAACCAGTAACTTGTTACTGCCCAACTGGCTATTATAAGTACTCTGAGTACTAGTATAAATACAACAAGTATCCTTCATTCATGTTCATAGTTGTCGGTGTCACACTGACCTGGACGTCACTGCCATTGATGACACTGATCATGGTGCGCAGGGGGTACCATTGTGTCCACTCTATCCAGTAGATCTGCTGCTGCTGATAGTCAAAGTCCAGAGACACTGCAGTCTTCAAGTCCTGTCACACCACAGCAGTTGTGTTAATAAATCCCAGCATGTCAAAAGTAGTGTGTGTAGAATATTGTATAGTATTACATAGGATGTGTTGTTAATTATGTCCAATGGTTTTCACCTGTTTGAGCTTTGAGCTGGAGCCGTTCAAGCTGATCCTCATCAGGTTGTCATCGTTGGCTAAGATGAGGAAGGGCTCCACCTCTGGATAAAGTGAGACATTACACTTGAGTTGGTTTACTTTTAGAAATACACAAACCCTAAAGCAAGTTAGTTAGTTAGTTAGTTAGTTAGTTAGTTAGTTTCATTTATTGTCCATGTGTGGAAATTTGTCTTCGGTCTCAACAGTAAAAAACAAACAGCGACAACAACAGCAACAACACTTACACAATTATTTTTCATGGCAAAAAATGCAGGACAACAGTGGCAAATACATTAAAAACAACAAATCTAGCGATACATGGTATCATTTAGTGCCTTAATGGCATTAGGGATGAAGGAATTTAAAAAAATGCCACGGTTAGCTTTTGGTACCGTCTACCAGAGGGAAGTAGTTCGAACTCCCTGCAGAGTGGATGAGAGGGGTCGTTTGCTATCTTGACAGCTTTTTTTTCCCGAAGTACTTCATTGTAGATACAACTTAATTTTTTCTGTCTCTTCCCAATTATTATTGAGGCTAGGTTCGCTATTCGCTTGCTTCTTCCTTTTACATTAAGATTGCCATACCACATTGCCATGTTAAAAGTCAATATTCCCTCTGTCAGGTTCTTATAGACTGTGTCCATGATATGCCTGCTCACTCTATAGGAGTTGAGCAAGTTGGTCACAAGTTTCAAAAATCTGGTCAGTATTTTCACTGAAATTGAGTTTGCTGTCAATATATGTGCCTAGGTATTTAAAATGGTCTACTACCTCCACTATCTGTCAATATATGTGCCTAAGTATTTAAAATGGTCTACTACCTCCACTATCTGTCAATATATGTGCCTAGGTATTTAAAATGGTCTACTACCTCCACTATCTGTCAATATATGTGCCTAAGTATTTAAAATGCATGGTCTACTGCCTCCACTATCTGTCAATATATGTGCCTAAGTATTTAAAATGGTCTACTACCTCCACTATCTGTCAATATATGTGCCTAAGTATTTAAAATGGTCTACTACCTCCACTATCTGTCAATATATGTGCCTAAGTATTTAAAATGGTCTACTACCTCCACTATCTGTCAATATATGTGCCTAAGTATTTAAAATGCATGGTCTACTGCCTCCACTATCTGTCAATATATGTGCCTAAGTATTTAAAATGGTCTACTACCTCCACTATCTGTCAATATATGTGCCTAAGTATTTAAAATGGTCTACTACCTCCACTATCTGTCAATATATGTGCCTAAGTATTTAAAATGGTCTACTACCTCCACTATCTGTCAATATATGTGCCTAAGTATTTAAAATGGTCTACTACCTCCACTATCTGTCAATATGTGCCTAAGTATTTAAAATGGTCTACTACCTCCACTATCTGTCAATATATGTGCCTAAGTATTTAAAATGGTCTACTACCTCCACTATCTGTCAATATATGTGCCTAAGTATTTAAAATGGTCTACTACCTCCACTATCTGTCAATATATGTGCCTAAGTATTTAAAATGGTCTACTACCTCCACTATCTGTCAATATATGTGCCTAAGTATTTAAAATGGTCTACTACCGCCACTATCTGTCAATATATGTGCCTAAGTATTTAAAATGGTCTACCACCTCCACTATCTGTCAATATATGTGCCTAAGTATTTAAAATGGTCTACTACCTCCACTATCTGTCAATATATGTGCCTAAGTATTTAAAATGGTCTACTACCTCCACTATCTGTCAATATACTGTATGTGCCTAAGTATTTAAAATGGTCTACTACCTCCACTATCTGTCAATATATGTGCCTAAGTATTTAAAATGGTCTACTACCGCCACTATCTGTCAATATATGTGCCTAAGTATTTAAAATGGTCTACTACCTCCACTATCTGTCCACTAATAGTAATGGACTGCACATGCAGGTTCCTTTTCATGAATGACAAGTTATTTTGTTTTTGTCACATTGATCACTAAGGAGCGTTTAACGCACAAGTTCTGAATAGATGACAGGACAGACAGACAGGCAGACAGACAGGCAGGCAGGCAGGCAGGCAGGCAGGCAGGCAGGCAGGCAGGCAGACAGGCAGGCAGGCAGGCAGACAGACAGACAGACAGACAGACAGACAGACAGACAGACAGACAGACAGACAGACAGACAGACGCATGCACATTCTCTTTCACAAGTGTATAATTAGACCCATAAATAAGCGTATAATATATAATAATTATATGTAATTGGCCGCCAACCCCCATCTGATAATATGTTGTTCCAAGGACTCCCTATGAAGCAAAGATAGGAGTTAAAAACGTTCACTCTGAAAGAATATATATTCAAAGATTTGCGCCACATTTTCACGATTTTTTAAAAATAGCAGCTCATAGCTCATAGCTTTTTCAAAAATAGCAGCTCAAAGCTCATAGCGCGGCACAGTGTGCGCTATGAGCTTGTAGATCTGCTATTTTTCAATATCTAAAGTATATGCCTAAAACACCAAAAGGGATTCCCGTCCTGAATGGGTTAAAGTACCAAAAGTAGAAATTACTCATAGTGCATAATGTCTCATTTCAAGTTTTCAAATGTATACAAAATATTATGAAAATAGCAGATCTACAAGCTCACAATGTGTCGCATCGCTACACATTGTGTGCTTGAAGATCAACTATTTTCAAACTGCCAAAATGTATAAAATGTATATTGTCGGTCTGTCGGTCGGTCGGTCGGCCGGCTGGTTTTTCTGTTGTTCGTTTGGTCGTTTGGTCGGACAGACGGACGGACGGACGGACGGACGGACGGTCGGTCGGTCGGTCGGTCGGTAAGACTTACCTGTTGTGTTGTCTGCTGGTTTAGTCTGGAGAGCTGAGGAGAAACATAAAACACTAAATGAACTTCAGTGTAACAGCTGGTTCAGTGTAGTCCTTTCTCCTTATTGGACATTCAGAGGATGGGAATGAGGGTTACACACCGGCATTCCAAAGCCCGAAATTCTGACTCGTGCGTTCACACGATGGTGCGTTCACACGATGGTGCGTTCACGCGATGGTGCGTTCACACGATGGTGCGTTCACACGATGGTGCGTTCACACAATGGTGCGTTCACACGGGCAGATGAAACGATGCAAAGACGCGTTGTGAGTTGATTTGGAGCAGCTGAGCTACATGCATGTTGCTGGATCCATTGACAATGAATGGATATGCATCGTTTAATCTGCCCCGTGTGAACGCAGCATAACCCTGACCGCCCGTGGAAGCCACGTAGTCTGAATGGCGGTGCGTCAGAATGCCACTCTGTCACCGGGAATGAGGAACTATGGAATCTCACATTGCTGACAAGCAATAGTTTGTTGTAATAGGCCTATCTCACATCATTTCCCCGCACCCTTTCCACGCCCCCTTTCGGAGCTAGTGGTGATAGCGTGACTACATGTTAACAGAGGTTATTTAAGAAGTCTACAACTTTTGTTTTCTCAAGGTAAGGTTTGTTGTATCTGTTCGAGCTGATTTACCATCTTGTTTGCTTCATAATAATATTGGTCTGTCACATTTTTACATTAGGAAATTAGAGAAATGTAAATGTAAATGCTAATGTTAAATGACACCACTAGCTACTGGAAGGGGGGCGTGGAAAGGGGGCTGTGAGATAGGCCTATTTAGTCACACACACCTTCACCACTAACAAACTACAATTATCCTTCCAACTCAACTGGCTGTGGAACACTCCTAACAATCTGCACAATAACAAGAAAATGACATTTGGGCCGCAGAGCTCCCTGTGAGAGCTAACAGTGACTACAGAGCTAACATGTATTTGATGTCATCCTAGATTGAACACTCACTGATGAAGACAATGAGAAAGAGGAAGATTCCACAAGAGGGAATCACTGGCAGACATGATGTCATCCTAATAAATGTATGACCTCTGACCCCAGTCCATAGCAGAGGTCACCCTGTCTGTCTGACCCAGTGGTGGAAAAAGTACTCAAATGTTTTACTGAAATATAGAAATAAGTAAAAGTCTGGAAATCAAAATGTACTTGAGTACCAAAAGTAAAAGTACTCATTGTGAAGAATGTCTCATTTCAACTTTTCAAAACAATCTTTTGAAAATAGCAGATCTAAAAGCTCACAACATGTTGCATCGTGTGTGTGTGTGTGTGTGTGTGTGTGTGCGTGCGTGCGTGCGTGCGTGCGTGCGTGCGTGCGTGCGTGCGTGCGTGCGTGCGTGCGTGCGTGCGTGCGTGCGTGCGTGTGTGTGTGCGTGCGTGGGTGTGGACACATGCTCATTTTTCAGTCGACTCACAACAATTTGCAGGTTCGTCTGACCGGTCCCCACAGTCATCTACTGTGTCACATTTCCATGACAATGGAATGCACTTGTTGTTCTCACAAACAAACTGATGGGGGAGACAGAGGATTCTGTTTAGAATTAAACAGTTCAAATAATGTACAACACAAAATACATTATTATAATTTATTACCAAACAATATCCAACTTTTCTTTTCAAGTGAGAGTCAACACAATTTGAGAGGAATCTGAATGTTCACAGTTATTGGGCAGGACCAATATAAAATATCATTGTGTTTCTGTTAAAGGAGTTACTGTACTCTGTGGAACAAAGTACGGCAGGAATGAGTTCAAACAAATGTTTAAAATGTACATATTAAATAGAATAGCTTGGTACGGGAGTTGTAGGTTTTGTTTTGGTGCATCATTCTGACTGTATTGTCTTGTTTGTATTGCTTTCAATGTGAGTCACTGAGTGTGTAAACACTGGGACGGATGTAGTTTGAGATGAACAAAGAAGGACCGGATAGATACGTTACTTTTTATACACACAACTTCTTCCTACTCTTTTTTTCAAACATGGAATATAATTTACTGAAAACTAAATGAAATGAAAATGAAGTAATATATCAAATGCAGACATGAATTCATACAGAGTAACACAAGAGAAGCTGAGGTGAATCACCTGGCTGGCAGTGCAGTTGGACATGCACTGCTTGTTGTCAGCTGACAAGTAGGAGTCGGTGGGACAGGAACAATTGTAGCCTCCTCCAGGTGAGAGCAGACACAGGTGACTGCAGCCTCCATTGTTGGTCTGACATGGATGACCAGACACTGCAGGGTGGAGAAAACATGCAACACATGTAAGGAATATGAGAACACACACCTATATGTTACAACAGTGCTTTATAAACGTGTTGTAACCAAGAGACACGCCGATGTGTGTAAGTAAAACAATAATAAGGAACACCTGTATTCATAATGAAAACAGCTGTTCTACAAGTCAGTGTTGTTTGTCGGCTATTTTTAAATTTAGTCTCAGTCTTAGTCCAGTTTCAATCACCGTTGTTAGTTTTTATCATATTTAGTCGAACTCATCCTTTTTTTATTTAGTCATGTTTAGTCGACTAAAAGTCAATAATTTTAGTCTTTATCTTAGTCCAAGAAACCGTGAATTTATTTGTCTAGTTTTAGTCAACAAAAACTATTGGCCTTTTAGTCTAGTTTTAGTCTGACAATTTAGTCTAGTCGGACAATTATTTTAGCCCTTTACTTTTTTGTCAGCAGATATGTTTCCATCTAATCTAAACAAATTAAATATGTCCACATATAATGCAACAATAAGCTTGCCTATAATGACATCACAATAGGAACACCAGGTTGTTTATACAAGACTAATTTTGTAACACTTATTTATTTCAAAACATATCAATTAATACAACAATACAGAAGAAATAAAAGTCATGAAACATAATGAAGAGTAATAATGAGAGTGTTACAGCAGGTGGTACAGACCCTCAGGTTGTCTAGAGGGGTGGTAGATGTGGAAGTCAGATGGATTTTTCAGGTTGCTGATGATTGTGGTCTCGTTGGTACCATGAGTCTTGTTGGCTCTGTAGATGGAGCTGGTCCAGTCTATCCAGTAGATGTGATCCTCAAACACAGTAATAGTCCAGATTTCGTACTCACAACTCTGTAGACTCACAACTACAGACACACAGAACCCCAAATAAAAAGAATCAGACTGTTATAAAATGCATGAATAAAGTAGGCCTACTACAAATACTGCTTTAACATACATTAGAGTATAACAAAGTGAACAATGTTTTATGTGTGTGTGTGCGTGCGTGCGTGCATGCGTGAGTGAGTGAGCATGGGTCGGTATGCATGTGTATGTGTGTGTGTTCGCGCGCGCGCGTGTGTGTGTGTGTGTGTGTGTTCGCACGCGCGTGAGTGTGTGTGTGTGTGTGTGTGTGTGTGTGTGTGTGTGTGTCTGTGTCTGTCTGTGTCTGTGTGTGTCTGTGTGTGTCTGTGTGTGTCTGTGTGTGTGTGCGTGCGTGCGTGCGTGCGTGCGTGCGTGTTGTGCACCTGTCTGTCTGTTGGTTCCATCCAGGTTGGCAAACTCAATGTATTTATTATCGTTGGTCCAGTAGATGTGATCATCGATGTAGTCTAACGTCAGGCCGTAGGAGTAGGAGATATCCTTCACGATGACCGTCCTGTTGGTGCCGTCCATCCCCATCCTCCCTATGTTGTCCTGAACAACGTCTGACCAGTACAAGTATCTGTCAGGGAGACACTGTGTCAGGGTCAGGGGTGTGTGTGTGTGTGTGTGTGTGTGCGTGCGTGTGTGCGTGTGTGTGCGTGTGTGTGTGTAAATGTATCTGTATTTATTGAACATATTTTTTTTGAAAGTATACTATTAAATATGTCAGTATATGGCTTTGCATATTTATTGTCATCACAGGACAGATTATTGTAATCTGTCCTGTGCAAGTTTTGATTACGAAGCTTTAAAGGCAATCTGAAATTAAAATTGATTCATATGTTTTAATGTTCAATGTCAAAAACACAATTAAATTGTTAATAGTAATTATTTGTGTGACTTGTCATAACCCGGCCCGTTGGGCCATGACAAATGGAGGAGGACGCAGTAACAGTGTTCAAATAACAATAATTTATTCACAGAAAAGGGTAACTAATAATAATAAAGGTCAAATAATGCTTACAGAATGTATGAGATGTTGAAGTCAGTGAGATCAGTGGTGTCAGTGTGGATGTGTGGATAGTATGGTGGATGGGTGTTGTAGTGTGCAAATCAAACAGGTAAGGGAAATAAACAGAAGGGTGCTGTCATCTGGAGAGGGAACCGATAATGGCTGGCAAGCCCTCTTTTATAGGAGGTTCCAGGAGCACTGGCCAGGTGCTCCTAATACACCTAATGAGGAGTCTGTAAGTGGGCCGACGCCCACATGATCTGTGAGAGAAACACACACACAGGGCAGTACCATATACACAGCATAGGCCCTGTAGGCCAGGCCAAGGGGCCGTGACACCCTCCCCCTTCAAAATGAGGGACCATAAGGGACCGAGTTGGTCTAAACCTTAACTTAACAACAAATTTAATAAAATAAATCAAGAAGAACATATAATGAACATTTTAAAGTGAATTTAAATCCAACTTGCCGCCAAACTACTTTCGTTCCAACCAATCCTGTCCACAACCAGCACACCCGCTTCCCCCCCTCAGCAACCAAGATTTACCATGGATTCCTGGAGCATCTAAGAGGAGAGGAGCAGGAGGCAGGAGCAGACAGAAAAAGGAGGAGCAGAAGATGGGACAAGAGAAACACAAGTTATATTTTTGCCTCCAGTTTAAGGCACCCTGGAAAGGGCATCTGCCACAACATTTTCTACCCCCTTAATGTATCTGATTTCCAGCCAATAAGACTGCAACATTAGGGACCAGCGAATTAATCTCTGATTGGGACATTGCAATGAATTTAGAAAAGTTAGTGGGTTATGGTCAGTGTAGACCACCACAGGCGCAGCCCCAGACACTACATAGACATCAAAATGTTTCAATGCCCATATTAAAGCCAGAGCCTCCTTTTCTATAGTGGAATAATTCAACTGGTAGGAGTTAAACTTTCTTGAGAAAAAGCTCACGGGTTTGTCGAATCCCAAGTCGTCTGTCTGTAATAAAACCCCACCAGTACCCACGTGACTAGCATCCACCTGTAGAGTGAATGGACGGTCAAAACGAGGTGCTGCAAGGACAGGAGCAGAACATAACAGACCCTTGATAGATTCAAATGCTTTTTTACATTCGTCAGACCAAATGTATTCAACACTAGACTTTAACAGATTAGTGAGGGGAGCCACAACAGTAGAGAAATTACGACAGAAACATCTGTAATACCCTACTAGACCAAGGAACCGCAGCAACTCTTTTTTTGTGGATGGAGCTGGGTACTGTGCAACTGCACTCACTTTTGCCACAACTGGGCGAACCTGACCCTGTCCAACCACTCGACCAAGGTAGGTCACTGTGGCCTTGGCAAATTAACACTTTGCCAGGTTCACAGTGAGACCAACCTGGCCAGTGCTCCTGGAACCTCCTATAAAAGAGGGCTTGCCAGCCATTATCGGTTCCCTCTCCAGATGACAGCACCCTTCTGTTTCTTTCCCTTACCTGTTTGATTTGCACACTACAACACCCATTCACCATACTATCCACACATCCACACTGACACCACTGATCTCACTGACTTCCACATCTCATACATTCTGTAAGCATTATTTGACCTTTATTATTATTAGTTACCCTTTTGTGAATAAATTATTGTTATTTGAACACTGTTACTGCGTCCTCCTCCATTTGTCATGGCCCAACGGGCCGGGTTATGACAAATTGGAACAGAGCGTGAATGCGTTCCACATGTTGAGACCATGAGTCCGAAAACACAACGACGTCATCTAGGTAGACCGTACAACCCTCAAGATCTCCCAGCACACATGTCATGAGTCGCTGAAATGTTGCAGGTGCGTTCCGCAACCCAAATGGCATTACTTTGTAGGAAAACAGACCTTGGAGTTATAAAGGCAGAAATTTCCTGCGCCCGCTTGGACAAAGGCACTTGCCAATATCCTTTAAGTAGATCAAATTTGCTTACAAACTTGGCATGTCCAATTTCATCTACACAATCTTCCATACGAGGAAGAGGAAATGAGTCTGGTTTAGTGACAGCATTTACTTTTCGAAAATCTGTGCAAAACCTGAAAGTGTTATCAGATTTCGGAACAAGGAGACAAGGCGACGCCCAGCTCGATGCAGACGGCTCAGCTATACCGTTTTCCAGCATGTATTTGATCTCGGCATCTAGATGCTTCCGTTTCTCAACATTTACTCTGTAAAATCTCTGCCGGATAGGGAGAGCACCTTCGACCTCAATGTCATGCTCAATCAGATGAGTTTGACCAGGGGTATCATTGAACAGGCATGGGAAAACCCGGATAACCTCAGTCAAATCTGCTCTCTCTTTCCCAGGCAAATGTTGTAACAAAGCATCCAGATTACCGAGTGTCTCAGAGTTTCTCAACCGACCTTGTAACAATGCTGGGTCAACAGCAGGCAAACCGTCTTCTTCCTCCTCCTCAACCGAATGAGGAGAAGTGATCACCGACACTCTGCTTGCTAAACACGCAGCATGAACGTCATCCACCTTAGACTGTACATCAGGCGAAGTGGACGCACGATCATGATACGGCTTTAACAAGTTAACATGACACAGTTGAGTGGATTTCCTCCGCAGAGGAGTGGAAATCGTATAGTTCAAGTCAGAAATTTTCTTGACTACAGTATAAGGACCTGAAAATTTGGCTTGGAATGGCGAGCCTATGATTGGCAACAATGCCAAAACACGATCGCCAGGGCTGAAAACCCTCAGCTCTGTGCGCCTGTCATAAAGTTTCTTCATCTTGCTTTGGGCACACTCCAACTTTTCTCTAGCTAGCTCTGCAGCTGCATAAAGTCGACGCCGGAAACCATTGACATAGTCTAGCAGGTTGCGAGGAGCTTCAACACCTTTCCACTGGTCACTCAAAATGGCTAAAGGCCCCCGTACAGTGTGGCCAAAAACCAAGTCATTTGGGCTAAACCCAGTGCTCTCCTGTGTAACCTCCCTGGCTGCAAGCATCAACCAAGGCAAACCTTCCTCCCAATCCCCCTCCATTTGTGTGCAATAGGCACGCAGCAATGACTTCAATGTCTGGTGGAACCGCTCCAATGCACCTTGGCTCTGCGCATGATAAGCAGAGGCCAGATTGTGTTTGACATTAAGCTGCTTCAATACCTGTGAGAAGAGATGAGGTGAAATTGCTCCCCCTGTCACTCTGGATGACCTTGGGAATGCCGAAAATAGAAATGAACTGTGACAAGGCCCTCACAACTGACCTAGCCGTAATGGTGCGTAATGGATATGCTGCAGGGTAACGAGTACTTTGACACATTGCAGTGAGAAGATATACTGCACCAGATTTAGAGCGAGGAAGTGGGCCCACACAGTCAATGATCAAATGCTCAAAGGGTTTACTGATAGCTGGAATTGGCAACAGAGGAGCAGGTTTGAGGATCTGATTTCGTTTACTTGTTAACTGGCATGTGTGGCAAGTCTTGACATGCGCCGCCACATCTCGCTTCAAACGCGGCCAGTAAAAATGCCTCAGCACCCGATCATAAGTTTTCCGGACACCAAGATGCCCTGACCCCTCATGTGCCAATTTCAAAACAGAGTCACGAAAGTTAGCTGGCAGCACAATTTGGAGAATGGGATCACCCACGAAACCCTCACCATGTGGGACCCACTTCCTTACCAGCAACCCATCCTGAAGGAAGTAGCCACGGGCACTGCTCTCTATCTCCGCATCAGTAACCACCTGATCCAGCAGACATTTGAGTGAGAGATCAGCCTGCTGCTCCACCCTCAGGTCATCCTGTGAGACTGACAAAGGAAAGTCAGCTAAGGAAAACATTGGTCCTGAAACTACATTTTTGTTCTTTCCTAAGGTACTTGCATTTTCATCAGACTGTGCACACGCCATAGCGCGTGTCACTGCACAAGCTGTGAACACGTCAGGAAACTCAGTTTCATCTTCATCAGGTTGAATTCTTACCAATGGCACTGAATCCACTATTAAAGGTGGTGGTACATCCGCCCACACACGTGCCCCAGCCAAACCATTACCCAGGATGACATTTACCCCTGCCACAGGTAAAGCGGGACGCACTGCCACGCCTGTCAAACCCTGGAAGAAATCGGAATATAGCATGACGTTGTGAACAGGCACATGGAGGACAGTTAAACCCATCCCCAAAACAGGAATAGCGGACTCTGTAGCACTTTCTGCATTAAATGGCAACACTGATGCTTCAATAAATGTGTCAAAAGCTGCTGTGTCACGCAATATTGTTACTGGTACCTTGACATTGCTTCCTACCAGTGACACAAAACCCTCACTGACAAACGGCCTATAGGATGCATCAACCTCAAGAATTTGACATGACCCATTGACTTCCCTGACCTGTACCTCCCCCATGCTTAGTGCAGGCACAGCCATAGCCGCACCTTTTGCAGGGAAAGAGGTAGACTTAGATGTCTTCGCTTTTAGAGCGTAACAATCAATTTTCCAGTGCCCCTTCTTGTGACAGAAGTTGCATATTTTCTCCTCACGTGTGCCATACTCAGTCTTCGCCTCCAACACCGCCATGCCTGAACCACCAGGAGAGCCACTTTTGCCACGTGCGCCCTCACCACCATCATTACCAGCATGAGGCTGGCCAAAGGAGCGCCGATCTCCATGAGAGCGCTTGTGTGTCAGCACATACTCGTCTGCCAAAGCAGCCGCTTCGGCAGCAGTTTCAACTCTCCGGTCACTGATGTAGTTGGCAATGTGCTCAGGCAAGGTGTTCTTAAATTGCTCAAGGACTATCAGGTTACACAACCCATCATAATCCCCCACATCTAGTGCGGCGCACCAGCGAGCAAAATAGCATGACAAGTCACGTGCAAACTCTAGATGAGTCTTGTTGTCAGTTTTCCGCCATGTGCGGAAGCGTTTACGGTAGGCTTCTGGAACGAGTTCGAAAGCCTTTAGCACCGCTGACTTAACCTTGGAATAACTTTGACTGTCCGCAGGGCTAAGACAGGAATAGGCCTCCTGCGCCCTGCCTGTTAATACACATTGGAGCATTAACGTGCGGGCAGACTCTGGCCAATGACGAACCTCGGCTACTCGCTCAAACATGGAAAAGAAAGTCTCTGGGTCCTTTTCATTAAATTTGGGCACAAGGCGCAAATTGCTGAAAATGTCAAAATCATGGGCTTGAGAACCCAAGGCCGTTGGCCTACCACCGGACACCCCAACATGGTCAGCTGACAGTTTGCCTTCTTTTATTAACTCAAGTTTGCTTTTTTCCACCTCAATCCTAGACTGCTCTACCCGCAGCCTTTCAACCTGGATCTCTGACTCTGACTTCAGCCTCTGCTGCTCTGTCTGCAGAATAATCAACTCTTTCTGTTGCTCAAATGTGAGAAGCTGACTAGTGGGTAGTTTAGGCTGACTAACCACTACCTCAGGGGACTCCTCTAGGATCCCCAGGTCTATCAAATTGGCAATCAAAATTGATTTTATTTTAGTCTCCCTTATCCTTCTGTCATGAATCTCAATTTTGTAATAATCCGCCACTCTAAGCAGCTGGTCCTTACCCAAACTACTTAGAGTTGCATCACATGGAGTCTCAAAAAAAACTTCAGCAGTTTTTCAAGGCAAAAAACTAGACATGTGACAGTTTTTTTTTTTTTTTTTTACACCACTCTACAAAGTAGCTTTTTTTTTTTTTTTTAAATGAATTTGTTTTTTAAATAGAAAACAAAATTCCCAATCGGAACAAACGTTCCCTCCCTGCCAATTTAGGACAGGTGAAACAGGTGCGCCTACAGGAGCGGTGTTCCCCCTACCTAAACTGCCTATCCAAAAACCAAACTACCATAACTTGCCCTAGTCTTCAGTGGGCCTCCCGAGTTCCCCTGCCAACACTGGGCATCTCAGGGGTACCACCCTATCCCAGCTTGTGTGGGACAGCAATCTATCAAACCCAAAAAAAACACAAAGAAATCAAACAAACTAGGGATGTTGAAAAAAGTTGAAAATCGACTCGATTTTCGACTCATGCCTTCCGCGACTCAAAAACGTATGAGTAGAAAAATCGTTTTTATTTTATTTTTTATTTTGTTTGCGCCTGTCAGCGCCGCACCTCACATGCATGCCCTGGCTGCAGTTAGAGCGCCATCGTCCAAGGGTGTGGGGTGAAGGGGAAGGGTATCTTAGCAACACTGAATGCTCTGTCCCATTGGTCGTGTGCTCGTATCATGAGCCAATGGCTGCAGCTCTGAGCCCCCAGACCCCAGGTTCGCATCTCATGCTCACGCTCAAAGACAGTGTTCCACAGGTCCGCTCTGTTCAGAGCTGTGAGCGCTCTTCTCGTGAAGAAAGCAGGACAGCGTTGTCAAATAAGTCCCGCCATCATTCATACTGTATTTATTCCCCGACCCGACATTAAAATACGGAACAACGTGCGTCCCGTATCAGTTCATTACGGGACTTGTGACAGGCTGCTGCAGACACTTGAGTTGGGACTAGCTGATAGCATAGCAGCCGATAGCGCCGCTGCTCCTTCAGTGTCGTTGTTTACAAAATAAAGTTTATTTTTTATTATTGGGCTTTGATCATTGATGCAAATTCTAAGCATGCAGCTGCAGAAGTTGTGTTGCTTAAAGGAATGCATAGTTGCGTTCTCCTCAACTGCTGCGCAGCAACAACAAAAATAAAAAAATAAAAAATGGAAAATAAATAGGAAAAAAAGTCGATCGACTCGTCGATTTGCGGCCTCGATTTATCGATTGGCCAAATATGAGTCGTTTGGCATCCCTAAAACAAACGAATCCCATATGGGGGAACGCCGCTGACCTACGTGGGTGGGGAACACCTCCCCTCAGATTGTCTAGCCCTAATTACCACAATAAGTGGCAACTAAATGACAGCACAAAACAAAATTTAAATAATTGTATTTAACAAAACAGATAAATCAATTACTCAAAAATGTTAACAAAACAAAATGTTAATTAAACAAATTGACCCTCAAATTAATCAAAACAAGTTGTCATTCAAAACAACTTGTTAACCAAACATTTCTAAACAAATTGTAATTTAAACAAGGTGTTACCCAATTAACTCACTCAAACAAATTGTTATTCAAACACCACCATGCACCTCCTCAAAAATGCTGT
Source organism: Electrona antarctica (assembly GCF_951216825.1). Classification (NCBI taxonomy): domain Eukaryota; kingdom Metazoa; phylum Chordata; class Actinopteri; order Myctophiformes; family Myctophidae; genus Electrona; species Electrona antarctica. The sequence goes on from NC_136811.1 coordinate 6,980,551, forward strand.
GACTTAAGTTGCCAAAGTAGGCTTCAAACAACAGGAAATTTCTTTTACCTGCTCGTAGAGTCACAGCCAACCTGAGTTGCTTAAAGTGGCCGCGAGCCCCCAATTTGTCATAACCCGGCCCGTTGGGCCATGACAAATGGAGGAGGACACAGTAACAGTGTTCAAATAACAATAATTTATTCACAGAAAAGGGTAACTAATAATAATAATAAAGGTCAAATAATGCTTACAGAATGTATGAGATGTGGAAGTCAGTGAGATCAGTGGTGTCAGTGTGGATGTGTGGGTAGTATGGTGAATGGGTGTTGTAGTGTGCAAATCAAACAGGTAAGGGAAAGAAACAGAAGGGTGCTGGAGAGGGAACCGATAATGGCTGGCAAGCCCTCTTTTATAGGAGGTTCCAGGAGCACTGGCCAGGTGCTCCTAATACACCTAATGAGGAGTCTGTAAGTGGGCCGACACCCACATGATCTGTGAGAGAAACACACACACAGGGCAGTACCATATACACAGCATAGGCCCTGTAGGCCAGGCCAAGGGGCCGTGACAATGAATCAAGTTAAAAGTGTAAACCCTATGTGTAAGCCCTATTCACAGGATGGTTGATAAATTCAGTGTGTGGTTCATGATGTCACCACAGTGTTCTTACCCGTAGCGTACATCCACAGCTATGGCCCATGGCCGGTCCAGGTCAGTGTTGAGCAGGACTGTTGGGTACGACCCGTTTAGTTTGGACACACCTATGGTCTGATGCCCAGCGTCAGTCCAGTATAGGTTTCCTCCTATCCAATCAACAGCCAGACCCTGTGGTGTGATGGTCGACGTGTCGTGAATGACCTGTTAATGAACCATACATGCACTCTGAATATACTCACCACGCCTTCATTCTTACATTATGATAGTTAGATGGGGTAGCCTACGTGTGTGTGTGTGTGTGTGTGTGTGTGTGTGTGTGTGTGTGTGTGTGTGTGTGTGTGTGTGTGTGTGTGTGTGTGTGTGTGTGTGTGTGTGTGTGTTCGTCGACTAAAACTACGACAAAAAATGTTCGTCCACTACCTTTTTTCACTGAGGAACACTAAATTAAAACAAAATAAAAACTAAGCTACAATGACTAAAACTAAGACTAAATGCATAAAACATCTGTACATTTAGTTGACTAAAACTAGCGTGGCGCCGAGTGCCACGCTACGAGCTTGTACGAGCTTGCTATTTTTTTTTATCGTGAAAATGTGGCAAAACGTTTTTGAACTAAAATCTTTGCTTCTGGGGGGTCCCTGGAACAACATATTTTCAGATGGGGGTCAAATACAGATAATTCTGTGGGTCCTTGACTTGAAAACAGTTTCAGAACCACTGACATATAAAAATAGGTTTTTCAGCAAACTGTCATGATTTAGAAGTCATTTGTAGAATCTGTTGTCAGGTCTTATTTAATTAATTAATGTAAAATGTTAATGATTAATGTAAAATTCAGCTCATTTTGATTTTAGTTTTAGATTTTAGTCTTTTAAATTGTTATTATGACTAAACTAAAATCAAAATGTGCGTGCGTGCGTGTGTGTGCGTCCGTGTGTGTGTGTGTGTGTGTGTGTGTGTGTGTGTGTGTGTGTGTGTGTGTACACTAACTCAGCAGTTCTCAAACTGTTCAGTTGGAATTATATTTGAACTGGAGACCCCCAAAAGGAATCATATTTGAACTGCAGACCCCCAAAATGAATCATATTTGAACTGCAGACCCCCAAAATGAATCAAATTTGAACTGGGGACCTCCCACCATGAGAAGCACTTGTCAGGAGAGTAATATGTTACTTATTACATATTACTCCTTTAAAAATAAATGATGTTATATTACTTATTACTTGCAATCAAGAGTAATATATTAAATATTATATTACATATTAACCCCCGACCTCCTGCAAAAAAACCTGTAAAACAACACAATCTGTTTAGCCACCTCCTTTAAAACTGAATCCAATTCATTTGCATATTATTCAGTCACCAAACTGAATAATATAAAACAAAAATAGTCTCTCATCTTTTTCTGCTGCATATTGCACAATGTGTACAGTAGATATCTATATAAAATACAGCAGTTAAATCTCTCTTGACCTTTTAAACTAACTGTTTTCAAAAGGCAGCCAAGAAAACAGTTTACTCTGAGAAATATATATTTACATATTACATGTTTTTGGTTAAGTAATACCTTACAGTACTCGTTACTGGGTTAAATAATAATATTACAGTAATATACAACAAGTAACTCGTTACTGCCCAACTGGCTAGTTAGTACTCTGAGTACTAGTATAAATACAGCAAGTATCCTTCATTCATCCTCATAGTTGTCGTTGTCACACTGACCTGGACTTCACTGCTGTTGATGTTCATGACACTGATCATGCTGCGATAGGAGGAGGTCTGTTGTGTCTTCTCTACCCAGTAGATCTGCTGCTGCTGATAGTCATAGTCCAGACCCCATGCACGCTTCAAGTCCTGTCACACCACAGCAGTTGTGTTAGGCCTCACTCAGACCTTTACAACAGATTGCTGTATGCTTGCTGTATACAAAGGGTGTGACACAGCTTGCCCCAATGCATTTCCAATGGGAGTCACATGGTCTGACACAACACTTGTGTTGTATGAGGGGGAGGGGCGCAGTCGAAACACAGCCAAAAGCCATACAACAGCTTGTAGTCCAAAATGTAGTCCTCAAACCATGTGACTTCCATTGGAAATGCATTGGGGCGGCCATGACACTCACAGCATTCATACAACAAGCATGCAGCAATGCTGCAAAGGTCTGAGTGAGGCCTTAGTCTCAGACTGGAATACATTCCAGCATGTCAAAAGCAGTGTGTGTAGAATATTGTATAGGATTACAGAGGATGTGTTGTTAATTATGTCCAATGGTTTTTTTCACCTGTTTGAGCTCTGTGGAGTTGGAGCCGTTCAAGCTGATCCTCATCAGGTTGTAATCGTTGGCTAAGATGAAGAAGGGCTCCACCTCTGGATAAAGTGAGACATTTAATACACTTGAGTTGGTTTACTTTTAGAAATACACAAACCCTAAAGCAAGACGGACGGACGGACGGACGGACGGACGCGCACGCACGCACGCATGCACGCACGCACGCACGCACGCACGCACGCACGCACGCACGCACGCACGCACACACACACACACACACACACACACACAGTCTTACCTGTGGTGTCATGTGAAGGTGTAGCATGGAGAGCTGAGGAGAAACATAACAAACTAAATGAGCTTCAGTGGAACAACAGCTGGTTGGTTGTATTTGTGCTTTATCTGTTGAAATAATGAATACACGTGAAAGATGTCCTTTGGTTCTCCTCTTCACTGCTATGTATTTGCTCCAGGATGGGAATTATGAGTAACTACGATTTCTATCAGACTCAGCTCACATGAAATGAAATAGCTGGCAAGCAATAGTTTGTTGTAAATTAACAGGTTGGCTCGCATTTTAGTCTAGTAGCCTAGGCTACTCCTCTAATAATAATAATAATAATAATAATTGGCATTAGCATATGCTATGTTTATTCTCATAATTATAAACCCACGTCCTCACAGACATGCAACACATGTCGTTATTAAGCATAACTTATCATACAACGGCGTCAGTGATACAGATCTACAATCGTAGGGCCACGCTACACCAGGCTTTTCGCGCACAAAACGCGTGCGTTTACCCCCACGCGTGCGTTTAATTTAGGTCCAGTCCTATTTTAAAAAACGTGCGCGTTTAGGGTAAACCCACGAGAAAAGCCTGGTGTAGCTTGGCCGTCACATGTTGCTGATCAACGCGCATCGAACAACACTGTTACTCATTGCGCAAAAAACGGCCATATCCACTTTTCCAGGTGATCATAAACGTGGACCCCCAGGTGTCCTCGAGAGGGTTCCAGGGGGTCCCCATGCTAAATAATTCACACAATGAACCCACAATCACACACACAAGCACAGGCACCCCCCCCCCCCCCCCCCCCACACACACACACACACACACACATGAGGCGCCCCACACACAAAATCATCAGCAGCTTAATTGCACCACACACCAACCCTCCCCCCAGGTTCCCCCCTCCCTCTGCCCGCCGTATACCTCCCCCTCCACCCGCTCCACCACAAGCCTCACAGCCTGTGTGTGTTGATAGCCGTATACAGACCACTGTGGAGAAATGGATTGATTCAATAAATACAAAATAAATGGATGGAGATGTTCAATAGATGAGCGATCACAGCCACACCCAGCCTATAGCCAATCCTGGCTCCCCAGTTAAATGATTGACAGTTACAGTTGGAGCCAAAATGGGCCCTTACGGATCAGTAGCTCTGAGAGTGTACAAATGGAACCAAACCGGTCCATTTGGTTGCATGTGTACGCTCTCAGAGTTATGGGCCGTGGTCCCTGAAATAAAAACCTTTGAGAGGCAGCGCTGTAATCTCAATTCACACACTGTAGTGCAGTGGTTCCCAAAGTGGGGTCTGGGGACCCCCAGGGGGTCCTTGAGGAAGTTCCAGGAGGTCCCCAGATAAATGATAGTTTGGAACCATGTGGACCCTTATATGGGTCTGTAACTCTGAGAGTGTACAAATGGGTCTGGGTCCGCATTGGTTCCATTTGTACACTCTGAGTTAAATTAACATTGATAGAAATGCCATTAAATGGGGGTCGTGCATGTCAAACTGGGGGTCCTTGAAATGAAACGGGTTGAGAATCACTGCTATAGAGCGTCACAGTCCCGCCTCCTACCCTGGACCAGGAAATGAAACCCAATGCATTATTCTAGACATTTCTTAAAGTATTTATTTAAAGACGGTTACGCCGCGGACAAAGCCAACCCGAGTCGTGACAACTCATGACAACACAAACAATATTTTGGACCAAACAAATAATTACAAAGAAGAAAAACAACAAAGAAAGTGTTGTAACCTGCCGTTTTTTTCTTCTTTCTAATTATTTGTTTGGTCCAAAATATTGTTTGTGTTGTCATGAGTTGTCACGACTCGAGTTGGCTTTTTCCGCGGCGTAACCGTCTTTAAATAAATACTTTAAGAAATGTCTATGAGAATAATGCATTGGGTTTCATTTCCTGGTCCAGGGTAGGAGGCGGGACTGCAACGCTCTATAGCAGTAAAACTCTTCTCTTATGGGGGTCCCTGGCATATATTTTCTAATGGGGGTCCGTGGGCTAATATGTGTCAATTTGGGGGTCCTTGACGTGAAAAAGTTTGGGAACCACTGCTGTAGAGACGGGCAGTATTATGTCTTAAGTACCAGGTCTTATTAATTAACTTAAGACCTGGAGGTGTGATCAATGCCATTTGGCTATTCTGAGTGGCCAAACAGCATTGATCACGCCTCCAGGTCTTAAATTAAGTCATAAGACCTGGTACTTAAGACACGCATAATACTGCCCTATAGTTTCAACCATGAGCATCACAACAAAACAAAGAAACATCTTCCATTGTGTTCATGATGATGACAATATGAACCCTACGTAGCTCTCACAGCTTGAGCTTAATTCACACAATATGTCAAGGAATACACTATTGCATGTATGTACGCACACGCACACACGCACGCACGCACACACACACACACACACACACACCTGTAAGCCGTGATAGGCAGATTGCTTCAATGTATAGGCTAACTATATTAACCCTAATTAATTCAATCATGAATATATTATACAAATATAAATTTTATATATGTAAATTAATTAATAGTAATATATTATAACACATTATTTGTAGCCTATAGCCCCCTTTCATGACATGCGACGCAACTCAAAGTGCTTCTCGTAAAAAGAGCAAAAAGTTTAGCATGGTGTTGATAGCAGAGTATAGGCGTGTACCACATTAAATGTTTTCAAAAACAACAACAGTGTGTGTGTGTGTGTGTGTGTGTGTGTGTGTGTGTGTGTGTGTGTGTGTGTGTGTGTGTGTGTGTGTGTGTGTGTGTGTGTTTACATGGCTGTCATGTTGGAAACAGCAGTAAAACAAGCAGGGCGCAGCAGGTGCTCCGAGGGATTGATTAGGCATCGGTCTGTTACAGAGTGGAGCGGTTATTATAACACACTGCTGAATTCAGCGATTGACCAATCAGAATCAAGCATTCAACCAAGCCATGTAATAATTAAACCCATACAAATAATTATGTCCGCGACCCACAAATGGGCCCCGACCCATTTGGGAAACAGTTGACTGGGAGTTCCAGGGAGGGAGGACTGCATAAATGAATGGATGAATGAATGAATGAATGAATGAATGAATGAATGAATGAATGAATGAAAAACGCCCATGACACAGACTATTGGGTGTCCACTGTCCAGAAGAGAGACCTCTCCTTCGGGCACGAGCGACACCACACCTCGGCCCCTCGGCGCCTGGAAGTCGGCCTCTGAACGAGAATTCAGTACTCAGTATTCAGGCTATCGCTTTGTTCTCTCTTTCTTAAATCTTAATTCTGTCTAGAATAGAACCACACCAACGGAAATCTGGGCTAGTTTTATTTTACCAATTATAATTCAAATAGCCGAAAAATACAGGGACCCACATACAGTCAGTCAGTGCATGTAAAGAAACCAGCAGTACTAATGTTATAATGTCTTATAGCCGTACTAATAGGTCTTGGTGTCATTTCACATCCACATCAAGCAACAAGTGTCATTCTAACAGAGTGTTTACCTGAGCTCCAAAGCAGGAGGAACACTATCACTGTCTCATCCATGTCTGGATTCTCTCACACTGGATTCTCAACTGGAACTTCACCGATCTGCACCGACTGGTCCTGGCTGGGATTCTGGTCAACACTCTCTGAACTTCACCGATCTGCACCGACTGGTCCTGGCTGGGATTCTGGTCAACACTCTCTGTCGTCTGTGTGTTTTTAGTGACACATGTCAGTTCGTCATATCTCTTCATCATCATGTGGTTTATTCTGTGTAAATTCACACCTTTCTTATCTCTTCCTACATGAGTGTGAGCTCTGAGGGTCTGTAGCACGTGTGCACGCACGCACGCACGCACGCACGCACGCACGCACGCACGTGTGTACATGTACATGTCAGGCTGCCATAAACACAATTAGACTGCACCTATAGACTACCTGTAGCTCCGTGATGGTCTTTGGACGGCTGGGCTTTAATGAGGTCATAAAGGCTTCTTCTAAGCTAGAATCAAAGGTGCAGGCCACTTCACAACCACCTTGTGGTTAGAGTGTCTGCCCTGAAACTGGGAGATCAGGGTTCGATCCCTGGCCGGGGTCATACCAAAAACTGTAAAAATTGGACCCGCAATGCCTCCCTGCTTGGCACTCAGCATCAATGGGTTGGATTGGGGGGTCAAATCTAGCCTGGCTAATAAGCCAGACGCGAACCTGCGCCTTGGCAAATTTCACTGCGGTAACGTGTGTGACAAATTGTACGACTTTGACTTTCAAGAATGGAAAATTACATTTCCTTCATTGACAACAACATCTGGTGAATTAGCAGAGAGATGTGCAAAGATTTCAGGATGTTCAGTACAGAGTTGAAGCATGGCAGTTTTGACACAGGGATGTTTGTACATTTTCACAGACAGTGTAAAATGTAGATATCGTATTATGAGATCAACTATTCTGTTGTGGCGTGCTATATGTAAAGCCCTTCATAGGCATAGCAGCCATTCAGCATGTGAGACATGATGATGCAACCAATGAGGTACATGGGTTGTACCAGAGGGAAAGGTTGAGTCTGGTGGGAAGTATCTGTAACCTGGCTTTTACTGTAAAGGTGATAATGTCCTCATTTTTGTATATGTTTATTTAACAGGGACACAAAACAATGTATCAAGTTGTAAAAACGCCTACATATAGGCTTTATATAGCCAAGGCTAATTTGCAACCCCAGTCCCTGGTTAGGCCTTTCTATACAAATGTGAACTACCTATACTAAAAAACAATCGTTTACCAAAAATACATGCAGATGCATCTAATCTAATAATATACCATAACCATACTAATAATACGTTATACTCAACAAACTTACAATACTCATTACAAGACCTATAAAACAAAAGTAAACATATAATCACTCAGGTAACCAGTCAGACTATATATGTGAGCACAGTTGATTTGATTTCAACCATAGTTTGGGTCCTCTGTAGAATACATTACCATCCGTCTCTAGTTAGGCAAGGAGTTCCAAAGGTTTGCCCCCTTTACTGAAAAGGCAGACTGTCCGAAAGAATTGTGACACCTGGGAACAATAAAGTTAATTGCCACTTGTTGAGGCTTGTGTAGTTGCTCTACCAGAGCTCGGAAGACTATCAACCAGTTCAGAGAACAAAGGTGAAACATGACCATGTATAAGCATTTAAAAAGCAATTTGATGGTAGAAAAAACACAACATTTTCAAACGTAAAAAGGTTTTATTTTTTTAAATACCACAACGGTGGCATCTCATCGGTTTATAGCCTGTTTGTATATTGATGTTATTGGTTTTAAGAAAGGATTGTGACCATGTTGTAAGGCTGTATGATAGATGTGAGAAAATCACAGCATGCATGTATACAGCTGTGCAGTTTTGGCTGATAAGTCCCTTCTAATGTGACGAAAACAATTTAAATTTGGTTTAACCTTCTTGCATCTATATGCTATAACCCATTTTAGGTTTTTATCCAAGAGAATTCCTAAATAGTTTACTTCATCTCATTTCAACAAGAGTTTCATTTTTGATGTGCACCTCAAAGGCATCCATTGAGAGCAGTGTTCCTTGGAAATGAATGGGAAACAGCTCCGTAACATCCCTGTCATCATTATTATTCCGCATGCTCAATAGATGGCATATGCTGCTACCCCCTATAACGTTGAGCTTGTAGATCTGCTATAAATGGTAAATGGTGCATTTATATAGCGCCTTTATCCAAGGCGCTTTACATAGATTGTGCATTACATTCACCCATTCACACACACATTCATACACCAATTGCAGCGGAAGCCATGCAAGGTACCAACCAGCACATCGCGAGCAATTTGGGGTTCAGTGTCTTGCCCAAGGACACTTCGACATGTAGACAGGAGGAGCCGGGATTCGAACCGCCGACCCATGGATCATTGGACGACCTGCTCTACCTCTTGAGCCACAGTCGCCCGCTATAGTTTGTGTCCAGGGTAAACGTCTAATTCTGTGTGTCTCTCCCCGTATCTCTCTCTCTGTTCAGTGTTTCCTATAATATCTCTCTCTACTCTGAACCAAGGTTATAATAGTTAACTAAAACTAACTAAAAAACGAAAACTAGAATTAAAAAAACATTTTAGTTAACTGAAACTAAATACAAAATAAAAATAAATTAAAGATGATAACTAAACTGAAACTGTATTGTGTGTTCACAAAACTCACTGAAATTATAGAAAAAATACCCTTAGTTATAGTTTTAGTTTTTATAGTTTTAGTTATAGTTTTTTAGTTTAAAAAAGTAAAACTAAACTATAACTAAACTAAAACTAAACTAAAACTAAGCATTTCACCAAAATAAAAACTAAATAAAAACTAGCAAACCTGCTCTAAAAACTAACTAAAACTAACTGAATTAGAAGAAAAAAAAGCCAAAACTAACTAAAACTAAACTATAATGAAAAAACCAAAACTATTATAACCTTGCTCTGAACTATCAATAAAGGCAGAGAAGCCCAACAGAAATCTGGCAAGTTTTGCATTTGTTCACCAGATTATGAGTAACAACATGGTGAGTTTGGTGACATATACTAACTCCGTACATATACTGTACAAAGTGTACGCTCATAATGCATCTACAGCTGACATATTGTGTGTGTTCAGCGAACGTTTGTACAGAGATCGGTAGAGAAGCAGGTGTTCTTAGCAAGGCTCAGGCTTGTGGTCGGCTTGAAGGTTTCACGCGTGTCATTTCTCGTCATTAAACAAGATGTACATCCTGCTCTGTGACCACATCCTCTGCTCTAGTGCAGGGGTTTTCAACCCGTGGGTCGCGACCCCTCTGGGGGTCGCCAAATTATTTTGGGGGTAAATATCATAAGATTTTAGTCGACTAAGTTGATTTAGTCGGCTAAAATGTATTTTGGCGGGCCTTAATGCCATCGCAATGACTGATTTTACACATCGCGTCGCAGCGCGAGCTTGTAGATCGGCTATTTTCAGCATGCAACCAAGTGTAAAATGACTTGTACTGGATCTCTTGTCCACTAGTCCCTTCCTAACATTTTAGTCTAGTTTTTATTTGTTGACGAAAATGTCAATATATTTAGTCTTAGTTTTAGTCATCATAGCTTAGTTTTTATTTAATTTCCATTTAGTTTTCGTCAGTGAAAAAAAAAGGTAGTCGACTAACATTTTTCGTCATAGTTTTAGTACAGTGGCTGGATGGTAACCGCAAGGCTGCCAGCTCGAACCCGGGCTCCCCCAGAGTTAGTGTCGAAGTGTCCTTGAGTAAGACTCGGCTGAACCCCCAATTGCTCCTGATGTGCTGGTTGGTGCCTTGCATGGTTTCCGCCGCCATCGGTGTATGAATGTGTGTGTGAATGGGTGAATGTAATGCACAATCTATGTAATGCGCCTTGGATAAAGGCGCTATATAAATGCACCATTGGAAAGGAAGGTCCGGCTGTCGAACCTCAGTTTCAAGAGGAGCAATGTGGATTCCGTCCTGGCCGTGGAACAACTGACCAGATCTATACTCTTGCAGGGATCCTGGACAGGGCCTGGGGCTATACATATTAGGGCATTCACTTCTAGTAATTTTTACTAGTTGACTAGTTGCCTAGTTTACTAGTCGACTAGTCGACTGGTTGTTTAACTACCTATTATGTAAAAAAAAAAAAAGAAGAAAAAAAAGGGGGGTGGGGGGAATAAATATTTGTACATTTAAAAACTGTCTACATTGGTGACTATAACTATAATCTACCTGATCTTGAGGCCTACAAAATCAGGAAAGAAATAAAAAATCAACTTTTTTTTGTCTTATCAACTAGTCAACTAGTACCAACAAGGTCGACTAGTGGATTTACTAGTCGACTAGTAAACTAGTGGTAACACGCCCCCACTCGATCATGATTGGAGGAAGGCCCCTCTCATCCTGATTGGATGAAGGCTTTGCCACCCGCCACCAAAACTGAAACTAGGGTTTTTTGACCCCAGGGGCTCACTGGGGACAGGGAGGAATTCCTTATATGGTCAGCACACTCTATAGTAGAGAGAATTATCCAGAAAAAATAAGTGATATTTGAATTAAGTCAAATCACTGAATATACCTTTAAATGCACAGAAACGGATGAATGCATTTAATTTCAGCTTCTCATAGTCACGGGTGAAATTATCTTCAAGTTCTTGCCGGAACTATACCCAAAACTTCATCTGCTCTTTTTTTTTTCCATGCATGAAATTATTTCATTTAATCGGAAATTTACATTTTAAACTTGACATTTTAAAATGTTTCCATTGAAATAACTTTGAAGGGACCATTATGACCCATTCATTATTTGATCTATCACTTAATTCCTGAGGGTTGTAGTTCATGATAGCCTAATACCCAGAGCAATTGACAATCTACCATGAATCTGCCACTTTTACCTGGCTTTTTCCATTGACTGGAAGCTTGTATGAAAAGTTGGTATGGATTATTATTAGAAGTTAAGACATTGGGGAAATTAATGTAAAGTAGTTTTTTCTTTAATGAGAAAATTAATAGAAATACATGTCTTAAAATTGTCAGCGGCAGCAAATCTTTTCTTTTTTCTTCTTTTTTTGCAGCCTTCACAGATAAACCACACATCTCCTCCTATGCGTGTCACCATGACCACTGTTTACAGACAGTAAGCAGTTTCACAGAGAGGAGGAAATCTATAATCAGAGATAGATGGTAATCTCTGTGGTGGAAACTGGAAAGTATAACCATACCGGTAAGTGCATTTATTACGCAAGTGCTGTACCTGAGAAAAATGTTTTTCTTTTTTAACTTTTTTTTTCCAGACTCCACTGCACCTCACGAAGCAAAATACTGTACGTTCCACACCACTAGAATTATTTGAAAACTTAAATAACTTCTTCTGCGGATTTCAATGCAAACCATACAATTTCACCGTTATTTTGACTTTGGCAATTTGACCCATGGCACAAGTGGATGTGATACGGATGCCTTATTGTAAGACTGTAACCTTATTCTGTTTATTGTAAGATCTACTATTACATTACTCACTTTACCGAGGCCCACAGCATCAGTGGATGTGAGCCCAATCAGCCACACATGTCTTGTGCACAACAGCTAGTATAGGCCAACTTGTATAAAACTCTTAGTATAAAAATCACACCTGTGTGAAGTGAGGGGCGCTCTTATCATCATACATCATCTCACTCTGGCCAATCACAATTTGCGTCCTCACTTTTGTCCTCGATGCTTGTGTTTACAGTTTACACACTTTTGTCTTCAAAATATTTGTGTTTACACAATGTTTGTGCTTTAATACACAAACCCTCAAACCTGAGAATAGGTTTAGGTTTACACACGTCTCTGTCCTCAATGGTTGTGTTTACGCAAAAAAGAAAGGAATGTGTTTATCCTTGGCCTACTGGTATAGTGTTCCAGCTCTGTGGCCTTGTGGTTAGAGTGTCCGCCCTGAGACTGGGAGGTCGGGGTTCAATCCCCAGCTGGGACCCCTGCAGTGGTAGCCAGACCGAATCAGCCGTTGGCAAAAACAAATTGCCATCCATACACAGCATCTCCAGACTCAAATACCTTTAATAATAATAATAATAATAATAAAAATAAATAATTTGAGTCTGGCTTATTAGCCAGGCTACTGCAGTGCCTCCCTGCTTGACACTCAGCATCAAGGGTTGGATTGGGGGTAAGTCCCTGCGACATACTAGCGTCATGTCCAGGGGGTGTACTTGTACACTACAGTACGCTACAGAAACAGGAGATAGGCTCCTGGCCTATGGGACTCATGGCTCGGCAAGGCTACTACTTACTGGTAGTGTTGTGTACACAGTGGCATGCACAGACATTTATAGGGGCAGGTGCTCAAGTGAAAAAAAGGGCACCTTGTGCAGCGCGTGGAACCGGCCGGTTGCCTTAATAGTGTGACATTTATAGATTTTGTGGCATAAATAATATAAGCTTTTTATCAAGAATTGATCAATGTCACCATGGTCACATACTGTACAGTGTACAAAAGTTTTTGTTTTTTTTGTTTTTTGTTTTTTTTCAAAGGGCACATTACCAAAAGGGCAGTGGGTGCTCTAGCACCACCTAGTGTCTATCTGTGCACGCCACTGCTTCAATGTCAATATGTTGTATTATCTATATCGCTGACTGACTGGAAAACTAGTGTTCATGCCAAATGCTGCATGGGAAATGAACAGGTGGGAACGTTGCACCTGCATGTGCATCAGGACAGCACGTTTTTCATTTGTGTAGACTAGCTGTGCCTTTTTGCATTAGATTTCATTTTCATTTTGTTTTCGCTATGTGTTTTCAAGTAGTTTTTTTTAGGACCCCTGCACACAGCGCCTTCAAAAGCACATCACCGTCCGTGTGATATGATTACTGTACATACATATGGTACATTGTTATTTCTTTACAGACACCTTTCTTATCTAGCGTCTCTCTCTCTCTCTCTCCCTCTCTCTCTCTCTCTCTCTCTCTGGTTTTCTGTTCTCCACATTGACATAACGCACAGAAATGATAAATAAACCTAAACAAAAAATAAATAAAATAAACTGCATTCTCTTGAAGATGGAACATGTTAGAAAATAGTGTTTAAATTGTTACAATTTTCCAATTTACAGTTTACAATTTAGGCATGTAGCAGACGCTCTTAATGCAGAGCGATTTACAGTAAGCACAGTAAGCAAGGAAAACACAAGGTAAGACATAAAATGCATGGCAATTATATAATCTAGGATCATACTGTAATTTATAACCTATATCATCAGTCATACAAAAACAGAATTCTATAATCTGAAACTATACACACTATAGGATGCCAGATCAACAATGACCTGGCATCTGTCTACCCATCGAAACCGGGAAAGCATCTGTGTCATTTAATATTTTACCGTTGGCTATTAAAAAAAGAGCAGATATGCAAGTTCACAGCAGACCAAGGAAGGCGCAGTTGGAGGAGGAAACACATGGACTCACTGGCCTTGGAACGTCTCGGGATCCCCCAGGAGGAAGTCACTAAGGTTGCCCTGGAGAGGGACATTTGGAGCTCTCTGGTGGAGCCCCTGTGACCCGACTACGGATAAGCGGTTGAAGGTGGATGGATGGATGGTCAGCGTGTCACTTGTACATCTGCTATTTTGGAACATTTTAAACATCTCGAAAGAACTAAGTGATTTAGAAGGAACTTGCTTGCAGATTCGGCCTCAGGCATTTAGGCCTGACGTCGAAATTAAAAAAAAAACTTCTAATCTTGACAGTTTTCTTGAAAAACACATGTTTCTATGTCAGTGTTTCTCAAACTATTTCATGTCAAGGACCCCCAAAATTATACGCATTTGGCCGCCGACCCCCATCTGAAAATATGTTGTTTCAGGGACCCTCCCAGAAGCAAAGATTTGAGTTAAAAACGTTCGCTCTGAAAGAATATTTATTCAAAGAGTTGCGCCACATTTTCACAATTTTTCAAAAATAGCAGACCTACAAGTTCTACAAGCTGTAGATCTGCTATTTTTCAACAGCTAAAGCATAACATAGTGCTTAAAACAAAGGGGTTAATGGGTTAAAGCAGTGCCGTGTAATCAAGACACATTGGAGACCTGAAGGTAGACAGGATGTCAGTCCAAACAAACATAGCACCATGCAGCACCATTACATTAAGTAGTCCTCCCCAATTAGTGCAGGTGTGTTAAATAAGTGAAGGCGTAGTCGTGTCTGGTTGTATATGTATGGCATGGCGGCAGTGGTGGAAAAAGTATACTCACTTTTATTACTAAAGTAAAAGTATCCATACTACAATGTAGAAATACTCGGTTTAATATACAAGTAAAAGTATCCATACTACAATGTAGAAATACTCTGTATAATATACAATCAAGTAAAAAAGATCGGAATTATAAATGTACTTGAGTGAGAGTACAAGAGTATTGGCAGCAAAATATACTTAAAGTAGCTAAAGTAAAGTACTCATTATGCAGAATATGTCCCATTTCAAGTTTTCAAATCTTTTGAAAATGTGGTTGTAATAATAATCAGTATACGTTTTCAAATAAATGTAGTGGAGTCAAAGTATAGGCCTACAATATTTGCCTCTGAGATTGCGATTGGACACCACTGTTTCAAAGCAAACAAACATACAGTTGGAGGCCATCGATATTGTCCTTTTCTTTTTGCTGAGGTTTGCGTGATCTGCGCAAAAGGACAGTTAACCCATTTTGGGCGGGAACCCCTTTTGGTGTTTTAAACATTATGTTATAATTTAGCTATTGAAAAATAGCAGATCTACAAGCTCATAGCGCGCCACCGAGTGGCGCGCTACGAGCTTGTAGGTCTGCTATTTTTGAAAAATCGTGAAAATATTTATTTCTGAAAACTGGAGGATTTAGAAGGATTTTTAAAAATGTTGAGGTCAGGCCTAAATGGGTCAAATGATAAGGGACAATATCGGTGGCACCCAACTGTACTATTATGCTTGCAGCGTATTTACTGTTAATTGGGGTGTTATAGCCTAATTACCAAACTAAGCAACGACAATCCAACAAACATCGACGGCTGTGTAAACTCAATTACTAATTCATGATCTAGTTATTTACACTTGAAACCACCGCCGCTGGTCATTGGACGATTGTAATTTCAGTTGTCAGTCAATTACCGAAGTCTATCAATTATTCGGTGGATTCGAGGACAGCTTAGTGCACTGTCCAATGAAAGGCTCTGTGGGTAAGCCTTGCTGTTGTCTGTTCACCAGTGGTAAAAGTATCAATACTGCAATGTAAATCAATCAATCAATCTTTATTTCAGACTACAAGGTCCATAACGATAAACAATACTAAGGAACAAGTTACAACACAACAGAAATTAAAAACAGCAACAAAAACATACATAATATAAAGTGCACTGTACAATATACAAGTTATAGTCTGTAATTCAAAATGTCCTTGAGTAAAAGTACAATGTCATTCATTTGTACATTAGATGAAACGTTTTAATTCATCTTACAAAAAATGATCTAAGACCCCAGGGAGAATAGCTGCTGTGACTCACAGTAAGCTAATGGGGATCTAATAAATGAATCAAATACAAATCTGCAAGCTCACAAACGGATGTGATGTTACGCATTGTGAGCTGTTTTTGCTCACACATCCTATACAGTAAAATATAGGCCTTAAGTTGCTTCAATAAGCATGTTCCTATAAAGTCATCCTTCTGAAGGAATTAAGGGACGAGTGAAAGTGGAGCTGGGGTCACAGTCACCCATGTCCCTTCCTGGAGGGCCTGCCCCGCAAAGTGGTAGCCGTGTCTCACCGCACAGCTGTTTAAATAAGGGCCGCAGCAGAGATAAGCTGTATGTGTTTAAAAAAAAAAAAAAAAAAAATGTTTAGAGGCCGAGGATGACAACAAGTGAAATCACTTATTTGGAACACATAGCATAGGATGATTTGAGAAACATCAGATGTGAAATTGTTGCCTTTCAAAGTTGATGTCACCGTTTGTGCTTTCTATTATTAGACACTCAAACGTAGGCTACTTACCCAAAACGGTGCAGGGTATTTGGTAACACACAAGACCTTTCTTTCATTTTGAGACCATTATCGCAGTAGAGTAGACTATTTCAACTTGTCCACTGGGTGGTGCCATAGTATCGTTTTTACGGTCTATCAGGCAGGCAGGCAGGCAGGCAGGCAGGCAGGCAGGCAGGCAGGCAGGCAGGCAGGCAGGCAGGCAGACAGACAGACAGACTTTGTATTGACTTGTGCCTTCGTTTGAAATGTACCCATTCTACATAATCTTAATGTCTGTCAATCAATCAATCAATCAATCAATCAATCAATCAATCAATCAATCAATCAATCAATCAGACAGACAGACAGACAGACAGACAGACAGACAGACAGACAGGCAGGCAGGCAGGCAGGCAGGCAGGCAGACAGACAGACAGACAGACAGACAGACAGACAGACAGACAGACAGACATCTCTCATGTAAAGGTTTTTATTCAGCATATGTGTACTTGAACTTGAGGCTCCTCATTTCACCATACAGCCTACAGGCAGGCAGGTAGTATTGCAATAACATATTGAAAGGAATGACTTTATGTCATGAACGTAAAATAAAAAGAAGGAAGAAAAAATGGTATATAAAAATGAAAATTAAAGAGGGAAAAGAAGAAAGTAAATAGTGAGACTGACGTCCCAATAATATGCTGCAGACATCTCTGACCAACCCGCGGCCCACGTGACCACACCCCAGTGACGCGTGTGACGTAATTTTCCTGCGACTGTCTGTCAAGTCGCCGACGCGACACCGCTGCCCATGTGTGTGAATGTCGGATTACACGGCCTCTATCGAGACATTTATAAGGTAAAAACATGAATGAAACGTCCCTCAGACAGTCACGGCATGTGTGCACACAAAGTCGGACGTGTGATGTTGAACGTGGAGGCCATGAGGACACGGTGACCGTGTGTTTTCTAAATGTGACGCTTCATTTCTGCTTCACAAGGTCAGAATTGACCCTCTGGTTACTTCAGTGTGCTTCTCTCTCTCTCTGCAGGATTTGGTTACGTTCGGTTCAAATGTGTTTATATGTTTGCTTAGGTTTCTGTCGATAGATAAATGCGCATACATGTCGGTGTCTCTGCTTGCTGTTGTGTAAAGCGTTTGGCATTAAGTTACAGAACGCAAGTTCACAACAGAAATCTGTAGAGGCAGCTATAGCTGAGGTACTGTGGCCAGCTAGGCAGAACCAGGGAAATTATGCTTGCAGGGACATTTTAAGTTAGTATTTACCTTTTTTTTAAAAAGACAATTGGCTTGTCTGGCTTTGATATTCTCAGCCATTTTAAGTTCAACTAAGGCCTAAAGGACTCCTTGATAATGCATTAGGCCACAGACCATTTTTGAGTGGTGCAAACCACTCCAATAACCAGCTTTGTCTGCATGTACCTGTGTACCTTAGCCCGTCTCCGGACCCCCCGGGTTGAGCTCCTTTGGACCCCTAACCCGTAGGGTCCGGTATCACCGGCTTCAAGCGACATGGGATGCAATCTGATTTACCCTGATTTACCCCTGTGCTGCGGTGTGGGTGTCACGTAGCCGCAATTTGCAACTCTAGATTTTTTTACAATGGGATGAATCTAGAGTTGCAATACCCTCCATTGACTCCCCACTCATCATTTTGCGTTTGCGATCTGCTTGTCTTAAACGACGTTAAACTCACCAACATTGCAGCTGTAGTCCAAGCTTGAATTATTCTCTTTCAATCTGCAAAGCTTGTTTTTCATAAAAATCCCCCGTAGACATGTTATGAGCTACTTTCTGTCAAGAAGAAATGTTGGAGTTTGGAAGCGCTCGTTTGTATTAAGGGGTCGCGCTGCTGCCTCCTGCATTATGTGCAAATGCGAAACAGATGCATGCAGGGACGTTCAGTGACTTACGACGAGCGCTTCCAAACTCCAGCACTTAGAAAAAGAATCACTTGCACAGAATTTCTTGACAGAAAGTAGCTCATAACATGTCTACGGGGGATTTTTATGAAAAACAGGCTTTGCAGATTGAAAGAGAATAATTCAAGCTTGGACTACAGCTGCAATGTTGGTGAGTTTAACGTCGTTTAAGACAAGCAGATCGCAAACGCAAAATGATGAGTGGGGAGTCAATGGAGGGTATTGCAACTCTAGATTCATCCCATTATAAAAAAATCTAGAGTTGCAAATTGCGGCTAGGTGTCACGCTGACATATTCCAAAAGAAGCATATGAACGCTATAGGAGACAACGAACCTTCTGACCCCCCCCCCCCCGCGAACGGCTCAGAAGCCGTTAAGTATTTTTAATGTTTGTACGACCGTTTTGGCAGCTCTGAAATTCTCTCTTCGGTCCCTCCTTGTTGACATCTCGGTTGGCTAGCTGCGCCTACGAGGCGCGTAGGGAGGCGCAGCTAGCCAACCGAGATGCTGGAGGCGGTACAATGGGATGTCAACAAGAGAGAATTTCAGAGCTGCCAAAACGGTCGTACAAACATTAAAAATACTTAACGGCTTCTGAGCCGTTCGCGGGGGGGGTCAGAAGGTTCGTTGTCTCCTATAGCGTTCATATGCTTCTTTTGGAATATGTCAGCGTGACACCCACACCGCAGCACAGGGGTAAGTCAGGGTAAATCAGATTGCATCCCATGTCGCTTGAAGTCGATGATAAGGAACCCTACGTAAAGTCATCAAAATGTCAGAAACTTTAACGTAGGGTTCCGAAAGGAGCTACTGTGTACCTGTACGTGGGGCCACGTAGGGGTGAGCATGGTTGCTATGGTTAGTGTGTGATGTCACTGCACCACTCAGTTCACACGGGTGTGATTTTTAATTTATGTGAGTCTCTGGGACCCCGATCGCTGTGAAGTCCTCAGTGTTAAACTGTGTGTACACATGGGCTTGTAAGGGTCCATTTGGTTCAATTTGTACACCTACTGTATACGTCCTAACTATCAATCATTTAGCTGGGGGGGGGATTATCCTCAAGTGCCACTGGGTAGAGAGCCATCCATCTGAACTCTTTACTGTAAGCAGTAATTTAACCAGACATAGCAGACCTTTTTATAGCCGCAATTTGCAACTCTAGATTTTTTTATAATGGGATGAATCTAGAGTTGCAATACCCTCCATTGACTCCCCACTCATCATTTTGCGTTTGCGATCTGCTTGTCTTAAACGACGTTAAACTCACCAACATTGCAGCTGTAGTCCAAGCTTGAATTATTCTCTTTCAATCTGCAAAGCTTGTTTTTCATAAAAATCCCCCGTAGACATGTTATGAGCTACTTTCTGTCAAGAAGAAGAAATGTTGGAGTTTGGAAGCGCTCGTTTTTATTAAGGGGTCGCGCTGCTGCCTCCTGCATTATGTGCAAATGCGAAACAGATGCATGCAGGGACGTTCAGTGACTTACGACGAGCGCTTCCAAACTCCAGCACTTAGAAAAAGAATCACTTGCACAGAATTTCTTGACAGAAAGTAGCTCATAACATGTCTACGGGGGATTTTTATGAAAAACAAGCTTTGCAGATTGAAAGAGAATAATTCAAGCTTGGACTACAGCTGCAATGTTGGTGAGTTTAACGTCGTTTAAGACAAGCAGATCGCAAACGCAAAATGATGAGTGGGGAGTCAATGGAGGGTATTGCAACTCTAGATTCATCCCATTATAAAAAGATCTAGAGTTGCAAATTGCGGCTAACCTTTTTAATGGCAGCTAAATATACACATTTAACATGTGCTATTCAGAGTTAATTGCTGTGACTTGTTATCTAGTACGATCAACTAAATCCATTACATTATTAGAAAGTTCTGGGGAACGGTGGCACAGTTGGTAGTGCTGTCGCCGCACAGCTAGAAGGTCCTGGGTTCGATTCCCGCTCGGGGCGCTGTGGGTGCTGGCGGCGTGTTTCCTCCTCCACGTCATCAGTGCCCATACCCGAGGCGGGGTTGGCGAAAGGGCCTTTCTGTGCGGAGTTTGCACAGAACTGTTCCGAGGTTGTTGTTGTCGCACGTCTAATTAATTAGACGTGTGACAACAACGACGACGCAACAATAGGAATCCTGCAGCTCAATAGCTATTGCTTTCGGGGGAGGGTTTAAGTGTTAGGGTTAGTGTTACATTTTCGGTCAAATCAGGCGGCACACCTGGACACATCAAACGGCACAGTAAAGTACCGCGGTACACAGGTTGGGAAACACTGGTCTAGCCAATGTCAGGCCAGTCTGGTGCATCTCAGAGGCCTCTAGCCTATGGCAGGCCAGTCTGGTGCATCTCAGAGGCCTCTAGCCTATGGCAGGCCAGTCTGGTGCATCTCAGAGGCCTCTAGCCTATGGCAGGCCAGTCTGGTGCATCTCAGAGGCCTCTAGCCTATGGCAGGCCAGTCTGGTGCATCTCAGAGGCAGCCTCTAGCCTATGGCAGGCCAGTCTGGTGCATCTCAGTGGCAGGACAGGTTACAGGAGAAAAGGACTATTAGGCACTGGAGCGGCTCAGACAGTTTAGGCCCTTATTTTACAGGGTGCAAAGTAATAAAGCGACAACGTTTCGATGTTCAGTTACATTTCTGGATGACTTGGATCTCCATATATGGACCTGTCACCTGGACCAAAATCGTCATTACCGACTCTTCATCACCTGAATCTCCATATATGGAGCGGACCAACACCGACATCATCGGCTGGATCACCAATTATTCCTTACATGGAGATGACGCCACATCATTCTAACTTCTCCAAGATGACCCGATCAGCTCAGTGGAATACGCTGGTATAAGAGGGACAGCGCTCTCACAGTACAGCAGATTCCAACCAACAACACTCAACGAATCTCCAACTAACCCGACTCCCCAGAATCTACCTTCCAAGACGTTCAGATACAACAACGAACGCTCCCCAGGATCTCCAATGGTACTCTTTCTCAGCACTGGACAGTGGACACATGACAGGACACGGACCTCTTAAGCCATTTAGGCCTGACGTCGACATTTTAAAAATGTCTTAAAAATCCTGACAGTTTTCTGAAAAACCCTTATGTTTCTGTATCAGTGGTGCTCAATATTTCATGTCAAGGAGACAAGGACCCCAAAAATTATATGTAATATTATGCCTCTGCCCCCCCCATCTGAAAATATGTTGTTCCAGGGACCTCCCCAGAAGCAAAGATTTGAGTTAAAATGTTCACTCTGTAATAATATATATTCAAAGATTTGAGGCACATTTTCACGATTTTTTAAAAATAGCAGACCTACAAGTTCGTAGCGCGGCACTCGGTGCCGCGCTATGAGCTTGTAGGTCTGCTATTTTTCAATAGCTAAAGTATAACATAATGCTTTAAAACAGTGGTTCCCAAACTTTTTCATGTCAAGGACCCCCAAATTAACACTAATTAGCCTGCGGACCCCCATTTGAAAAGATATGCCAGTGACTCTCAACCCGTTTAAATTCAAGGACCCCCAGTTTGACATGCATTAGTCTACGGACCCCCATTTAATGGCATTTCTATCTCTGGGACCCCCGATTTATATTGTAAAATCAATGCTAATTTAACTCGGAGTGTAATGGGTCCATTTGGTTCCATTTGTACACTCTCTCTCTAAATAATGTCTCTCTTCTCCATCACAACAGGTCTTCTATGGGATGTCCAGTCTGACCTCTGGACAGTGAGAAGCTGTTATTTCAAACCCTCCTCCTCCTGCTCCCGTTTCCCGTGTGGTCTCTCTCTCACGTCCGTCCGTCTCTTCTCCATGACGGGCAGACTGCTGGGTAGATTTACCCGCCTCCTCTCTCGGGCTCATGGTGGCCAAGCCGCGGCGGCGGCCTCCTCCGTCGCAGCCCCCCGCTTGCCCGCCGCCCCCCTCAACAACGGTAAGGCCTGTCACAGTTAACGTATAAATGGCCTGATCGCCAGTGTTTTTGGCAGCAAATTTTGATTTTTGGTTTTAGTCGTAGTCTCTTGAATAGTTTTAATTTAGTTTTAGTCACATTTTAGTGACCTGGTCCTGGAATGTTTTAGTGTTAGTCTAGTTTTAGTCGACTAAGATTTTAGTCGATTTAGTCGACTAAAATGTGTTTCGGCGGGCCTTGATGCCGTCGTAATGGCTGATTTTACACTTGCTGAAAATAGCCGATCTACAAGCACACAACTGCGACGTGTAGATGGGCTATTTTCAGCATGCAACCAAGTGTAAAATGACTTGTACTGGATCTCTTGTCCACTAGTCCCTTCCTAACATTATAGTCTAGTTTTTATCTGTTGACGAAATTGTCAATACATTTAGTCATCATAGCTTAGTTTCCATTTCGTTTCCATTTAGTTTTCTTCTGTGAAAAAAGGTAGCCGACAAATATTTTCATCTTAGTTTTAGTCGACAAAAACAACACTGCTGATCGCAATTATTTGAGACCATCGGAATTATTTTTGCATAAATAAATCGTTTCTATGTTTGTCGAAAAAGAGCTTTCAAGCTTACGACACACGTCACTAAGTGTTGTGTTGTAAGCTTGTAGATAATAATAATGAATAATGGATTGCATTTTGATAGCGCTTTTCTATGCACTACTACGTGCTTACTCAAAGCGCTTTACAACGGTCCATTCATTCATACATTGGGAGGTGAAGCTGGAGGCAATGCAGGGTTCAGTGTCTTGCCCAAGGACACCTCGAACATGTAGACACTAGACAGGAGGAGCTGGGATTCGAACCGCCGACCCATGGA
Source organism: Electrona antarctica (assembly GCF_951216825.1). Lineage (NCBI taxonomy): Eukaryota > Metazoa > Chordata > Actinopteri > Myctophiformes > Myctophidae > Electrona > Electrona antarctica. The sequence continues at coordinate 7,003,992 of NC_136811.1, forward strand.
TCATTGGACGACCTGCTCTACCTCCTGAGCCACAGCCGCCCCAATCTGCTATTTGTGATATTTTGTATTTGTACATTTTTCAGAAAGAAAAAATAAATTGTGTCTATTTTTTTAGTTATTTGTTTTGAACTGCCTTGTGCTTTTTGTGATTACGAAGGCCAAGCACAAATACAAATTGCAGTGCTGGAAAGTAACTAAGTACATTTACTTAAGTACAATTTTTAGGTATTTGTACTTTACTTGAGTATTTCCAATTTCCAATTATTTTACTTCTACTCCACTACATCTCAGAGCCAATTTTTTTACTTTTACTTTAGTACAATTATTTGAAAACTAATTCAAATAATAGTTACTAGTTACAGTACTTTGGAGATTTAATTTTGATTAGAAAACATACATCAACCACTTCAACCCTATACATTTCGGCCATTTGAAAATAGCCGATCTACAAGCTCTCAATGCGTCGCGAAGACGCGTAGATCTGCTATTTTCAAAAGATTTTGTATTGAACTTGTGAAATGGGACATTCTGCAATGAGTACTTTTACTTTTAGTACTTGAAGTACATTTTGATGCCGATACTTTTGTACTATTACTCAAGTACATTTTCAATTCCGTACTTTTACTTGTAACAAAGTAGTTCTAAATTGCTGTATTGGTACTTTTACTTAAGTAAAACAATTGAGTACTTTTTCCACCACTGACAAATTGTAACGTTTCAATGTTCAATGCAAAAAACTATTAAAGCTGCTATAAGCAATAATATGTCAACATTTTTATATTTATTTTTTGGTATTCAGACAGCCAACAATGAGTAAAACGCTCCCAAAAAAATAGTCTCTGTGACACATCTAGAGGCCACAATCTGCATTCAAAGATTTTCCTAGAAGCTTTGTCATTGGTCGAAAGAACCCGGTCGCAATGGCTAACCAATCAGGAAGTAGACAGGCAAATCGACCAATGACAAAGCTTCTAGGAAAATCGTTGAATGCAAATTCCCCCTAGATGAGTCACGGAGATAAAACAAATTTTGGGAGCGTTTTACTCATTGCTGGCTGTCTGAAAAATAAAAAATAAAAAAAAATCGAAAGGTCATTACAATTTTGACATATTATTGCTTATAGCAGCTTTAAATCGTTAATCGCAAATTATTTGTTTGACAAGTAATCGTCGTCTTTTTAAATGTTATAACCACGACACACAGGCCTCAACATCGGGCCCGCCGCAGCAGCAGAGCTGCTACGGCCCCGGGGTCCCTTGTGGCGCGCTCCGGGGAGGCCGCTGTGCGAGCGGGCGGCGGCGAGCATCGCCTCCTCCTCCTCCGCTGCCAGCGAGGCGTCGGAGGAGCGAGGCCAGATCCCGGTCATGCCGAAGCGCACGCCTCTGGACGACCTGATGGAGCAGGCCACGTCCGCCGAGGACATCCTGCAGGCCTGGACCAAGCTCCGCGGGGACGCCAACCACGCCGGCATCGCCATCGCCAAGATGGCCCGCCTGCAGCGGGAGGGGAAGGGTAAAGGGCAGCCCGTGACGGACGCCACCGACCTGCTGGCCGACCCACGGCTGCTGGACATGATGGCGACGATAAGGGGACAGGTATACTATAATATGGCCCCGGTGTTGATCTTGTTGACGGCAACATTTTGATTTGCGATCATCACGATTATTATTGTGTGTGTCTACTCTCACTCCCCCAGGTGACGAAGGTGTGGAACGGCGTTCTGGTGAACGTGCTGCGGGCTCTGCGGGCCCTGGGCGTTCCCTTCAGCGACGCAGCGCTGCACTCCATCCAGACGGAGGTGCTGTGGCGCATCCGCCGGCTCTCCACCAGGCACCTGGCCTTCCTGGTGGAGTGGGGCGCCGGGCAGAAGGGCCCGCACGAGGAGGCCCTGATGAGCGCCGCCTTCAAGCAGCTGGAGCTGCACTGGACGGAGATCTCCGACGTCAAGACCGTCCGCATGCTCATATCCCAAGGACGGCACATGTCGCCCACGATGATGGACAAGCTGGAGGACAAGGTATAGTGACGAGAGGGCAGATGGTTGGTTAACGCAGGGGTTCTCAACCCGTGGGTCGCGACCCCTCGGGGGGGTCGCCAAATTATTTTAGGGGGTCCCCAAATTATTTAAAAAAAAAAAAAGCTTTATTTTTATTTATTTTTTTCAAAAATAGCAGACCTACAAGCTCGTAGCGCGCCACTCGGTGGCGCGCTATGAGCTTGTAGATCTGCTATTTTTCAATAGCTAAATTATAACAATGCTTAAAACACAAAGGGGTTCCCGCCCAAAATGGTTTAAGGTTATTGTAGCAGTCAATTTATATTGGGGGTCGGGAGGGGGCGGGGGGGGGGGTCCCGAGACATTGCCAAAGCATTTCCGGGGGTCCCGGGCCAAAAACGTTGAAAACCCCTGGGTTAACGTTTCATATTGTGTTGAACCATTTTAGACCTGAGGACGGCACTCGGTGAGAGGATTGGAGACACTCGCTGCGCGTCGTGTCTCACCACGCCTCTCTCCCATTATAAGATCCACGGTAACCTGAGACCTCTTGTGGCTTATTGCTTTATTAAATGGGGGTCCGTAGACTAATGCATGTCAAACTGGGGGGTCCTTGAAATTAAAATCGTTAAGAATCACTGCTAGAGCCTTACAAATCTTTTCCTATGGTGGTCCCTGGCATACATATCTTTTCAAATGGGGCTCTAATATGTGTCAATTTTGGGGGTCCTTCTTGCCATGACAAAGTTTGTGAACCACCGTTGTAATGGGATCTATCTAAATGCGTCACCCTCTGTCCAGTGTTGTTTTTGGCAGCAAAATTTGATTTTAGTTTTAGTCGTAGTCTCTTGAATACTTCATTTAGTTTTAGTCACATTTTAGTCACCTGAAATGTTTTAGTGTTAGTCTAGTTTTAGTCGACTAAATATCATGAGATTTTAGTTGACTAAATCTGCAGTTGATTTAGTCGAACAAAATGTATTTTGGCAGGCCTTGATGCTGTCGTAATGACCGATTTTACACTTGCTGGAAATAGCTGATCTACAAGCCCACAACGCGTCTCGTTGTGAGCTTGTAGATCGGCTATTTTCAGAATGCAACTAATTGTAAAATTGTAAAATCTCCACTAGTCTTTTCCAATTTCTCGTCTCAGTTTTAGTCGACAAAATCAACACTGTGACCGGGTCTGGCAAATAGGCCCTCATCTCGACCAGAGTAATTTTTCAGTTTTTTACACATTATTAAAGTACAGAATGTAAGCTTTCATATGATGTATCATTCAAGGAGGAGATATGACCATTTTAAAATGATTGTGCCGTTTTACCCGAAGCTGAGAAAAACCCCTTTGAATGAAACATTCACAACATTCACAAAACAAGCCTACTTTGACTTATAAATGTATACATTTAATTTGCCCAAATCAATAATCTGTTGGAATGAAAACCTTCAACATTCAAACTGTGTTAATATGAAAACGAAAATCACAAAAAAAAAAAAATCTAGTTTATTTTAGATTTTCTGCCTTTTCATTATAGGCGAGATGAGGACCATTTTGCTAGACCTGGTCACCTACCTGTATATACTTTATATTTTTATTTTACATCACGGTGTGGTCATACAGATACAAAAAAAAGCACTTAGGATAACATAAAGACAAGTAAAACCCAGAAACAATGACATAGTGAAAAAAATAGTTGTGAAAAAGAGGGGAAAAAAAGAAAAAGGACATAGCAGAAATATGTCACAGGTTTACGTATCGATATACACACAAAAGGAAAACAAAAACACTGTAAAAAATATAAATATAATAATAATATCTGGGACTTATATAGCGCTTTTCTAATACCCAAAGACGCTTTACATGTGTGGGGGCCAAGATAAAATGACAACATTATTAGAAAAACAAGTAAAATAAGAGTAAAACCAATACAAACAGTACAGTACTGTAGGCATTATGCATGGACATCAACACTGCGTCTTCTGTCCCATGATGGCGTTCCTTCCGTCCTCTCCTGCAGGCCCTGGAGCTGTCGGAGAGCTTCTCCGCGGAGGACATCCGCAAGGTGTGCCTGGCCCTGGCGGATCAGAGCAGCCGCTCCGTCCCCCTGCTCCGGGCCATGTCTTACCACCTGCTGCAGAAGCCCTCGTCTGAGCTGAGCACGCCTCTGATCCTGGACATGGCCTACGTCTATGGTAGGATCTTCACTCACTGTACTTTTGGTGTTTTAACTAAGCATTATTGCGAACGCCAGTGAGCCTCTACTATGTAACCCAGCAGAACATGTCTGTCTGTCTGTCTGTGTGTGTGTCACGCTGTAACACCACCCGCCCGCCACCAGAGGGCACAGCTGTATCACACACAAAAAAGACCACACACACACGCACGCACGCACGCACCCAGTAGAAAAATGGAAACTTTAAAAAAAAAAAGGAAAAATAATAATAAAAAAAGAAAATTATAAAAAAAAGAAAACTTAACAAAAATGAGAACAAAAAAATCGTAAAAAAAAGACAAAACAAGGTGTGTGTGTGTGTCAGACTGCCACAACAGATGCGTTCGCTTCCCGCGTTCACACGTCTTACTTGTGTTATACTTTAGCTATTGAAAAATAGCAGATCTACAAGCTCATAGCGCGCCACCGAGTGGCGCGCTACGAGCTTGTAGGTCAGCTATTTTTTGAAAAAGTGAAAGAAGTCATCAAGGCTCGCCAAAACACATTTTGTTCGACAAAATCAACTGCAGATATAGTCGACTAAAATATTATGTTATTTAGTCGACTAAAACTAGATTAACACTAAGTCTAGTCACTCAAATGTGACTAAAACTAAATAAAAACTATTCAAAATAAATAAAAAATAGCTTCCAAAAACAACAGTGCTGCTCAATGTTTTGCCACCACTAGATCAAAGTGAACTCTGATGTTCTCCTTGTCCTCCGTTCCACCACTAGATCAAAGTGAACTCTGATGTCTCCTTGTCCTCCGTTCCACCACTAGATCAAAGTGAACTCTGATGTTCTCCTTGTCCTCCGTTCCACCACTAGATCAAAGTGAACTCTGATGTTCTCCTTGTCCTCCGTTCCACCACTAGATCAAAGTGAACTCTGATGTTCTCCTTGTCCTCCGTTCCACCACTAGATCAAAGTGAACTCTGATGTTCTCCTTGTCCTCCGTTCCACCACTAGATCAAAGTGAACTCTGATGTCTCCTTGTCCTCCGTTCCACCACTAGATCAAAGTGAACTCTGATGTTCTCCTTGTCCTCCGTTCCACCACTAGATCAAAGTGAACTCTGATGTTCTCCTTGTCCTCCGTTCCACCACTAGATCAAAGTGAACTCTGATGTTCTCCTTGTCCTCCGTTCCACCACTAGATCAAAGTGAACTCTGATGTTCTCCTTGTCCTCCGTTCCACCACTAGATCAAAGTGAACTCTGATGTTCTCCTTGTCCTCCGTTCCACCACTAGATCAAAGTGAACTCTGATGTTCTCCTTGTCCTCCGTTCCACCACTAGATCAAAGTGAACTCTGATGTTCTCCTTGTCCTCCGTTCCACCACTAGATCAAAGTGAACTCTGATGTTCTCCTTGTCCTCCGTTCCCCCACTAGATCAAAGTGAACTCTGATGTTCTCCTTGTCCTCCGTTCCCCCACTAGATCAAAGTGAACTCTGATGTTCTCCTTGTCCTCCGTTCCACCACTAGATCAAAGTGAACTCTGATGTTCTCCTTGTCCTCCGTTCCACCACTAGATCAAAGTGAACTCTGATGTTCTCCTTGTCCTCCGTTCCCCCACTAGATCAAAGTGAACTCTGATGTTCTCCTTGTCCTCCGTTCCCCCACTAGATCAAAGTGAACTCTGATGTTCTCCTTGTCCTCCGTTCCACCACTAGATCAAAGTGAACTCTGATGTCTCCTTGTCCTCCGTTCCCCCCCATGCAGGGAAGCTGAATTTCCACCACTCTCAGGTGTTCCAGCGGATGCTGTCAGAGTTGCTGCCCAGAGTTCCCGAGCTGAGTCCTCCCGACGTCACGCGCTGTGCCAAGTCGCTGGGCTTCCTCAAATGGCTCCACTACCCACTGTTTGAGGCCTTCAGTGAGGTCAGTCATGGACTAGCCTCGGAAAACCCAGACGTTTTGGTCTGGGACCGAGTCCACTTCAATTCGGCATAGAGCAGCGCAAACGTCGATCACTCTCTGCTGATTTCTGATCGTCTGCACCTTTGTTAAATTGACGCACACACGTACACACACACAATCCTCTCTCTCTCTCTGTCGCTCTATTTAATTAGTCTCATGTCGCGCAGCTGTGTCTAGATTCTCCCGGCGGATCCTGCCGGGAGCTGCCTATGACATAGAAAGCATGGGTGGACCCCAGGCTAGTCATGGACTTGGGGCCGATTCACACTCCTATTTTACCGCTGTAGTGCCGAAATGATTTTGGCTCGTCAGAAATGTTCAGTAGCACCGAAGAGCCGACTTTAGGACGGTACCCGCCCCCTCCCCCCCGAACCTCAAATGACGTCACATTAGGTGCGTTTACATGGACACCTTTCTTCCAATCTGATTAAAATAAACCCGATTGAAGGTTTTGGATCAAGTGTTTACATGGGGCAAGTTCAATCCGATCAGGTGTTTACATGTGCCCACTTTTAATCAGATTAGCTGCTGTTTGTATAATGAAATCAGACCCATCTGAACAGAGTGGTGATGTACTCAGGGGCGGCCTTAGAGATCGGGAGGCCCAGTTCATGACGTCATAATTTTAATAATTAATAATTATTATTAAAAAAAATATATATGTTTTTTTTCCCTCTTTTTGTCAGTGTCTCAGCGCTGCTAGTGCAGTGAGTGCACGCGGGAGGCCCCGTTCATGACGTCATAATTTTAATAATGAATAATTATTATCAAAAAAACAAAAAACCTGCAGCAATTATTAGCTGATGCCAACTAGGGGTAAATGGACGTACAGGAGGAGGATGAATAATTGACTAGGCTGATTGGAAGGATGTGATGCAATGCAATACTACTACTACTACAAATAATAATAATAATAATAATAATAATAATTACATCATTTTTAAATTCAATTGAAATGATTGAGACATATATAAGGCCGCCACTGGATGTACTGTACTCGTTCTGTACTCGTACTGTACTAATACTGTACTTGTACTGTAGCCTACTACATTGTACTGTACTGATACCGTACTTGTACTGTAGCCTACTACATTGTACTGTACTGTACTGATACCGTACTTGTACTGTAGCCTACTACATTGTACTGTACTGTACTCGTACTGTAATGCACTTGTACTGTAGTCGTACTGTACTTACTTGTACTATACTGTACTCATACTGTACTACATTGTACTGTAGGGCATTCACTTCTAGTCAGTTTTACTAGTTGACTAGTTGCCTAGTTTACTAGTCGACTAGTTGATTAACACCTTGGATGTCCAAGTCAGAGTTCTCCGTCCAAGTTCAAGGTCATGGTCAAGTGCCCAACACGGAGATTGATAAACAGGACGGAGATTAATGAAAACAAAACCGTTCGCATCGCTCTAGAGCCTTGGAGCGCTTGTTGCCCGATCCGATGACGTGTCAAAAAGTGACACGTCATCGAAAATCTCCCCTGCCTGTTTAGCTGACGAAAACGAAAATCTTAAAACGATCATAACTCCCGATCTAAATCATCCCGTCTAATTCTGAAAAAAGATCCTGTGTTTGACGGCCTTCCGCGGTCCAGTCGCTAGTCGCGATAGATTTATTATGACCTCCCGTTGTTGTCGAACGACTCTAGAGTGGTGTGGCTATTGTTAGCTGCTACACAGACATGCACACCAACTTCCGGTGCGCCGGTAAAAGTGGTCCGTGCGCTACAAATGATGGGCACCCTGGATGAAATGGATTAAATAGTTCCGGGCTTCTAAGGTGTTTTAACTACCTATTATGTAAAAGTATAGTACAGTACAGTACAGTAGGCTGAGAGTACACTCCACTAAAAAAATCTCAACTTCCCATCATGCACCTGTGCACGGTGTGAAGCTCGACAGCGCCACTTTGTCACCTGTTGGTACCCTAAACGGACAGACAGACATAGGGACACACATTGCCGTTCCTTAAGTGGCTGCACCACTCAATAATACATTATTATTATTATACACACAGCTAACCATATTATTATTAATAGGCCTATTATTACTATAAAATGGGTCACCACATGTGTTTTCCCACTTTTACCCATTCTTCCCTCCCGCCTTTACACACACTGAACTGTTTTTTGTTTGGGTTTTTTTAATCGGGAGGCCCCCAATGCTCGAGGCCCGTTTCAATTGAAACGATTGAAACATATATAAGGCCGCCACTGGATGTATTTGGATTTGTTTCGTTAATGAAGCAGCAGAACAGTTTGACTTCAACTTTTCTGATGGGGGAAATGAGTGGAGAAGATGAGCAGAAGAACAAAGGGATTGTAATGGTAGGCCTACCTAATACCTATAGGCTATAGAGCGCCACAGTCCCGCCCCCTACCATGGCCCAGGAAATGAATCCCAATGCATTTTTCCCATAGACATTTCAAAAAGTAAATAAATAAAATAAATACTTTCTGAAATGTCTATGAGGAAAATGAACGGAGAATCATTTCCTGGGCCATGTAGGGGGCGGGACTGCGACGCTCTATAGGCCTACTGTTACAACGCTGCTGTTTGTGTAGGCCTACAGGCTACAGCCCTACTTGTAGATGGGCTTGCCCACTTCCAACCCATGCCAGTTAGCCCACATGTAGACCATGTTGGAACTACATGGGCTTGCCCACTTCCAACCCATGCAAGTTAGCCCCCATGTAGACCATGTTGGACCAATATGGGCTTGCCTACTTCCAACCCATGCCAGTTAGCCCCTGTGTAGACCACGTGGGACCTATATAGGCTTGCCCACTTCCAACCCATGCAAATTAGCCCACATGTAGACCATGTTGGAACTACATGTTCCCAGTTCAAGCCCATTCCCACTTGTACCCATGTATCCCGCATTGAAACCACATGGGACCCAAGTGGGCGTGCTGGCTGGGTTCCATCTCTCCTCTGTCATCTCTGTCGAGAATGCAACTAGCCTACTTGGACTGTGTCTGTTTAGCAATGGTAGGCTACTGAATGGTAGAGCCTTCAGACGTCGGAGTTGATTGATTTCCAGTTTATTTTGTGGCTAGTAATTAATAACCCTTATGGTCTGAGTCGTCTCGTCTTTATACTATTTATTATTAATTCAGCTTTCACATTTTACCCTACCCTATAGTTGCAATGGAAAGAATATTATATTAAATATCTATATACAATGAAAAATATTAAGAGTAGGCTACATGGCATGCAAGCCATTTAAAATGTAAAATAGGCTAATGTGGAATTTTACGCAGGTGGTTCCAAATGATGAATTGATTACATCACTAGCAAAAGACGTGAAACTAGGTCAAATCAATTACTGTAGCTGCAGCGGAGCTGTTCCAACTCTGACTTGAAGCAGCGGAGCTGGTCCGACTCTTGACTTGAAGCACACTAAACTGACCAGCTTCAAGTTTAAACCATAATGGCATGTAGGCATAGTATTGGATATCAACTTTCTTCAGCCAAACAGAAACAGATCTGCGATCACAGAGGCAGGGGTGGGGGGGGGGGGCAGCGCATGCAACTTCAGGTAGCCTACGAGTGATTCTCATCATCCATTATCTCAGTGGCTGCAACACTTTTATTTATTTATACTTTTTATTTGCATGGGAGATTTTCGGCAATAGTTCCGTGTGTGTGCGCGCACGTGCGCTTGCAGAGGGAGAGGGAACGAGAGAGGAATACCGCCTCATCGCACTGCCAAAAACAAGGAGGTTAAGCAACAGAAATTGACGATTTGATGTGCAGAAAGAACATATCAGATTCTAATCGGGTTAAGGTGTATACATGGAAGAAATGTCCTCTTGATCGGGTCTAAAAAAAGTCTAGACCACCCCTCTGCACCCGATTAGAATTTAAATCGGGTCGGACTTGATCGGGTTTATTTAGGTGTATACATGGATATTTTAAATCGGGTGTATTTAAAACCTTGTTTTAACCCGATTAGAACGTGACATGTAAACGTGCCTACTGTAGGCTCTACAGAGCCGAACCCACTTTTATTCGGCTCTAAAATAGGAGTATGAATCGCGCCTAACACCAGGCTCCTATCTCAATAGCGACACAGTTGAGTTTTCTGCCCCACGTAGGGAGGGACTTTCCCCCCACGAATTGAGGGACTTTCGCCCCTATGGTGTCCTTGAAATGAATCGCCTCTTGTCTCGATTGTCTTGAAACGTGACGTCATGGGCCGCTATGCTCGATAACGGGCTCGACGAGCCCAAAAGCTTGATAACCGGATCTCAATAAATGTGTTAGCGAGTTTGTAATGTGCTCGGGGTTTCGAGTAACACCCCTTACTTCCCACCTCACCTCTTTCAGACTCAACCTGTGTAACAATTTAACACTGAATATACGTCATGTAGCAAAGTTACACATTGATTTACTATAACATCAGCCTCTCTCTTTCCACAGAACTACAGTATATATATATATACTGTAGCAAACAGTGTTGTTTTCGTCGACTAAAACTAAGACGAAAAATGTTCGTCGACTACCTTTTTTCACTGAGGAAAACTAAATGGAAACTACATGAACTAAGCTACGATGACTAAAAACTAAGACTAAATATAGTGACCATTTCGTCAACAAAGCTAGACTAAAAGGTTAGGCAGGAACTAGTGGACAAGTGATCCGGTAATAAATAAAAGACAAGTCATTTTACACTTGGTTGAATGCTGAAAATAGCCGATCTACTAGATCGGCTATTTTCAGCAAGTGTAAAATCAGTCATTACGACGGCATCTAGGCCCGACAAAATACATTTTGGTCAACTAAATCAACTGTAGATTTAGTCGACTAAAATCTTCCAGGTGACTAAAATGTGACTAAAACTAAATGAAGTTTCATTCCAAAGACTATGACTAAAACTAAAATAGGACTTTGCTGCCAAAAACTACACTGGTAGCAAACAGTAGTGTCTCACTGTGTGTGTGTGTCTTTCCACAGAACTACATGGCCAACAGTGTGAAGTACAGCACCTCTCACCTGTGTAACCTCATCATGACGTTGGCCCGGTTGGGCTTCCAGACCACAAAGTCCACAGAGTTCTATCACCAGGTAAAAATAAAAAAAATTCTCCCCTCAGTGGTTCTCAACCTTTGTCTAGCCCATTTTGACCTGAGATCAGATTCTAAAAATGCACGCCCTCCGCCAACCTGGGGAGAGCAACGGACTGACCTCATGCTTCCTTCATGCATGAGTGCCCAAGTCCCTCCTTTACACCTGACAGGGGGCGAGTTTCCCTGGTTCGACGTAGCGCGTGGAAACAACACGTTATTCCAACCAGTTCCTTTCCCCTCCATCAGGCGCCCCGGCTGGCCAGGGGAAGGTAGTTTAGAGACCAGGATTAGTGCATGTTTTTTGTGAGGGTACCTACCCTAGGGGACACGGGGAGAACATGTAAACTCCACACAGAAAGGCCCTTTCGCCAACCCCACCTCGGGTATGGGCACTGATGACGTGGAGGAGAGAACACAACACTGTTTTTGCCATGACAGTAATATGCAATGTGGCCCTCTGGTGGAGTGAGTGTGAAAATACAGTGGCCCTCTCCATTGTCAAAGTTGCCCACCCCTGCTCTAGAGTAACGATGGGTTGTGTTTCAGGTGCACAGCGCTCTGGACGAGTCTCTGTCTGTCCTCTAGAGTAACGATGGGTTGTGTTTCAGGTGCACAGCGCTCTGGACGAGTCTGTCTGTCCTCTAGAGTAACGATGGGTTGTGTTTCAGGTGCACAGCGCTCTGGACGAGTCTCTGTCTGTCCTCTAGAGTAACGATGGGTTGTGTTTCAGGTGCACAGCGCTCTGGACGAGTCTCTGTCTGTCCTCTAGAGTAACGATGGGTTGTGTTTCAGGTGCACAGCGCTCTGGACGAGTCTGTCTGTCCTCTAGAGTAACGATGGGTTGTGTTTCAGGTGCACAGCGCTCTGGACGAGTCTCTGTCTGTCCTCTAGAGCAGGGGTTCTCAACGTTTTTGGCCGGGGACCCCCGAAAATGCTTTGGCAACGTCTCGGGACACCCCGCCCCGCTCCCTCCCGACCCCCAATATAAATTGACTGCTACAATAACCTTAAACCATTTTGGGCGGGAACCCCTTTTGGTGTTTTAAGCATTGTTATAATTTAGCTATTTAAAAATAGCAGATCTACAAGCTCATAGCGCGCCACCGAGTGGCGCGCTATGAGCTTGTAGGTCTGCTATTTTTGAAAAATCGTGATTTAAAAAACAAAAACTTTTTTTTTTTTTTTTTTTTTTTTTTGAAATTTGGGGACCCCCTAAAATAATTTGGCGACCCCCCCAAGGGGTCGCGACCCACGGGTTGAGAACCCCTGCTCTAGAGTAACGATGGGTTGTGTTTCAGGTGCACAGCGCTCTGGACAAGTCTCTGCCAGACCTGGAGCCCTTCCTGCAGACGGACGTGGTGTGGTCTCTGTGTGTTCTGCAGCAGGCCAAGACCAGCCACCTCACCGCGCTCGCACAACACGCACACGCAGCCAAGGTCACAGGTACGCACGCACGCACGCACACACTCACACACTCTCTCTCGGGGTGTAAGGATACAGTAGCTGTATGGATTAGGGGCGGAAATCTTTAGGTACCTTTTCAATTCGATTAAATTCAGAGATCTACGACTCGATTATATATTGATTATATTATCGACGATGATAAGACACCGGTCGTTAATATGCTACATACATTAGCATTGAGTTGCTTGGCAATGAAGTAAACGGAAAATGGAGGCACCTTGCCTATAGAGCGTTGCAGTGTGGGCGGGACTGTGTCGTACAAAGCCAACTCGACTTGTGACAAATCATGACAACAAACACAATATTTTGGACCAAACAAATAATTAGAAAGAAGAAAAAAAACGGCAGGTTACAACACTTTTTTGTTGTTGTTTTTCTTCTTTGTAATTATTTGTTTGGTCCAAAATATTGTGTTTGTTGTCATGATTTGTCACGACTCGAGTTGGCTTTGTAAGACGCTTAAAAGGTTAAAGGTTTAAATAAATACATTTTGAAATGTCTATGGGAAAAATGCATTGGGATTCATTTCCTGGGCCTGGCGTCGTCATGAAAGGGGGCGGGACTGCGACGCTCTATAGGGTGCATTTTCTGTTTGCACAAGCCTGCCATGTCTGTCAAGGCCAGGGCAAGTGCTACGGGCCAAGGTGGAGTGTGAACGCTTGAGTCTTCAGATTACGGAGGAAGCGTATCGTATCGCTGTTAAAACACACACACACACACACACACACACACACACACACACACACACATGGTATTATTACAAGACAACCACAAACAAACAAACAAACGCTATCGCTACAGAGCCACGCCGTTGAACTAACCACAAGCAGGGCTGTCTTAGGTTTACGATTCATTTTCACACAAATAATTTGCGAGTAACGATTTAATTGTGTTGAAATTGGAACATTAATATGAATAGAATTTACATTTCTGTTTTCTTAGGCTTCGTAAATAAAAAAGGGGCAGATATGACACACAAGAAATGGCAGAAATAGCTGATCTACATGCTTACAACGTGTCACGTTGTAAGCTTGAAGAACTGCCATTTCTATTTGTTTTTCATTCATGAACCAACATGGACACAATTATGACGATCAGGACTAAAGAATTGCGATTATCTAAAATAATATGCGATTTTCGACGCTTATGCAATAACCGCGACAACCCACATGTAAGTGTGTCCTCCTGTGTTGTTTTCGTCGACTGAAACTAAGACGAAAAATGTTCGTCGACTACCTTTTTCCACTGACAAACTAAATGAACTAAGCTATGGTGACTAAATATACTGACAATTTCGTCAACAGATAAAAACTAGACTAAAGTGTTAGGAAGGGACTAGTGGACAAGAGATCCAGTATAAGTCATTTTACAATTAGTTGCATGCTGAAAATAGCCGATCTACAAGCCCACAACGCGTCGCAGCGCGTTGTGAGCTTGTAGATCGGCTATTTTCAGCAAGTGTAAAAACCGTCATTACGACGGCATCAAGGCCCGCCAAAATACATTTTAGTCGACTAAATCAACTGTAGATTTAGTCGACTAAAATCTTGTGATAGTTAGTCGACTAAAACTAGACTTAACACTAAAACATTCCAGGTGACTAAAACTAAATAAACGTATTCAAGGGACTATGACGAAAACTAAAATCAGAATTTGCTGCCAAAAACGACACTGGTGTCCTCTCCTCTCACACTCCACTCCGTCCCTGCAGGCGGCGACCCGTCTCGGGCGGAGAACTATCGACAGAAGCTGATTCAGATCGCCGCCACCCTGCACTTGGAGCACCCCCAACCCCCCTCCTCCTCCTCCTCCCCAGCCCCCTTCCCCCTCCTCCTCCCCTCCGTCGAGACACCCCACAGCACTTCTGTCTCCCCCCTGCAGAGCAGCCTCATGCTGGCCCTACATAGCATGGTGGGCGCGCGCACCGACGCACTGAGGACGGCGGTGGATACCGTGTACGGCTGGACTATAGGTGAGTAAAGTAAGGCCTCACTCAGACCTTTACTGCATTGCTGTATGCTTGTTGGATGAATGTTGTGTAGTGTCATGGCCGCCCCAATGCATTTCCAATGGGAGTCACATGGTTTGACACAACATTTGTGTTGTATGAGGGGGAGGGGCGCAGTCGAAACACAGCCGAAAGCCATACAACAGCTTGTAGTCCAAAATGTGGACTACAAACCATGTGACTTCCATTGGAAATGCATTGGGGCAGCCATGACACTACACAACATTCATCCAACAAGCATACAGCAATGCAGTAAAGGTCTGAGTGAGGCCTAAGGCGCACGCACCACGCACACACCAGTGTTGATTCCGTCGACTAAAACTATGACGGAAAATGTTCGTCGACTACATTTTTTTCACTGAGGGGAAACTACATGGAAATTAAATGAGAACTAAGCTATGATGACTGAAACTAAGACTAAATATACTGACAATTTTCGTCAACAAATAAAACCTAGACTAAAATCTTAGGAAGGGACTAGTGGACAAGAGATCCAGTATGAGTCATTTTACACTTGGTTGCATGCTGAAAATAGCTGCGACGCGTTGGGAGCTGCAATGTTGGTGAATGTTATTTAAAGGACCTATAACATAAAATTCAACTTTTTCCATTTATTTTGTGTTTTTGGGGCTCCCATATGTGTTTTCTATCCCCACAAATAACCAATGTTGAACAATCAGGCTTTCATATCATATGGGTGCTTTAATGGAAATTGCTCTCAGAAACGGCTCAACTGATTTTGGTCTCATCGTGATGTCATCAATGTCACCCTACTTTGTATAATTCCTCCTCTTCTTCAGTCTTCAGTTCCAAATTTGCATTTCCACTTTGTTTACAATGTCCACCATTGTTGATTTTCCAAGCTGGCATGGAATGGAAACGAGCCTGGTTATATCTAGCATCAGTATTATATTGACTCAAATATTAAATAATCTGCATATCAGCACCCCCACCACCTCAGGACATTGTGGTACTGCAGCTAAAACTGCTTTCAAAGTCCAGAAAGAAATGACAAGGACTGGTTGTATCAGAGTGGTGATTGAGGCTCAAACCATTAGAAATAACTTTGAGGGACATGGACAATATGATATTAAATATTAAAAGCAGTTTTAAAATGCATGTTATTTGCGCTTTAATACAATTAGATAGGACTTTTCTGTTTGGATGACTGGGCTGTCAATGGGAAGTTGCACCTAGTTGGCACCTTGCTGGCAAGATGGCCGCCGTGTGCATATCGTCAATTGCAGGGGTGGGCAACTTTGACGATGGAGAGGGCCATTATATTTCCATACTCACTCCAGAGGGGCCACATTGCATGCATGTCGTAGCAAAAATAGCCGATCTACAAGTTCAAAACGCGTCGCATCGCGACGCGTTTTGAACTTGTAGATCGGCTATTTTTGAATTGCAATCCTGAATAACTTTTCGCAATTTTTTATTGGGATCCTGAAAAGTCATTTTAACTAAATACAAATATATTGGACATAAAAAAGACAAACATTATTTGTAATACTATTCAGCAAGCTACTAATTTCGACTAATTAAAGCGGGTCATGTTTGGAATTGCAACAGCTGAAATCAATAACATATCAGTATTCCGAAATTAATTTGAGGGCCACATTAAGTGAAGGTGGGGGCCGCATGTGGCCCGCAGGCCGCCAGTTGCCCATGTATGGTCAATTGCATGGCCAGGCCTGCCCTGGCCATGCATTCAGATCATTTTATTTCTATAAAATAAAATACATAGAAGGAAAAATAAATACTTACATTTTTGCTTTCATTTGCTACTTTCGTTTCCTGTTTGCATGTGAATGATATTATTTTGAGAGAGTCCTTGGGCTGTCCTGTTTGATCAGGAGCAATTAGGGGTTCAGAGTCTTGCTCAAGGGCACTTCGACACTGACTCTGGGGGAGCCCGGGTTTGAACTGGGAACCTTGGCGGTTACCATCCAGCCACTCTACCCCTGAGCCACTGCCATGTGAATAGCAAACATGTTGTGCTTCTTGCCAAATGATATTCCTGCTCTTTACTGGTATTAAAATGCTTTGGAAACTAGGCTTATTTTGTCCAGCTCACGAATGTAGGCGAGTATTGTAACGAGGAAGAAAACACTGACACTATCGTGTCAGGTGGGTCTACGGTGGACCCACCTGACACAATAGTGGTGGTCCCCAGGTTGCTCTTAAGGTGGCCGTACACTAGCCGATTTTTTTTCAATCTGATAGCACCACACACTACAGGATAATCGGAGCGGGGCAGAGCAAATATCAAACATTCTTGATGTTGATCGGGCCGATCGTGCTTTGAGCGGCCCCGAGCAGATCGATTGAGTCGGGCACCCCCCGAGCGTCAAAAAATGCCCGATTATCGGCTAGTGTAAGGCCACCTTAACACATTGAGAGCCCACGCAAAACTGCCCAAAAATCACTTTCACCTAGAAAATCCATTCACATTTTTTATAATTCAGCTGAGTGGAGACACATGCTGGAACTTTTTACTTTGAAATGTTTTATAGTTTCTGAGTCATTTAATTTAATTTAAATGCCAAATGCATTCTCAATGGCGAAAACACAAACTTTGGCACCACGTATTAAAAAATGCGGTAATACCAAAGACGTCCACAGACGTCTTGGGCACAAAATGTGTCAGGATTGTGGTCCCTGGGTGAAAATCAGTTGAAACCCCCTAGTCTTATGAGTACGTAAGCACCAGAAAAGAGACTGCATTTAATGGCCGTACGTGTGTTTTTGTTCCCCATCAGATGGTGAGTTGGTGGTGGACAGTGAAAACAAGCCTATTGGCCTGTCCTCGCTGACGGCTCCTCACCTGACAGAAGGAGGAAAAGACGGACAGCCTTTACCTGCCGGAGCACGGAGGTGAGAGGGCTAACTTTACATGTGTTTCTCCTGTATGGTCCTTTTAGGATTTGAAGCATTCCGGTCCTGAGTTTCCCTACAACAGTCTGCCCCACACTGCAAGCGATTTTTATCATTTTTTACTAATCTTTCAAGACTCTATGACTATGTACTCACCAAATGTCTCAAAAAGAAAGACGAGAGGCTCTACTTTCATCTAGGGGTGGGAAATAAAATCGATTCATAGATTAATCACGATGCGGACGATTATGAACCGATTCATAAATGCCAAAAATCTTTTTGGTACAGAATTCTTTTTTTTTTTTTTTGTACAGAATTCTCTTTTTTTTTTGGGAAAGCTGCTTATTTCCTTTGTAGTGTAATTAAAGATAAGTGACGTAAATTCATCTGTTTTCATTATGGATCATTAGAAAACACTATTAGTCACACAGTGAGGGGGAAATATATATCATGTATTGGAATCGAGATGCATCGGTATCGATCAATTTATGAGCGAATCGTAGGCCTCCGAATCGAATCGCCAGGTACCTAGAGATTTCCTTACCTACTTTCATCGAGGGGAAAATAGTGTGTCACATATTCCGTTCTTTTGTTATTGGCGGTTGAATGAATATAGCTTGTTTTCACCAAAAAAACACTGTCTAGTCAGGGAACAGAAAGCAAGAAAACATGTCGTTTTATAAATGCTATAACATTAGACGGGACCAGCTCGGACCACGTTATTTCCGGGCGTACTATTCTTCGGACGTCCTAGGATCGCTTAGGCCCCTTTTCCTCCGGGGTTTGAACCAGTATGCTTCTTTCTTTCCCACTTAACCCATTCTGGCACCCCTTTTGGTGTTTTAAGTGGGGATGGAGCCCGAAAATCGGGTCCATTACAAACCCTGTTCGGCATTTATCGAGACCCGAGTATCAATAAGCGTTTGGCTTGTCGAGTCTGTTATCGGGTATAAGGGGGCTGGGACGCGACGGGTGGTTGCGTGGAACTATGGTGGAACGGGTGAAAAAAAAAGATGAGGGGAGCTAAATGCAATATTGTAGCCTACCACAGTTGTTGCATGCACGAAAGGGAGCATTTTGACAATGCATAGACATCTGTCCATAATGCATTGTATTAAACCCAAATGCGATACCTTTGCATGTCTGCACCGAGTCGAAACAACACAGGAGCCGTCAGTTGCTAGCCTGGCTCGGCCAGACTCATAGCGAGGATTCACTGACGCTTCCTCCCCGCATATGATATATATTTGCGGGGAGGAAGCGTAGTTATAATATCTCCCACGGATTCAATGTGCAACTTCTCAGTCTATCGTTGCTGAAAAGGCAGAGCTAAAAGCTCACAACGCGGTGCAACCAGACGCGTTGTGAGCTTGTAGATTGGCTATTTTTGGTGCGTGACACCGCCGTACGATGTATACATTTCACTTTTAAAGTGACGGTACACAACTAACAGTTCCCTCTGTCTGTTAGGTACTGTATAAGGCCTATAGTAAAATGTAGTGCAAAGGAATGTCTTGGTTGGTTAAAATAAAGAGATTATTAAAATATAATAAGATTAAGATAAGGTGTGTGTGTGTGTGTGTGTGTGCGTGCGTGTGCGCCTTAGAACTCTTTATTGGCATACAAACTATCACAACTGGCCAATTACATATAATTTTGGGGGTCCTTGACATGAAATAGTTTGAGAACGACTGTTTTTGTCAGGAAGTGTCAGGATTTTGAAGGCATTATTTTGTAGAATCGTCCTCAGGTCTAAATGGGCTAATATTGAACCAGTTCAGAGTGTTTTCACTGAACATGAACTGGTTCAGATTCAGAACCCTAATAGTTGGTTCAGAGCTAGAACCCAAAAAATGGCCGCCGGTTCCGTGATAGAACCAATAAGGTTCCAAGAGTCTAGAACGGGAACCAGTTCTAAGAAGCAAAGTTCTTTTGGTGGAAAAAAGGGTCCTTACAGGTTGCTGGAAGAGCGCCCTCTATCGTAAAACCACTGAAAACACCACGTGACGAACGATAACGTCAATGGCGGTCTGGAAAACAAAAAGCAATCAAATCCCAGACATCTAATCTCTCTGCTAAACTGTCCACTTCAGGGGTCTGTACTATAGAGGGTATGCATGGGTATGGTAACATCCTCAAACCCGGAAGTTATGCGGGAACACCTACTGAGTGTCAAAAATTACTTTCTGACGGAAAAGTCATATTTGATTGCATTAAACGACGTTAAACAATGTTAAACTCACTTTTCCACTCGATTTGCCATTCACTTTATGCATGCGCATACCCTCTATAGTATTGCCTCTATAAATAATCTAGCGTTTCTCTTCTGAGGATTTTCCATTACAACTTAACGACACACTCATCTCTCCTCGCCACATCCTCGTCTCACTAATTGGTTACTCTGTCTGATATGCAGGCTGTCGGGATGTATTTCAGAGCGCTGCGTTGAGTCCACTGGAACTCGGCAAGGAGAGAGGGAGGAGCCATGTTGTCTATCTGTCTGATCGACAAGCTCGTAGCGCGGCACTCGGTGCCGCGCTACGAGCTTGTAGGTCTGCTATTTTTGAAAAATCGTGAAAATGTAGTGCAAATCTTTGAATATATAGTAATATATAGTCTTTCAGAGCAAACTGTTTTAACTCAAATCTTTGCTTCTGGGGGGTCATTTCAAACTTCTTCTCAGGCTTTTGTGAGCATCCCCGTTTTTTAAGTTGCTTGATTCAGTGTTTAGATATTTGTACATGCATTTTTATCAGACATGTCTGTCTCTTCCTATACAAACCCAGTGTAAGTAACTTCAAAAACTCCACATCTGTGTTGTTGCTTGTGTTTTTCAGACTAGCCTTTCTGGGCTGGGACTTCCCCAACTATGTCTCGCGGAGTAAAGAACTGCTTGGTCGATTCGTCATGAAGAGAAGACACCTGCAGCTGGCTGGCTTCATTATTGTGGAGGTGACACGACCACACACGCACACGCACGCACGCGCACACACACACACACATGCACACGCACGCACACTGGCCAAATGTTCGTATAGGTCTGCCGCCAAAAACACAAACTATGTCCTTGACATGAAAACATGAGAACCGGGGGCACGGTGGCACAGTCGGTAGTGCTGTCGCCTCACAGCTAGAAGGTCCTGGGTTCGATTCCCCGCTGGGGACGCTGTGGGCGCTGTGGGGCGTGTTCTCTCCTCCGCGTCATCAGTGCCCATACCCGAGGCGGGGTTGACGAAAGGGCCTTTCTGTGTGGAGTTTGCATGTTCTCCCCCCGTGTCCCCTAGGGTAGGTACCCTCACAAAAACATGCAGTAATCCTGGTCTCTAAAACTGCCTCCCCCTGGCCAGCCGGGGCGCCTGATGGAGGGGAAAGGAACTGGTTGGAATAACGTGTTCCTTCCTTCCACCCGCTACGTCCTCCCCCCTGTCAGGTGTAAAGGAGCAACTTGGACACTCATGCATGAAGGGGGTGGGATAAAAAATTATAAAAACATGAGAAAACCACAGCTCTGAAATGCAGAGTGCACGACGCTGCCATCTAGTGTCGCATCAGTGATGAGGCCGGTCAACAGGTAAGAGCCCCACTGTACACGCAGCTATAGCTATAAATCAGTCGACGTGCTACTGTAGTAGCGACAGCAAACCTCCAGACACCTCCAGCCCCAACGCACAACAATGGAGCCGTGAAATGTGAGCACCACGTTCACTCTCCACGCTGTTCTCTTTAACCCTTTTAGTCCTGCGGACGATTCTACAAAATGTCTTCTAAATCCTGACAGTTTTCTGAAAAAAACCTATGTTTCTATGTCAGTCGTTCTCAAACATTTTCATGTCAAGGACCCCCAAGATTATATGTCATTGAAAATATGTTGTTCCAGGGACACCCCCCAGAATAGCAAAGATTTGAGTTAAAAACGTTGGCTCTGAAAGGATATATATATTCAAAGATTTCCGCCACATTTTCACGATTTTTCAAAAACGAGTTTGTAGGTCTGCTATTTTTCAATAGCTAAAGTACAACATAATGCTTAAAACACCAAAAGGGGTTCCCGCCCGAAATGGGTTAATCCCCACGAGAATAGGCTGGAGGAAAGATATATGCACGCGTGCGCGCACACACACACACACACACACACACACACACACACACACACACACACCTTGAAAGCCTAGACCCTGTCGGTTAAAGTGTCACTTTCCACTAACGCTACACCTGACACACACACTCGGGCACATGCACACACGCACGCACTCCGAGAGTGATTGATTGTAGTAACGCACGGTAGACAAGCCACCTGCGGGCTGTTAGCTAATTGCTACTCACTGAGAATGAGCTTCTATACCTTTCACCTCATCTACTCTCTGGGTTGACCCGCTTTACTCTTTCAAACCTAGTTCTAATCAGGTTAACCCGTTCTGAGCGGGAACCCCTTTTGGTGTTTTAAAAGCATTATGTTATGCTTTAGCTATTGGAAAAATCGTGAAAGTGTGCCGCAAATCTTTGAATATATATTCGAAAGTTATTAGCTCAAATCTTTGCTTCTGGGTGGTCACTGGAACAACATATTTTCAGATGGGGGTCAGCCAATTACATATATATATATGTGGGGGTCCTTGACATGAAAAAGGTTGAGAACTACTGACATAGAAACATGGGGTTTTCAGAAAACTGTCGTGATTTAGAAGACATTTTGTAGAATCGTCCTCAGATCTAAATGGGAGGTAAAGTATCCATTTTTGAAAAATCGTGAAAATGTGCTGCACATCTTTGAATATATATTCTTTCAGAGCATATTTTCAGATGGGGGCGGGGGTCGGAGGCCAAATGCATATCATTTTGGGAGTCCTTGACATGAAAATGTTTGAGAACGACTCATAGAAACATGTTTTTTTTTTCAGAAAATACTGTCAGGAATTAGAAGGCATTTGTAGAATCGTCCTCGGGTCTAAATGGGTTAAACTGAACAGTGCTGCAGTTTGACCAAAATGTCCTCCTCTATAGTCCTCGGAGATAAATACGGTCTTGTGTTTTTTTTTTACTTTATTCTGGGTAAAAAAAACAACAATGTATGTACTACGTTTCTTTAGATCAGTGGCTCCCACAAACTGTGGTGCGTGCACCCCTTGTGGTGCCGCGAACGCCCTCTAGGGGGTGCGTGACATTAAAAGGGTAATGGTGGTTTTATGGTGTTATTTAGCCTCAAACAGCATAATCCTGTAAACCACTGTTGTAAGGAGATGTATAGAGCAGCTGCATGTGTCTCAGTGCAGTGACATTCTGTGATTAATCATAATCATATTAACCCATTTTGGGCGGGAACCCCTTTTGGTGTTATTATGTTATGCTTTAGCTATTGAAAAATAGCAGATCTACAAGCTCATAGCGCGCCACCGAGTGGCGCGCTACGAGCTTGTAGGTCTGCTATTTTTGGAAAAATTGAAGAACCACTGACATAGAAACATAGCATTTTCAGAAAACTGTCAGGATGTAAGAAGACATTTTTAGAATCTGATCTCAGGTCAAAATGGGTTAAAAAATATATATAATTTTAGGCCAAATACAACGAGACTGAGCGTTGGGGGGGGGGGTGTGTCGGCTAGGTCAGGAGGTAACAGGGGAGCACGGCCAAAACACTTTGGGGACCGCTGCTCTAGATAGTAAGGGAAACCTATGAAAATCTGGGAACTAGATCGTTACCCAAGACATTTCTTCACCAATGTGTTTCTAAAGGTGTCTAATAACATGTAGTAAAAGGTTGAAATTCAACTCCCGTTGGGCAACCTCAATAAGAAAACAGCTCAAAGTCGGCGTACCGATAACCGATTTTTCGATTAAGTGCTTAACCCATTCTGGGCGGGAACCTCTTTTGGTGTTTTAAGCATTATGTTAAACTTTAGCTATCGGAAAATATCAGATCTACAAGCTCATAGCGTGAGTGCCACGCTACGAGCTTGTAGATCTGCTATTTTTGAAGAATCGTGAAAATGTGCCGCAAATCAAAAAAAAAAAATATATTCTTTCAGAGTGAACGTTTTTAACTCAAATCTTTGCTTCTGGGTGGTCACTGGAACAACATATTTTCAGATGGGGGTCGGCAGCCAATTACATAATATTTGGGGGTCCTTGACATGAAAAAGGTTGAGAACCACTGACACAGAAACATGGGGTTTTTCAGAAAAGACATTTTGTAGAATCGTCCTCAGGTCTAAATGGGAGGTAAAGTATCTGTCCAACGCTTGGCCGAGTGTCTAAGCCACTGGTTTTCAACCCTTTTCACATCGAGGTCCATTAATGTATTGGGCATTTGGACCACCATTTGACCTCAGACCCAAGATATATTGTCCACAATTCCATGCTGTGTTGAGGTGGTACCATATAAGCAGAGATAACAGGCAAACGTTGATCAAAATAACAATTCTTCTACATTCTCTAATAGGCCTATCTCACAGCCCGTTTTTCACGCCCACTTCCGGTAAATAGTGGTGACTTTAACATGAGCATTTACACGTTTTTTTCTCTTGAGAATCTAAGTACATTTTCTAATGTAAAAATGTGACAGACCAATATTATTATGAAGCAAACAATATGGTAAATCAGCTCGAACAGATAGAACAAACCTTACCTTGAGAAAACAAAAGTTGTAGACTTCTTAAATTACCTCTGTTAACATGAAGCGTCTATGGAGTGACGTCACGCTATCACCACTAACCCCGAAAGGGGGCGTATTAAGGGGGGCGGGGAAATTCTGTGAGATAGGCTTATTGCGTAGACTTCTTGTAAATTAAGTAATGCAAGATGTTTAAAAATAATTTAACTTGAGAGCGTGAAATTAAACCAAATGGACCCATTCGGTTGACGGTTTGGCGGCAAAGTAATCGTCTACTCCAGGAAAAATAGAAAAAAAAGAAAAACTTACATAAAACTGACTAATGTCATTTTATGTAATGGGAGTGAATATAGGCTGATATGAACTGATATCCAATTATCTTTAATAAACAGCCAACATATTTGTTTGTAACTTAAGGCTTGTCTAACACATTTAGGCCTGACGTCGAAATAAAAAAAAAGTCTTCTGAAAGAATATATATTCAAAGATCTGTGCCGCATTTTCCCGATTTTTCAAAAATAGCAGACCTACAAGCTCGTAGCGCGCCACTCGGTGCCGCGCTATGAGCTTGTATATCTGCTATCTTCTAATAGCTAAAGTACAACATAATGCTCAGTTAGGAACACCAAAAGGGGTTCCCGCCCAAAATGGGCTAATTATGTGCAGTGCAGCAGTCATGTCGCAGGTGGGTCCCCCATGGCCTTGCAGTGTCTCTCCTCCATATAAATAGACCAGTCAAAGTCAAGAGAGACTAGCTAGCTTAGCAACAGTAGCATTGTCTCTCTCATCTAGGCCAATCTGAGCTCTCTCTCTCCGCTCCTCTCATCCAGGGACAAGCTCCTTAAGACGCGTTGTGGCACCGTGCCCGATCAAATTAGACGCACCGCCTTAACCCATTCTGGGCGGGTGAACCCCCTGTTGGCGTTTCAAAGCATTACGTTATGCCTTAGCTATTGGAAAAATAGCAGATCTACAAGCTCATAGCGCGGCACCGAGTGCCGCGCTATGAGCTTGTAGGTCTGCTATTTTTTTTTTAAATCGTGAAAATGTTGCCTCAAAATCTTTTGAGTATATATTATTATAGTGAACGTTTTTAACTCAAATCTTTGCTTCTGTGGGGGAGTCCTTTCGAACAACATATTTTCAGATGGGGGTCGGCGGCCAATTACATATATTTTTTGGGCGGGGTCCTTGACATGAAAATGTTTGAGAACCACTGATATAGAAACATGGGTTTTTTTCAGAAAACCGTCATGATTTAGAAGACATTTTGTAGAATCGTCCTCAGGTCTAAATGGGTTAATGCTGTTAATGCACGGTGCTTCATCCCCATGGCAGTGCCATCGCTCTGTGTTTGTCATGTCGTCGCTGTCAGCCATAGGTCTTTCTTTTCCATAAATGAACGCCCTTGTACTTCATGATCCATCATACTACAGCGCCACACAAAAGCACAAAAAGCACTAGCATATTCCAAGGATTCAGATTTACAAGCTCGGAAGCAGCGCGTCACCTCTCGTTTCGAGCTTGTGGATCTGCTACTGTTGATGCTTTTGCATTTGTTTAATCGTGACAATAAGGTCACACACCGGCATCCAGCTGTTCCGATGCGCTCAATACTAACCCTAAGTCTAACCCTAACGGCACACGGAAGCCACGTAGTGGTCGGATAGATCCAAATGTAGATATTATTAAGCCATTTTGACCTGAGATCAGATTCTACAAAATGCCTTCTACATCCTGACAGTTTTCTGAAAAAGCTATGTTTCTGTGTCAGTCGTTCTTCGATTTTTCAAAAATAGCAGACCTACAAGCTCATAGCGCGCCACTCGGTGGCGCGCTATGAGCTTGTAGGTCTGCTATTTTTCAATAGCTAAAGCATAACATAATGCTAACACCAAAAGGGGTTCCCGCCCAAAATGGGTTAAGCCAGTAGCTCCTTGTTAATACTTTGTACAGGTTCAATATTCATTGAAAACGCTCACCCACTTTCACCTTAAATGTTTAGAAATAAACAAAGAAGCTGATTTACAAGCTGGGAATGGGACGAGTTGCGGTCTCGTAGCACAGGGACCAGTGTTAAATTTGTCGACTAAAACTAAGACGAAAAATGTTTGTCGACTGCCTTTTTTCACTGACGGAAACTAAATAAACTAAGATATGACTAAAACTGAGACTAAATATACTGACAATTTCGTCAACAAATGAAACTAAAATGTTAGGAAGAGACTAGTGGACAAGAGATCCAGTATAAGTCATTTTACACTTGGTTGCATGCTGAAAATAGCCGATCTACAAGCACGGCGCCTTGTGGGCTTGTAGATCGGCTATTTTCAGCAAGTGAAGAAAACAGTCATTACGACGGCATCAAGGCCCGCCAAAATACATTTTAGTCGACTAAATCAACTGTAGATTTAGTCGACTGAAACTAGACTAACGCTAAAACATTCCGGGTGACTAAAATGTGACAAACTAAATGAAACCTATTCAAGAGACTATGACTAAAACTAAAATAGAAATTTGCTGCCGAAAACGACACTGACGTCGGGGACCAATACTAAACATTTTTCCCCACACAAGAACGGGGCTTACTGTATTTGTACGTGCGCAGCAGTAGCAGCAGCACACAGGTGGATGAGGTGTAGGGTAATAATCGGGGTTACCACAAAGCACACGTTGGGTCCAGTTAATAATAGAGAAAATTAGAAATAGTCCAACCCTCCCTCCCAGGCCTCCTGTTCAGACTCTGTGTCTCTGTGGATGCAGACCTGATAAAACTAGGTCACCGAGTCTACTTCAGTCTCCTCCTCGCTGGCTGGAAACAGCCTTTTAGCCCATTTCGGGCGGGAAACACCCTTTTGATGTTTTAAGCGTTATACTTTAGCTATTGAAAAATAGCAGATCTCTGTGCCGCGCTACGAGCTTGAAGGTCTGCTATTTTTGAATAATCGTGAAAATCTAGTGCAAATCTTTGAATATTAATTATATTCTTTCAGAGCGAACATTTTTAACTCAAATCTTTGCTTCTGGGTGGTTGCCTGGAACAACATATTTTCAGATGGGGGTCGGCGGCCAATTACATATCATTTTTGGGGTACTTGACATGAAATATTGAGCACCACTGATACAGAAACATGAGGTATTTCAGAAAACTGTCAGGATTTAGAAGACATTTTTTAAATTTCGACGTCGGGCCTAAATGGGTTAAACCCACGGCTGGCCGGCCGCCTGGGAAACCAGAAGGTTCCTGGTTCCATCTAAGCTACGAGCTCTTTCTTGGCTTCGTGTCGGAAGTGTCCTTGAGCAAGTCACTGTAGCGCCTGTCTGTGTAGGTTGGTGCCTTGCATGGTCGGGGTCGCTGAGTGGGGTTGAGACGAGAGGCCGTCTGGTAATGAAAAGGTCACCGGTTCGACCCTAGGAGAGGGTAGCTCAGTAGAGTGGCCGCTAGAGCAGCCAGGTGGGAACTGCTAGGTCCCCGGTTCGATCCCTGTAGGCTCCCCCAGACTGCCCCAGAGTTGGTGTCGAAGTGTCCTTGAGCAAGACTCTGAACTCCTAATTGCTCCTGATGTGCAGGTTGGTGCCTTTGCATGGTTTCCTCCGCCATCGATGTATGGATGTGTGTGTGAATGGGTGAATGTAATGCATGATCTAAAGCGCTTTGGATAAAAGCACAATATAAATGCACCATTTACCTGTATGTGGAAGTGTCCCTGAGCAAGACTACAGTTGATCCGATACCAGTATCTATGCCATTCTTCTGATTACCACATACTTTTTCCACACAATATTTAATTAACAGTATTATTTTTGAATGTTTCAGTTCATGTTGCACGACTGTTTTATACTCTTATATTCCCTTATTATTCCTCTTATATTCACGCGTTTTCGGATTTTTAGCTTGTGGATCTGCTACTTTTGATGCTTTTGCATTTTCTAATCGTGACAATAAGGTATTAGATACTAACCCTAAGTCTAACCCTAACGGCACACGGAAGCCACGTAGTGGTCGGATAGATCCAAATGTAGATATTATTAAGTCATTTTGACCTGAGATCAGATTCTACAAAATGTCTTCTACATCCTGACAGTTTTCTGAAAAAGCTATGTTTCTATGTCAGTCGTTCTTCGATTTTTCAAAAATAGCAGACCTACAAGCTCGTAGCGCGCCACTCGGTTTTTCAATAGCTAAAGCATAACATAATGCTAACACCAAAAGGACACTGGACGCGTTTTCTGATTTTTAGCTGCGTTTTTCCATCTGTTTTCCGAAAAGCGCGTCCAGTGTGCCTCCTAGATTTGTGGATCTCAAACTGCTTAATTCCAAGGACCACCACCATAACTCTTGAGTGTACAAACATTACAGACATTTGGAACCCCCTCATGGAACACTTGGGAAGGAAGAACCGGTATAACTGTACCAACATTAAGAAGAAGATGAGAGCAAGCACTCAGTTGAATAGTTCCATGTAGTGATGTAACGCAGGGGTTCTCAACGTTTTTGGCCGGGGACCCCCGGAAATGCTTTGGCAATGTCTCGGGACCCCCGCCCCGCCCCCTCCCGACCCCCAATATAAATTGACTGCTACAATAACCTTAACCCATTTTGGGCGGGAACCCCTTTTGGTGTTTTAAGCATTGTTATAATTTAGCTATTGAAAAATAGCAGATCTACAAGCTCATAGCGCGCCACCGAGTGGCGCGCTACGAGCTTGTAGGTCTGCTATTTTTGAAAAATCGTGAAAATAAAATTAAAAAAAAGTTTTTTTTTTTTTTTTTGAAAATAATTTGGGGACCCCCCGAGGGGTCGCGACCCACGGGTTGAGAACCCCTGATGTAACGGGTGCACGGTTCTGGAAAGTCTATACTGAAGGAATAAATAGCAGCACTCATGTTATCCGTTAGGATTCTTGTTTTATTTCAGTTTTCCCCAGCAGGCATAACACACAGACAGACAGACAGACGGACGTTTCGGCCGGGTGGCCTTCCATCAACTATAATCTCAGCTCAGACAGTATTTATTCCAACTGTACCAACATCCAATTAGATTTTTGACATTTGTGAATCGATTAATCCATTGAGACCTGGAACGCATCCATGTCACGTTAGCGTTAGCATTTTAAACATTATGTTATAATTTAGCTATTGAAAAATAGCAGATCTACAAGCTCATAGCGCGCCACCAAGTGGCGCGCTATGAACTTGTAGGTCTGCTATTTTTGAAAAATCGTTAAAATGTGCCTCAAATCTTTCCGAAAATTGTCATGATTTAGAAAACTTTTTTTTTTTTAATTTCGACGTCAGGCCTGAATGGGTTAATAATAATAATCGCCCATTCATCTGTGAATCTCTACCCACAACAGCTCACCAATGAGCACTCCTCCAAAAGCCACCTGAGCAAGCCATCTGCTGGGTGTGTGCGTGCGTGTGCAGTTCTACTGTATGTTGCATGCACTCGACGTGCTTCACAGGGAGAGAAAAAAACTGAAATCCATAGAGAAGGAGCTTTAAAAGTAGTTTCCAGGAGGCTGTAGAGGTGACATGGGCATGATGTGTGATAAGAATAGTTTCTCATTCCCTATAGCAGTTTTTGGCACACAGCAACCCAGGCAGCTGCACTGTACTCCTCCCTGTTAGCTTATATATACGTGTAACTCTGAGAGGGTACAGTCGGTCTCATTTGTACCCTCTCGGAGTTAAAGCTGCTATAAGCACTAATCTGTCAAAATTGTAATGACTTTCTTTGTTCTGTTTTTGGTATTCAGACAGCCAGCAATGGGTAGAACGCTCTAAAAAAATGTAGTCTCTGTGACACATCTAGGGGCCGCAATCTGCATTCAAAGCAGGGCCGGTTCTAGGGGGGGGCAGGGGTGGGCATAACCCACCCAAACGTGCGTCCTGCCCACCCAATGTGGGTTTGACACCCCACCCGCGCCGGCGGAGTCGCCCCCCTTACAATTCTGTCTGCCCACCTGAGTGGGGCTGGCTAAATCCGGCCCTGAAAAGATGTTCCTAGAAGCTTTGTC
This sequence comes from Electrona antarctica, assembly GCF_951216825.1. NCBI lineage: Eukaryota > Metazoa > Chordata > Actinopteri > Myctophiformes > Myctophidae > Electrona > Electrona antarctica. The sequence goes on from NC_136811.1 coordinate 7,034,184, forward strand.
ATTGGTCAAAAAAAACCCGGTCGCAATGACTAACCAATCGGGAAGCAGACAGGGTAGGGAATGAGGCATTACCCCAGGTGAAGGAGTTCAAGTATCTCGGGGTCTTGTTCACGAGTGAGGGGAGGACGGAGAAGGAGGTCAGCCGGAGAATCGGAGCGGCAGGGGCGGTATTGCAGTCGCTGTACCGCTCACTGTTGGGACGAAAAGAGAGTTGAGCCCGAAGGCAAAGCTCTCTGTCTACCGAGCATTCTTCGAAGTGTGGGTCATGACCGAAAGAATAAGGTCGCGAATACAAGCGGCCGAAATGAGTTTTCTTCGACGTGTGGCTGGCATCTCCCTTTAGAGATAGGGTGAGAAGTTCAGTCACACGAGAGAGACTCGGAGTAGAGTCGCTGCTCCTTCACCTGGAAAGGAGCCAGCTGAGGTGGTTCGGGCATCTGGTTAGGATGCCTCTCGGGCGTCTCCCTATAGGGAGGTCCTCGAGGCACGTCCCACTGGGAGGAGACCCCCGGGGCAGACCAAGGCGCAGTTGGAGGAAACGCATCGACTCACTGGCCTTGGAACGTCTCGGAATCCTCCAGGAGGAAGCCACTAAGTCTGGAGCACTCTGGTGGAGCTCAGGAGCTGTTGCCCCCGCGACCCGACTAGGGATAAGCGGTTAAAGATGGATGGATGGACATTAGCAGCAGCCCTGTGCTGTCGGTCCAAAACACATCAGTGGTTCCTAAAGCCTGTTCCCTTGTTCCCTTTTCTCTCTCCTTGTCCTCTTCCAGGTGCCGTACTACGAGTGGATGGAGCTGAAGTCTGATTGGCAGAGGCTGGCGTACCTGAAGGACAAAATCGGCAAGGCCGTCGCCGAGGACATGGCCAAGTGACGCGCTTCCAGCTTTAACACAAAAACAGGACTTTGGACACACACACACACACACAGTATATACACACACACACACACGCGCGCACGCACACACGGCTCTCTCCAGACTTCCAAAGCAAAACCAACAGCTATACATATCCTTCACCCTGGTTCCCTTGGCAACGTGTGTGTGTGTGTGTGCGCGGGGGGGACTTTCCCTGTTACCATGGAGATATGGACAGAGCGCTCCGGAGCCACAGAGAGATATAAAAGAACAGAAAGCGCAAAAAAAAAAGAGGAAAACGTCCCTGAACAGAAAAAACCCATCGGAACGAACGGTTCTGCTGCCAAAGAAATGTTCCCGGCTCGGGGCAGGCAGTCGGTCGGTCCCATGAGGTCGGGGGCCCGAGGGGAGATGTTCCCTGGGGCCGGTGGCTGTCCCATGGGCAAACAGCCACCGGGGGGGGGGGGGGGCCCGAGGGGAGATGTTCCCTGGGGCGGGTGGCTGTCCCATGGGCAGACGGCCACCGGGACAAGGGGTGTTGAATGTAAGATGATCAGTGGTGTCCAGTAGTCAGTCATTAACTAGTCTCTCGAGAAAATTCAAAGAAAAAGTGGGCAGTGTTTCTCCTCTATTTGCCGATGGGTTCTCAGATTGGTCATCATTAACTCAGGGGTTCTCAACGTTTTTGGCTGGGGACCTCCGGAAATGCTTTCGCCATGAATCGCGACCCACGCCCCCCCCCCCTTCCCACCCCCAATACAAACTGACTGCAAAAATATATCATGAATGAATACTGAAACCAGATATAATCATTAAAGAAATGTATGCATGTACTATGTGTACTATGTCAACTCTTCATTTCCATTTTCTGCCATTCAGTTGTTTTTTTTGTTTTTTTATTTAATTTAGCAAAAAATTAATACAACTTTTTATTTTATTTTATTTAGGGACCCCCCCGAGGGGTTAACCAACCAGCCAACTGATTAGTTACTTTCTCTCTGATTACCCTGCCCCGCATTCATGCATAAACCGCTTCAACCGCTTCCAAAAAATAGCAAAATTATAGTAGATCTACTATATTGGGAAAATTAAAAAAAGGAAATGGAAAAACGTGGAAATGCTTCGCTTATGACGTGCCCAAAATAGGTTACACGGTAATGCCATTTTGAAAGTGGTTTAATTATTTTCATTGTTCGTCCAATGTAGCTGTTATTTAATCCCCCTGTGTACATAATCCATGTTATGCCAAACCACTTTGGTTTCGCCTTTTGTTTTTGCGCCTTTACGAATCTCCTACTGTAAATCAAATCATCGGTTTGAAGTATTCAATTCATAATCGTGCACATGAAAAATAACAAAAATTCAAATCATCACAAAAAGTAATACAAAAGATAGGGTATTGAAGAGGTGGGGGGTAGTCACTTGACTAAGGGAGGAGTGGTACAGTTGGGTGCCACCGATATTGTCCCTTATCATTTGACCCATTTAGGCCTGACCTCAAAATTTGAAAAAATCCTTCTAAATCCTCCAGTTTTCTGAAATAAATATTTTCACGATTTTTCAAAAATAGCAGACCTACAAGCTCGTAGCGCGCCAGTCGGTGGCGCGCTATGAGCTTGTAGATCTGCTATTTTTCAATAGCTAAATTATAACATAATGTTTAAAACACCAAAAGGGGTTCCCGCCCAAAATGGGTTAACTGTCCTTTTGCGCAGATCACGCAAACCTCAGCAAAAAGAAAAGGACAATATCGATGGCCTCCAACTGTAATTTCCTAGACTCCCTTTGGCATGCTTGAAAGGTGAATTTTCAGGGCTGTTTTAACCCATTTTGACATCCTGACAGTTTTCTGAAAAAGCTATGTTTCTATGTCAGTCGTTCTTTGATTTTTCAAAAATAGCAGACCTACAAGCTCGTAGCGCGCCACTCGGTGGCGCGCTATGAGCTTGTAGATCTGCTATTTTTCAATAGCTAAAGCACAACATAATGCTAACACCAAAAGGTGTTCCCGCCCCAAAATGGGTTAAAGGATGCCAGAGATTTGCATTTCTTGAGGGAAGGGGGTTAGGGGAATTCCACACTTGGGTGGCAGTGCCATTCCTCTCGGTCGCACGCTTCCTGCCGAACGGCCATCCCCAAACCGGCCTGTAGGAGTCACTATAGTGCAGCGACCGACGGAGATCACCGTCCTCCTGGCTGCTTGCTTGCTGGCTTCCCACCCCGAGAACACAACACAACGCCAGCCTGGGTTGTTGTTAACGTCGGCCGGTGTATCCAGCCAAGAATGTCGGCCTGCTGCTGCACCGTAGGGAAACCTAAACCCTGGTAGGAACGTTACCCTCCCTGCACCACCCAGACAACCCAAAACTATGCACTGCATGCATGACAGAGTACAGTAATCACTCACAGTCTGTCTGAGGACAACTTAAACTTAACCCATTTAGGCCTGACGTCGAAATTTAAAAAAGGTCTTCTAAGTTCTGACAGTTTTCTGAAATACCTATATTTCTGTATCAGTGCGTGCTCAATATTTCATGTCAAGGATCCCAAAGATTATATGTAATATAAAAGGGACCTCCCCAGAAGCAAAGATTTGAGTTAAAACGTTCACTCTGTAATAATGGATAGATGGATGAATAGAAAAAAGATCTGAGGCACTTTTTCACGATTTTTCAATAGCTAAATTATAACAATGTTTAAAACACCAAAAGGGGTTCCCGCCCCAAAATGGGTTAAACTTAAAGGGATAGTTCAGATTTTTTGAACTTAAGTTGTATGAAATACTTGCCATTAATATAGTGGTTGCAACTGTATTAATTGATTGCCCGAGTCCCATGGTGGGAGTTCTGCTCTGGTTTTGGTCAATATTAAGTAGTTCCGGTCATTTTGTGGGGGGCACTGGGGCCACGCAGTAAAAGTAAATGAATCCACAAAACGAACGTAATTTGTATTGTTGACCTATTTCTAAAATATTAGCGTGACTTTCGTTCAACTTTGACCCCTCTATCACATGGAACTATTTTTTGGGCGTAGTGATATGGACACAAAAAACATAGTTCTGTGTGATAGAGGGGTAAAAAAAGAACGGAAGTTGCACTAATATTTTAGAAATAGGTCAACAATACAAATTACGTTAGTTTTGTGGATTAATTTACTTTTACTGCGTGGCCCCCAGTGCCCCCCACAAAATGACCGGAACTACTTGATATTTCACCAAAACCAGAGCAGAACTCCCACCACAGGACTCGGGCAATCAATTAATACAGTTGCAACCACTATATTAATGGCAAGTATTTCATACAACTTGAGTTAAAAAAATCTGAACTATCCCTTTAAGAAGGGATGGGTGGAATTTTCAACAAATCAAAGGCTGCGCCGAGGAGATTGAAGTGTTTGAACTTTGAACTCCCATTGGTTCCTTTCTAGACTCAGAGTCAGTAATCTGTCACCTAGGATTTTTTTACTGGCGCGCTACTGATTATTGCTTGGGTTACTTTTAATTAAGTGTTAATCAATGCAATCAATCGGTGACTCGTTTTGACTGGACACCACTGCTGTCGAGTGTGTGTGTGTATATATTGAGCTGTGTGTGTGTTTGTGTGTGCGTGTACAGTATGTGTGTGTACTGTATATTGAGCCGTGTGTCTCTGTATCTGATTAATTTAATAACGAGTGTGAGGATTGTTGGACTCGCTCGTCTCATCGTAAGGGAATAAAACAATGATTGACTCTGTCCTCCTTTGGTCTGTGAATGAAATACTTCCTGGAAATTGTTTTGCTGTTGAACTATTGACTGGTATGGAAGAAAATGCAAGTTTAAACTGTGTGTGTGAGAGTGTGAGTGAGCGCACGTGCTCATGCTAGTGTGATATTCTGTTACGGTCTGCTTTATTTCACAGCCAATGGCTAATAAAACATTATATTGTTCCGCTGTCACAGTGCGGTGTGTGTACTGTACGTGTGTGTGCCTTGGTGTGTGTGTTGGTGTGCATCTGTGCGTGTCCTAATAGTGTTGTGTTACAGATCTGTGAGGGGAAAAGAGTGAACTGCTCCTTCCTACATGACTGATGTGGGTATGAACACACGCATGCGCACGCACACACACACACACACACGATGGAGTAGAGCAGGGAAGTGGCAACACCCGAGGCCTATTGTTGACCCATTTAGACCTGAGAGCAGATTCTACAAATGTCTTCTAAATCCTGACCAGTTTTCTGAAAAACCTCATGTTTCTCTGTCGGTGGTTCTCAACCTTACCCCAAAAATTATATGTAATTGGCCGCCGACCCACATCTTAAAATATGTTGTTCCAGGGACCTCCCCCAGAAGCAAAGATTTGAGTTAAAAACGTTCGCTCTGAAAGAATATATATTCAAAGATTTGCCCCACATTTTCACGATTTTTCAAAAATAGCAGATCTACAAGCTCATAGCGCGGCACCGAGTGTCGCGCTATGAGCTTGTAGATCTGCTATTTTTCAATAGCTAAAGTATAACGTAATGCTTAAAACACAAAGGGGTTCCCACCCAGAATGGGTTTGACCACGTAACTTCACGAGTAGGTATCGTCAACCAGCGATGGCAGGTAACTAAGTACATTTACTCAAGTACTTTACCGCACAATTCTGAGGTACTGTTACTTAACTCAAGTATTACATGTTTGAATACTTATTATACTCCCATCACATCTCAGGAGCAAGTATTGCACTTTTTTTTACTCCACTACTATTATTTGACGGCTTTATTTACTAGTATACTTAGTTTGCAGATTTAGATTTTTGAGATTACAAAACCTACATTAAATTGATTATATTGATTGAGTCCTTGCAGGAGTAGCAGAGGACAAAGAACTAATCGGACTGAACGATCCATTTTCACTCTTGATCAGGCCAAAAAAAAAGCTTGTATACTGTGGGAACCAACACGCGGGTTCTCGATCGAGAGGACGTCCCACTACCTACCTACGCGGACGTACTAAAAGAAAGATGCTGGTGCAGAACGCACAAATGAGCTGGCCGGATGTATGGAGAACCAAAGATGACTGGAGACGCCGATGGAGGGCTCGTCTGAGGATGACGTAGAGAGAGACATCTGAACAGCGTAGCTGGAGTCCCCCCCCCCCACACCCTCAAGGACCCCTGGGGGTCCCCTCAAGGACCCCTGGGGGTCCCCGCCAGACCCCACTTCGAGAGCAACTGACAAAGTGTATACCAGAGTACTCGGGGTCACACAAAGAACCACAGCATGCTGTACGTACATGAAATCACAACACAACACAGACTATATTATGATCAATTTACAGTGAGGTTCTGTTCGTCTCTTCCTTGTAGGTTTTGAAAGGTTCCTTCACATCAGTGTTTTGGGCAGCAAATTTCTATTTTAGTTCATAGTGTTTGGAATTAAACTATACATTTAGTTTTAGTCACATTTTTAGACACCTGGGATGTTTTAGTCTTAGTCAACTAAATGTCAAAAGTTTTTAGTCGACTAAATCTACAGTTGATTTAGTCGACTAAAATGCCGTCGTAATGACTGGTTTTACACTTTACAATAGTCGCAGCGCGACGCGTTGTGAGCTTGTAGATCGGCTATTTTCAGCATGCAACCAAGTGTAAAATGACTTATACTGGATCTCTTGTCCACTATAGTCCCTTCCTTAACATTTTAGTCTAGTTTTTATTTGTTGACGAAATTGTCAATATATTTAGTCTCAGTTTCAGTCGTCATAGCTTAGTTTTCATTTAGTTTCCATTTAGTTTCCGTCAGTGAAAAACGGTAGTCGACAAACATTTTTCGTCTTGGTAGTATTAGTCGACGAAATCAACACTGCTTCACATGTACGTACACGTTTGACAACCACCGCACTACTGTCCTCCACACACCATCAGTGGGCGTTTGCGTTGACAGTCGGGGGCCGCAGTGCCCATGGGGGAATCGAATCGGCAATGACTATATTGAGGATACGAAAAATATCGGGAGGAAACCAAACCTCATAACTCAAATGTTCATTTTTCAGGAAATGAAAAATATACATCTTTCAGGAAATTAAGAAAACCATATATTTTTTAAAACAAAGCAATACAGCCTCATCAAAGTTGGTGTTGTAACTTTATATATTGTCAATTACTTCCATGAGAGGGGGAGTTAGTTGCTTTAGCAGACATTTTGAGGGTCCAATGGAGTTAAGAGGTTTTGTCCAAAGCACATTTTTACTACTTTCCATTGGTTCAATATTTTCGAAACAGCACACAGACGTAAAGGGTGTTCAATAGCACTGATTTATGCCCAAAAAAAATCAAAAACCTCAAACATGGAGTTATGAGGTTTCCTCCCGACAGTAACGATTATGCAGTCCATGGAGCCTTTTTGAGTGGTGCAAACCACTCCAATAACCAGCTTTGTCTGTACCCTTGTCTGTACCCGTGTACCTGTACATGTGTACCTGGCCCCACGTACATGTGAGCATGGTTGCTATGGTTAGTGTGTGACGTCACTGCACCACTCAGTTCACACGGGTGTGATTTTTTTTGTGCTGACGGACCGACAGATGCGTACACATGCACACACACACACTTTATCTATTCTCTGCATGGTCCTGGGCTGTGCGAGTACGTGTGCCGGCAGGAAGCCATGTTTTTTTTTTTTTTGCGTACCAGTTGGCAGGTGTAGTGATACGTCGTCGCCGTGGAAACCGCGGTCGCTGATGCTAATAGTTCTACGCACGCACCAGAGGTATTTTCTGCTGAGCTGGCGTCGTCCTCCATCGTGGGAAGTTTTCAGCCTGTCGCCATGGAAACTGCCTGCCTGCCTGCCGCTGATTCCCCTGCCCATGCGTATATAGCCTCCCTCCACACACACACACACACACACACACACCTACACACACACACCTACTCCCTCTACCTTCTCTGTGTGACTGTACCTCCTCTCACTGCAGTCTAGGTGTCTGTTCTATAGGCCCCCCTGCTTTTCCTTCTACACCAAAATCTATACTTATAAACCCATTCTGAACCCCTTTTGGTGTTTTAAGCATTGTTCTGCTTTAGCTGTTGGAAAAATAGCAGATCTACAAGCTCATACAATTTACAATTTAGGCATTTAGCAGACGCTCTTAATCCAGAGCGACTTACATTAAGCAAGAACAAAAAGCATGGGAATACATCACATATATAAACAGCATTTATCAAGAAACATGCGTAAGCTAAGAACGTAACTAGAACATATCTATATATAATGACACTATACATATAAGCTATACATATATATTATACTATGCTGTACTGTTATTGTGCTGTCTACATGACATGCTATAAGTCTGTTTCAAATGCTATCTAAGTCTAAAGAAGTGCTGTCTAAGGGGGTAAGGTAAGTGCTATGGGCCATGGTGGAGTCTGAAAAGGTGGGTTTTCAAACTACGGCGGAAGATCGGGAGTGATGCTGCAGTTCTGATTGCAACGGGAAGTGCGTTCCACAGTTTTGGGGCCAGAAGGGAGAAGAGTTTGGGACGTGTGGAGCGTTGTCCCGGCGTTTTTAGCGAGGGTACTTCCAGCTTCCCTGCGTTGGCTGATCTGAGTGCTCGGGAGGGTTTGTAGGGTTCAATCATGCTTGCAAGATATGGGGGAGCCATACCTTTGGTTGCTTTAAATGCCAGCATCAGAGTTTTGTATTCTGTGCGGGCAGCGACCGGGAGCCAGTGCAGGGAGCGGAGCAGGGGGGAGACATGTGAGAATTTTGGCTGGTTGAAGACCAAGCGAGCTGCGGCATTTTGGATCAGTTGGAGAGGCTTAAGTGCACATGCCGGTAGGCCAGTGAGGAGGGAGTTACAATAGTCAAGTTTTGACAAGACTGTTGTCTGGATTAGGAGCTGGGCTGATTCCTGGGTGAGGAACGGTCTAATTCGTCGTATGTTATAGTGTGAACCTACAGGATCGAGTGACAGCTGTGATGTGAGTTTTGAACGAGAGCTGACTGTCCAGGACTACACCAAGGTTCCTGGCTGTTGGGACAGACGTTACCAGGGCGTTGTCTACGGAAATAGTTAGCTCCCGCATAGGGCAGGACTTAGCTGGGAAGAAGAGAAGCTCAGTCTTGTCTGGGTTCAGCTTGAGGTGGTTGGAGGACATCCACTGTGAGATGTCAGCCAGGCATGCAGTGAAGCGCTCTTACACCTGGGTGGCAGAGGGGGGGAAGGATAGAAACAGTTGTGTGTCATCGGCATAGCAGTGATAGGATATATTGTGAGCAGAGATGATAGTGCCAAGGGATTTAGTGTACAGTGAGAAAAGGAGGGGACCAAGTACAGATCCCTGTGGGACCCCAGTTTGGAGGGTTCGGGGGGATGATAGCAGACCTTTCCAGGAGACCTGGTAGGTCCGGTCGGTGAGATAGGAAGAGAACCACTTTAGTGCTGTCCCGCCGATGCCTAGATCCGCTAGGGTGTCTAGGAGCAGCTGGTGGTTCACTGTGTCAAATGCTGCTGATAGGTCTAGGAGAATCAGGACGGCAGAGTGGGAAGCAGCCTGGGCAGCATGTGACTGCCAGCAGGGCAGTTTCCGTGGAGTGGGCCTTTTTGAATCCGGACTGGTTGGGATCCAGCAGGTTGTTCTGTGAGAGATGGAGAGAGAGCTGGTTGGAGACAACACGTTCAATGCTTTTAGACAGAAATGAAAGGAGTGATACCGGTCTGTAGTTCTTGACATCTGAGGGGTCAAGGGTTGGTTTCTTGAGGAGTGGTGTTACTCTGGCTGACTTGAGGGCAGATGGGACGCAGCCTGAGGTTACTGAGGTGTTGATGATGGAGGTGATGAAGGGGAGCAGATCAGGTGCGATGGTCTGGAAGATTGGAGACGGGACAGGGTCGAGAGGACAGGTGGTAGGTCTAGTGGAAGTCACTAGTTGTAGGACCTCGTCTGGGGAAAGAGGAGAGAAGGAGGACATGCATGGTATGTTGGGGTTAGTGTTGGTTGAGTCAGATGCCACTTTATGGGGGAGGGGGGGGGAAGGAGCTGCTGATATCATCAACCTTCTTCTCAAAGTAGTTGACAAACATCAGCAGTGAGGGATGAAGGTTGAGTGGGGGGAGGGGGCTTAAAGAGGGAGGAGAAAGTGGAGAAGAGCTTCCTTGGGTTAGAAGTACAGGATTGGATTTTGGTGTGGTAGAAAGAGGTTTTAGCAGTGGTTAGTGAGAGGGAGAAGGCAGAGAGGAGTGAGTGAAAGTGGGAGAGGTCATCAGGTAGCTTTGTCTTGCGCCACTTCCTTTCGGCTATGAGCTCGTAGGTCTGCTATTTTTTGAAAAATCGTGAAAATGTGGCGCAAGTCTTTGAATATATATATATATATATTCTTTCAGAGCGAACGTTTTTTTTTAACTCAAATCTTTGCTTCTGGGAGGTCACTGGAACAACATATTTTCAGTTGGGGGGGGGGTCGGCGGCCAAATACATATAATTCTAGGGGTCCTTGACATGAAATAGTTTGAGAACGACTGACAGAAACATGGGTTTTTCAGAAAACTGGTTTGACATCCCTCCACTGGCCTGTCATTGGTGGCTACAATCCAAAACTGGCCCCTGTAAAAAAGAAATAGCTATTTTGAGCTATTAGTGTAGATTTTCGTCTTACTACACAAACATTAAATTCCCATTGACAATGAATGGATGGTGTACGATGATAGAAGTGCCCCTCACTTCACACATGTGTGATTGTCTATATACTGTACACGTTTTTCTAACAGTGTATTATTATTATTTATTTATCCCACGATTTTTTATCCCATTTTTTTACCCAGTGTCTATTATCTAATCGCTTCCTTCTATGCATGAGGAGTCCAAGCTGCTTCTTTTCACCTGACAGTGGGGAGTTTCCCCGGCCGGACGTAGCGCGTGGAAGGAACACGTTATTCCGACCAGTTCCTTTCCCCTCCATCAGGCGCCCCGGCTGGCCAGGGGGAGGTAGTTTAGAGACCAGGATTACTGCATGTTTTTGTGAGGACACGGGGAGAACATGCAAACTCCACACAGAAAGGCCCTTTCTCCAACCCCGCCTCGGGTATGGGGGCTGAGGAGGGTACGCGGAGGAGGGTACGCGGAGGAGGGAACGCGCCCACAGCGACCCACAGTGTATTATTATTTCTTGCTTATGTGCTAGCCGCTCCAACATCTGACTTTCAGAAATGACATGCGACAGCCAAGTCTATGGACTTTTATGCCCCCCCCCCCCCAATTTCTTGAGGGGTGCAATACAGCTTTTGTCCCCATGTCTCGATATTTGCCATCGACAATGAAAGGAGAAATTAGGTCAAATGTCCTCCAAATATGACGTAAATCTTGTCCCCACACGTCTCATATTTGCCATTGACAAAACAAAGGAGAAATTAGGTCAAATGTCCTGACGTAAATTTGTGGCAACGCAAAGCGTCCCCTCACTTCACACGGGTGTGATTCTTTTACAAATCAAGCAATGCCCACACAAATTAAGGACGGAGAGAGAAAGTACTTATTGTGTTAGAGGAGACACACGCGCTTAATCTCCCTCTCTATCCGTTTCCATCGTTTCCTCATGTGTCACTTAAATGACGTTGAGGGATCAATAAGCTACGATATGAGGGCGATATGCAGGCAGAGCAGCACATAGTGTATTTCTGCTGTCCCTCTCAGTTTCCTTCCTATGTGAGTCAGTGATATTTTTGTTGAAATCGATGCTAAATATCTCTATTCTTTGAGACACACATATGGGTATTAGGGGTGGGACTATATGGGTACCTCACGATACGATATATATCGCCATATTAGGCCCTCGATAACGATAATATCACGATATTCAATATATTGCGATATTTGCGATATATCAATATATTGTATGAAATGTCATCAACGATATATCACGATATCTGCAACTACAAAATACTTGGAACTTGGAACTGTGCTCGGACACAAGGAGGGACACACACAGCTGTCTATAGTGGTTGCACCACTCAAACACTAAATTAATAATGTTTTTTTTATATATTGATATTTTAATAATCAATATCGATTATTTATCGCGGGAGGACGTATCGATATATATCGCCATATCGATATTTCAGCACACCCCTAATGGGTATAGGCCTATTTCGGGGCCATTGCTTCATGGGGTGAAACCAGCACGGCTTACCATTGAAATTGCACTAGGGACTTGTAGCATGTCATGTAGACAGCACAATAATTGCATTGTATGTAGTCATAGCACATCATAGTACATATGTATAGCATAGTATAGTATATATGTATAGTGTCATTATATAGATATGTTCTAGTTACGTTCTTAGCTTAATCTTAGCTCTGGATTAAGAGCGTCTGCTAAATGCCTAAATTGTAAATTGTCTAAATTGTGATCATATTCGAGGGGTTCTTTCTTTATTTTATTTGTTATGGGTTCATGCCCCTCCTATGCCCAGGTTTGTGTAAATACAAACATTGGCTTGTGATTGGCTGATCACCCCATAGCAATGATTTGATTGGCTGAGCAAAGTACATAATGAAGATAAAAGTGAGGGCAGAAAAGTGAGGACGGAAATTGCGATTGGTCAGAATGAGATGATGTATGATGATAAGAGCACCCCTCACTTCACACGGGGGTGATTTTTTTTCTTTTTTGAGTGGTGTAAACCACTCCTACAACTGGCTTTATTAGTTTACGTGTCTGTCTGTCTGTCTGTCTGTCTGTGAGTCTGTCTGTTCGTACCAAAAAATGAGCATGGTTGATGCTGATTGGTTGATGCTGATTTCATTACGTCAGACATTACGTCAGACCACAGCTGATCAGGCTATATAATACCTTACACCACTCAGTTCACACGGGTGTGATTTTTTTGTCATAGCGCAACATATGGTTAAGTATTGTAGTGCAGGCCCATCCATCCATCTTCAACCGCTTATCCGTAGTCGGGTCGCGGGGTCAACGGCTCCACCAGAGAGCCCCAGACTTTCCTCTTCAGAGCAACATTAGTAACTTCCTCCTGGGGGATCTCGAGGCGTTCCAGGGTCAGTTTAGAGATATATAATCTGATCCTTGGTCTCACCAAATAATTAAAACTTTGCGCGATTCTGCCAATAATCATATTCTTTGAGCCACATGTACACATCCGAGTTTTTTGCTGGGTAAAACAAAGAATCACGTGAGGTTGATCCCCTTCTCCTATTGGCTCATACTAGGACCTGACGTATGTGTAGTCAGAAGAATACGTGTTTATTATACAACGGGTCGCTTCGAGGAAGCAATCCTATTGGTTGAAACAGCTTTCTAGCCGTGCTTTTCTCCCAGAGTGCAGCAGACTCCGTGGCTAGGCTAGCTAGTGTCTTGGTACATTTGTGGTCATAGTGGCTACATCTGTCATTACATTTTTTGATTATCTTAGTTGTAGTAACTGTTGTATAATTGCAATATTACACCCGAGGTTGTTCTTTATCGTCATGAATGCACTTCTGCGATGCCTTTCTGAACTCCGGTGTTCCTGCGGCACCGGAGGCGTGCATTAATAACGATAAAGAACACCCTCTCGTGTTTAATATTGCTTAATTCAGTAGCAGGGGTCGCCCATGCATCCCTCCAGCTCAGTGCATTTTCTGTCCGGGATACCAATTTTATCCAATCAAGAGAGAGCACTCGTACAGGATGCTGTACCGATCTGTGCCAAATTCCTTGTGCGCGCCAAGGTTAATTCAGTATTTAAGTCCGACGTCATTTTGTAGTGCTACGTAACGTCCGGGTCCAAGTGGCACCAGCTCCCGTCCGCATCTCATTGTAAATAGAATATATAAACGTGTCAATCTTTTTACAATGACGTTATTTTTCAGAAAGGAAGCCATTGAGGGTTAAAATGGGTCTTAATGCTTCCAACTCGAGTAGAATTATGAATGTTTTGTACAATTGTCTATGACAAAAAAAATAAAGATGTGGATACAATAAAGACTATTATTATCATTATTATTGAAGGTGGTAACAGTCCATTTGCTCAGTAAAATATTTCGGGGGCATATTTAGAATGTTTGCAGGCTTGAGTATGTTGAATCTAGTTTGCATTAATTAGGATTTAGTTGACACAATGAAATAAAATGGCGATAGTATTCCGTGTGGGGCAGACGGCCTGTCACCGCCAGATTTGGGAGAGCAGCAGCTTTGTTGTTGCGAGGAAAGCAGTAAAATTAGACTTTCGTGGTTGTTTTCGTCTCAGATTTAGTCCGACGGAGCGTCACAGTATAACTCTATGGGGACACAAAAGCGACACAAAGTAGGACCCGGATGTATCTCAGGAGGGGGCGCTCACGTCACAGCTAAAATACTGAATAAAATCAGGTTAGGAAGCGAAGACCGTACGGTGGACTCCATGTTGCTCCCTGGAAGGAAAGAAACATGCGCAATAGGCCTATCTCACAGCCCGCTTTCCACGCCCACTTCCGGTAAATAGTGGTGTCTTTAACATGAGCATTTACACGTTTTTTTCTCTGGAGAATCTAAGTACATTTTCTAATGTAAAAATGTGACAGACCAATATTATTATGAAGCAAACAAGATGGTAAATCAGGTCGAACAGAACAAACCTTACCTTGAGAAAACAAAAGTTGTAGACTTCTTAAATTACCTCTGTTAACATGTAGGGTCTATGGAGTGACGTCACGCTATCACCACTAACCCCGAAAGGGGGCGTATTTAGGGGGGCGGGGAAATTATGTGAGATAGGCTTATTGAGACCAGGAAGTTGTACATGCACAAATGTGGGCATGTACAACTTCCTGGTCTCCGCTTCCTAACCTTATTTAATTAACCTTGGTGCGCGCTGCCAGTAGGCCAAAGAAGTACCTCCATGCATTTTCATGTTTTATATAATATTTTTTGACATATTTAAGATGTATAGTGATGAAATGGCTTTTTGGGGGGCATTTTATTTTGAAGTTTTAAGTCTGAAACGGAAGCCTGTGTGTTTCTTGAACCAATCAGAGCGTCTCATCCCTTCAGGCTATGGGACGTAGCTCCACTACATCCGCGACGCGTGGAGTGTGTTTTTTTTTTTTCAAGTGAGAGTCAGACGGCCAGCCTTGCATGTTTGCTACTGCGTGGCTTATTATTAATTTCAACCTATGTTTTCAGATACATATTTTAGCGTGCTGATTAAGTTTAAAATGAGTAATGTACTGGATGTCATCATGAATGAGATTAAAAACCGAGTATAGTTCTGTCATCAAAATCATCTGTGTTTGGAGGAACGCGCAGCAATGGGAATCAAACGGGTGATTGAAATCAATATTCCTCGGGCCGCGTTACGTCATCACTCGGCACGTTTTAGTTCAATGTAAGTACCGGTAATTAAAAATTTAGTTTTTTTTAATGGACTTTTGATATAAAAATACACAAAAATGGAAATGTTCCCATTGTTTTGGCTTCTATTATTGTTGGTATGCCCATATAATGACCACGGATATATTCGGATATATGGAAAATGTATTTTTCATACATTTTCAGAGGGGCTGTGTTCGTTGATGTGGGGAGGGTGTAGACCAGTGGTTCTCAAAGTGTGGTCCGGGGACCCCCAGGGGACTTTTATGGGGTTCCAGGGGGTCCCAGCTAGATGATGGATAGTAACCTAATGGACCCTTACAGGCCTGCGAGAGAGGTCACCCTCCCCGCCCTCAAAGCCAGAGCCACCGCCAGGAAACTCTTGTTTACACTTTTTGTATTACTTCCACTTCAATGTTTTCCTTTGTCTCCTTGACCTGCTTACAGTTACTGGCCACGACCTTGTGGGGGCAGCATTGAGAGAGAGCAGCGTGGAGAAATCTGCTGACATCACAGAGAGAGAGAGAGAGAGAGAGAGATGAGAAGGAAGGGCGGAGGGAATCAGGAGCTGGGTAATCAGAGAGAATACTGCAGCTCCCTTTTAGATTACATGCACACACACACACACACACACACACACACACACACACACACACACACACACACACACACACACACACACCGAGAGAGAGAGAGGAAGTGCATTGTGAGCTCTGAACACACACCAACCACAACAACAGCATCTCCACTGGTCTGAAAAAAGACTGACGCAAGCTTGCCTCTCTCTCTCTCTCTCTCTCTCTCTCTCTCTGAGTCTCTCCCTCTCCATCTCTAAGAGTCTCTCTCTCTCACTCCAACACACACACACAGGCAGAGTACACGTGCTGCAGGGAAGGATCTAAGTGTTGGTTCGATGAGCATTAAGATACCCCTCCCTCCCTCTCTCTCTCTCTCTCTATCCCACACACTCTCTCTCTCCCTCTCTCTCTCCTTCTCTCCTCTCTCTCTCTCTCAGTTCACCTTGGCTGTCGGGGCAGTAGCAGCAGCAGCAGCAGCAGTCGGTGTGTGGCTTGCCGTTGCGTCGGAGACACGCACATCCAGGCAGAGACATGCCGGGGGACAGCGCTCACAGGTCTGTCCCCACCGCCAGGCGCTCGGAGCGGGCAGCCGAGCAGCCGCCGGGGCTCCCTGGACCAGGTAGGACCACCCCCCCCCCCCCCCTCCCCCTGGGAAATGACCCACGCAATGGCCAGGGGAGGATAGGGAGGGAGAGAGAGGATTATGGGAGGGTGGGGGGATGACAGTATAGTCTTGAGGAGAGGAAGTGGGGGATAGAGGAGAGGAGAGGAGAGGCAGTGGGGATAGCGTTGAGGAGAGGAGAGGAGAGGAGAGGAGAGGCAGTATAAATATAAAAGGGACAGCTCGCGTTGAAACCGGAGGAGAGATGGAGGGGGAGGGGGGAGGGGGATTGAGTGAAAGTGAAGAGAACGATGACGAGGCAGGAATAAGACGAAGGATAGGATGCAGAGAGAGAGAGTGAAAGTATACAGCAGACAGACTGCATGGTATCTGACTGGACGCGTGCTTCAACTGCCATGTGGGAGACAGACAGACAGACTGTAGACAGACAGACAGATACACCTGAGTGGCAGGTAGTAGCCTGGCCCTGTCTGTCTGGCAGTGTCTGTCTGTGTGTCTGGCTGAGTGTTTAAATTGCCTTGTTGCGACCGCGTGTTCTCTCCCAAACCGCATGTCCCCCCCCCCTCCCCCATGCAACCTGCTACTCCTCTTCCTCCCCCCTCTCTCTCTCTCTCTCCACCCCCCCCCCCCCCCCCCCCCTAGCTCCCAGCAACAGCCTCCCCCGAGACCCCAGACCCCCCTCACGGCTCACACACACCCAATTACCCAATTAACCCTTCCAAGCACTTCCAACATCCTCTCATGCGTTTGTGTGTGTTTCTGGTTCCCTCCCTCCCTTAATTCCTCAGAAACAGTAACCTTGTTTTCCTTCCACCAAAAAGAGCCCCTCCCCCCCCCTATCAGCGGTGTTTTGGTGTTTTGTGGGGCAGTATTGTGTGGCTAAGACTCCTCCTCCTCCTCCCTTCACAACCAGACTCATCCCCCCCCCCCCCCCCCGCGCCATCCCAACATCAGCAGCAGTACCATGACACAGCAAGCTAACCATGCAGCAGTGTAGCGTAGCACACAGCACGCACACACGCACGCACGCACACTCGCACTCACGCACACTCTACACGGCTAAGTGTGTATGTGTAATATACTGTGGTGCTGCTGCTGCTAATGGGAAGCTTTTAAATCAGGGAGGCGAGGAGGATGAGGAGATGGATGAGGAGATGGAGTCGGATGGTCTGTGGTTTCAAATCATTTTAACAGACCAGGGTCAGATAGGGAGAGAGAGAGAGAGACAGCAGTTTTTATAGCAGTGCTTTGTGTGAGAGCTTCCGGGAAATAGTGTGGAGCAAACTCTACGTTTTTGAGGGGCTCTAGCCCCTCCTATATACAGCTTTTTGTCCCCACACATTTGTCATTGGAGAAAGTAGGTCATATGTGACCAGATTTGACTGAGAGACTGCCATCGCGCAAATTCCAGCTTTTCACCAGAGGAGACACTTTCTTTTTTTTTAGTTAATAGCACAGGCAGACTCTTCACATACTAGAGCATGTCTGAAATAAGTGTCAGAGCTGAAATCGACATGTAAATATGAAATAAATGCTTAAACATGTAGCTAGGTGTAATGTTAGAGACCACAAAAGTGAACCTTTCAAGCCTGTTTTCTCAACTCGCTGTTTTCTGCAAGACATTACTCTATAAGCCAAAACTATTGAATTTTATATATAAAACGGTGTGATTTTCGTTTCACTGTATTGTATGGTTCTCAAAATCACAGTTTTAGCAGGTAAACGATGGCAAACACAATCATATTCTGACTGCAGCAGATGTATAAAACGAGTGCTGATACAACTCATGTTACATTGACAACGGTGACCTGGAGACTTTAGTTGTTCTAGTCAGAGGACTTCTGTTAAGGGTAATATAACATGAACACAGCAATGAAACGTCGGTCAAGTTGTACTGGGTCTAGTATATGCTACAGTATGTGTAATACCAGGGGTGGGTGACTGTGTCGATGGAGAGGGCCACTATTAATGTAATTATTACATTCAAAAGAAGCTGAAGAGGACGTCAGGATATGGGGATGAAGTTTCAGGTTTATATAAGAAAAAAGGTGTACATGAAAAGTGCAGAAAATTAATCTTTAGGTATTATTTTGTCATACGCGGTTTCTCTCGGCTACTGGCTGCTATTCTCCACATGCATCAACAACAAACTCACGAAAACCCGGCTTTTTCTCACCGGATATCCGGCTCTAGATACAACTTAGCATCATGGGAAATGCAGTTTTAAGAATCGCTTAGTGGTGAATACAAATAGAAATAACAATTCTAAATGAAATCAATATATACTGTAAATAAATCAATTCTCTTTAACTCAATAAAGTCCTTTTAAACTGTAAATAGTAATAATATAAAATAAACAGCTTTCAACTATTATGCAATGAAATGTCACAACATATTAACTAATGTAACCCAAATTAAGTTACAACAACTATATTTCCACACTCACTCCAGAGGGGCCACATTATATATTCCGTTACTGTCGTAGCAAAAATAGCCGATCTACAAGCTCAAAGCTTGTAGATCAGCTATTTTTGCTATTATTTGAATTGAAATCCTGATTTATTTTTTTATTTTTTTTATTTCAAATGGCTTTAATTATAGTCATGTTAACTTTATGAACTAAATACAAATACAATAACATTTTAACTTTTTTCTGTGCCATCTACGTTTATAAACGTTCTATCTACACGTATGTTCGTAGACGACCCTATACTCTATATATGAAAGCGCAGAGCGTTTGTTTACCTTTTAGCATTGCTCCGGCTAGTATGGAGAGCCTCCGTCCCCACCGGCGATGGGATCTTTAAATCCAGCTCCGTTGAGCCCATAGAGTATATATATAATAGAGACTGAACTGGCGCGAAGCTCCGCCCCCTCCGCTATTCATGTCAGTGGAAGTTGCTCAGTGGCGTTTTGAAGCACCCGGAAGACTGCCGGAAGTACCGTCTCAGAACGTCTACTTCCGCATTTGACCACCAAATTTTGGTGGTCAAATGCGGAAGTGCAACCGAGCGCTCAATGTTAAAGCCCAGCTGCACGGGGTTTCCCGGTCATGAATCCACGGGTCCGCCTGTAGTCCCTCCTCCTACCACTAGGGAGGAGAGCCTCAACGTGGTTGAGCCTCGGTTGAGCCTTGGTTGAGCCTCCATTATAACAGGATTTTCAAAGCACTGTATCCAGGGACAAATTACCCATTGGGCCAGTGGGGCCGTGGCCCAGGGGCCCTTGGTTCTCAGGGGCCCTTTGGGGAAATTGGACCGTGAGGTACTAGGTTTGACGCCCTGAAAAGGCCCTTCATTGGCTGTTAGTTTTGTTAAACTAAAAGATGAACATGTCACGCGCACGCGTGCTATGGGGGCCCTGTAAATATTACCGGCCCAGGGGCCCTCGTAGGGGTTAATCCGTCCCTGGCTGTATCTCTAAAGGTTCGCCGCGCACCCGGCGATCGTAAATCACTTATGAGTTTGTACCGCATCGCTGAGCAAATGTAGCCGGTTGTAAAATGAGAGAAATCTTTATTTTGGCATTAAAATTATGAATTAAAAATATGAATATATGTCACTGAAAAGCTGCTATAGAGCGTCGCAGTCCCGCCCCCTACCATGGACCAGGAAATGAATCCCAATGCATTTTTCCCATAGACATTTCAAAAAGTATTTATTTAAAGATGGTTACTCCGCGGACAAAGCCAACTCGAGTCGTGACAACTCATGACAACACAAACAATATTTTGGACCAAACAAATAATTACAAAGAAGAAAAACAACAAAAAAAGTGTTGTAACCTGCCGTTTCCCGGTCATGAATCCACGGGTCCGCCTGTAGTCCCTCCTCCTACCACTAGGGAGGAGAGCCTCAACGTGGTTGAGCCTCGGTTGAGCCTTGGTTGAGCCTCCATTATAACAGGATTTTCAAAGCACTGTATCCAGGGACAAATTACCCATTGGGCCAGTGGGGCCGTGGCCCAGGGGCCCTTGGTTCTCAGGGGCCCTTTGGGGAAATTGGACCGTGAGGTACTAGGTTTGACGCCCTGAAAAGGCCCTTCATTGGCTGTTAGTTTTGTTAAACTAAAAGATGAACATGTCACGCGCACGCGTGCTATGGGGGCCCTGTAAATATTACCGGCCCAGGGGCCCTCGTAGGGGTTAATCCGTCCCTGGCTGTATCTCTAAAGGTTCGCCGCGCACCCGGCGATCGTAAATCACTTATGAGTTTGTACCGCATCGCTGAGCAAATGTAGCCGGTTGTACTGCTAGCTAAAGGCTGTGAGCTAATGTAGCCGGTTGTACTGCTAGCTAAAGGCTGTGAGCTAATGTAGCCGGTTGTACTGCTAGCTAAAGGCTGTGAGCTAATGCGACTGTGGTGTTGTACTCCTCACAAAGGCCCCCCACCTTCCTGAATAACCCGGAAGGGAAACAAGCTCCGTAGTAGTGGACAGGTAGTAGTAGTCGTAGTGGACAGGTGGGCATTTCGTAGGTGTGCGCATGCTAACACTAGATGGCGCCAAAGGAGTTCCCCTGGACTACTGTTGACGGAATTGACGGATTTAATTGATAAATACAAACCTTCCGTTGACGGAATTGACGGGCTGGTTTAATTCCCTATAATCGGGGGTTTAATGTAGCAAAATTTAGCAACTTTTGGCTAGTTTGGCTAACGGCAAAGCAAAGCAAAGTTACTATATTTACCCAGGGTAACTGGACTAAGCATCAGATACTTGTTTACAACCAGGCCCTGCTCATAGAACATTTCATGGTAGTGGTTCAATGCCTTGCTCAAGGGCACTTCAGCGGTGGTACTTTTAACGTGCCGG
Source organism: Electrona antarctica (assembly GCF_951216825.1). Lineage (NCBI taxonomy): Eukaryota > Metazoa > Chordata > Actinopteri > Myctophiformes > Myctophidae > Electrona > Electrona antarctica. Next base: position 7,055,365 of record NC_136811.1, read on the forward strand.
ACGGGGGATACGAACTGGCGACCTTCCGGTATCAAGACAGCTCCGCAAACCGTTCGGCCACCGCTGCCACTCGATGTAATCTACCTAAAACCGGCCGAAATCCGCGCGTGCACGGTCGATCACGCACGCGCGTGATCGCGCATGCATCGCTGCGTAAAATGCGATATTTTGGGCTTGATTAGAGCTTAATTTGATAATAAAAAATACGATGATAGCTTAGCATTCCGGACATCTGATAGTGCTGCACAGTAGCAAAGATACTACCGGATATTTTGATCGCAAACCGGAAGTGATCTCACCAGACTCGCTCCATTTGGTCAAAATCAGCATAATGGTGACGTTACCGCCACCATCAGGACTGAGTGTCCAATACTATAGTATTGCCCCGTGAAAATGAGAGAAATCTTTATTTTGGCATTAAAATTATGAATTAAAAATATGAATATATGTCACTGAAAAGCTGCTATAGAGCGTCGCAGTCCCGCCCCCTACCATGGACCAGGAAATGAATCCCAATGCATTTTTCCCATAGACATTTCAAAAAGTATTTATTTAAAGATGGTTACTCCGCGGACAAAGCCAACTCGAGTCGTGACAACTCATGACAACACAAACAATATTTTGGACCAAACAAATAATTACAAAGAAGAAAAACAACAAAAAAAGTGTTGTAACCTGCCGTTTTTTTCTTCTTTCTAATTATTTGTTCGGCCCAAAAAATTGTGTTTGTTGTCATGATTTGTCACGACTCGAGTTGGCTTTGTCCGCGGCGTAAACGTCTTTAAATAAATACTTTCTGAAATGTCTATGAGGAAAATGAACGGAGAATCATTTCCTGGTCCATGGTAGGGGGCGGGACTGCGACGCTCTATTGGGAGTGGCAGTCCAAGGGTTGCTACTAATTTAGACTGAAGTAATTAAAGCGGGACGTGTTTGCAAATCAATAACATATCCGTATTCTGATATTAACCTGAGGGGCCACATTTAGCGATGGTGGGGGCCGCATGTGGCCCCCCGGGGGCCGCCAGTGAGCCCATGTAATACTGTAGGCCATACTGGCAAGAATGTCCTCTTGTCCGTCCTGCTCTTTGTGAGTGCAATTATGAGTTAATGGAATCTTTGCTCAGAGAGCACAGAAGCAAGAGACAAAGATGATCGACAGTCATCATTACCAGGCAGTCTAGCCCATTCTGGGCGGGAACCCATGTTTTAAGCATTATGTTGTACTTTAGCTATTGAAAAATAGCAGATCTACAAGCTCATAGCGCAGCACCGAGTGCCGCACTATGAGCTTGTAGGTCTGCTATTTTTGAAAAATCGTGAAAATGTAGTGCAAATCTTTGAATATATATATATATATTCTTTCAGAGCGAACGTTTTTAACTCGTATCTTTGCTTCTGAGGGGTTCCTGGAACAACATATTTTCAGATGGAGGGTCGGCGGCCAATTACATAATAATCCTGGGGGTCCTTGACATGAAAATGTTTGAGAACCACTGACATAGAAACATGAGGGTTTTTCAGAAAACTGTCAGGATTTAGAAGTCATTTTGTAGAAGCGTTCCCAGGTCTAAATGGGCTAGACGACGATAGCATTTTGCACTTTTTGTTTTCATGGAATTATATTATAAAGGGAGGAACAAAGTATAGAAGAAAGTATAGAGGCCTGCAGCTCCGGCTCTCGCACAGTGCCTCGCTGACGTACTGTAGACCTATTGTGGGAACCAAGGGGAAGTCTTAAGGTCTACACACACCGGGCGCGAATCGGATGCGAATAGCGGCTTTCGGTTTTCCGGGGAAAAAAAGCTATTTAAAAGTAGGGTATTAAATAGATATAAAACATATAAAACATATAAAACACTATCTTATATAAAACATTATCATAAGATCATTATTATTATCATAAGATCATTATTATTAACATTATTAAACATTAACATAAGATTAGTATCATAAGTTCTAAAAAGACTAAGTTCTAAAAAGAAATGCTTTATTTATTTTTTTCTGTTTCCTTTGTATTTTGTTTCTTTTCTTTGTTTTTGATTGATTGATTGAAATATTTATTAACAGTTTGCAGAATTACAGTACATTTCGCTGTTAACTGTGAGTGGACGACCCAATTAAGCATTACACTTGTTTACAAGAGGGTCCACCATGTTCAATTCATCAAAACATTTAGAGACGTACAAATAGACACTTCTATATAGACAAAGAACAGAACATAATGGAGGTAAAAAGGGAAAAGAAACATATACAGTGAGGGTAAAAATGGCTAGGCAAAATAAGCTTCGACTTCAGCCTATAGACCTTTTCGGTGCTACCTCTTTGTAAAAAGCTTAAATGCAAATGATGAAACGTAACATGTAAATGTGAAGCACCGAAATAAACTATTCATTAATTCGTACTGTAGACCTATTGTGGGAACCAAGGGGAAGTCTTAAGGTCTCCACACCGGGCGCGAATCGGATGCGAATTTTTTTAGCGGCGTTTCTCCATCGGTTTTTCGAAAAACGCGGCGGATGTGCAACCAGCTTTACTGTTTGATTAGCACAGAGCATGTGGTTTTCAACCTTTTTTCAATACCACGGTCCATTATTTATTTGGCGTTTTGAGCCACGAGCCTGTCGTAGAAATCTAGATACAAACATTTAATAATACCCCTTTATAAAGAGTATCTCCTAAATTGCACTCTGAGGTTATCTCATCTGTCACACCCCTGTGGTGCTGTTTGTTTTACTTCGTTACTGTGAGAAGAGGCTCAAGTCTTGGGGCTATGTTGGGGGTTGGCTGTTGTGGGAGTGGAGCTATAAAGGCTGTGACCCTATGTAGCTCTTTGAGTCAGACTGGGGTTTCCATACGTGAACAGGTCATGTAAGTTCTTGGCTCCTTACTCGAGTAAAATGCTCATACTTCCAAACTATGAATTCTTGTGTTGCCTCATTATTATGTCTTTCTGAGCATGTGTCCTACAGACTGCCTTAACAAGCCACCACCAATGAGATTTTAGCCTCGCGAGGCCCAAAACTAAAGAACATTGTGTTATCGTTGGATAAGATTTTTTGCACAATTTGGTACGGTACCATAGGGGAGATAACAGGCAAACGGAAGTATTTGACATGCTCTAATTGTGTAGACTTCTTGTAAATTAAGTAGCCTAATGCAGGTGTTTTTTTGTTTTGTTTTTTTGTGGCTTTCGCCTATTTTTTATGGAGGGACAGACAGTAGGCTGGCAGGAAATGGGGAGAGAGATGGGGGGGGGGGGGGTGAGACATGCAGTAAAAGACGTCGGGATCGGGAGTCGAACCCGCAGCACACTGACAGACTGGATTACCAGCCAAGGTGCCTGGACCGCTGAGCCACGGCCCTAATGCAATAACTTTACTCTTGAGAGCGTAAAATGAAACCAAATGGGCCCATAAGGGTCCATTTGGTTTAATTTTACACTCTCAAGAGTTAAAGATCTATAAAGAAGATCTATAAAGTCCACATAGCCACATAGCAGCTACATTAATGACGGTGTTACTTCTATAGTTTATCATTGGCCCACAGGTCTGTGTTGTATATAGCAGAAAGCGGGATGGAAATGGATCCTGAATGATGAATATTAGATTGTGTCATTGTGTTTGGAGGATCATTCATACTCCACGAGCGTTGAGGACGTTACGCAGGCCTAGCAGCTATTCAGTAGGGTCTGAAGTTGTTATTCAGAAAGGCCCTGTAGTCTCTCGAGACGAGACTGTTGACTAACGTCAATTCAAAGGAAAAGAGGGTGCTGTTTTCTCCTTTATTTGCCGATGGTGTTCTCAGATTGGTACAGTTGGGTGCCACCGATATTGTCCCTTATTATTTGACCCATTTAGGCCTGACCTCAAAATTTTAAAAAATCCTTCTAAATCCTCCAGTTTTCTGAAATAAATATTTTCACGATTTTTCAAAAATAGCAGACCTACAAGCTCGTAGCGCGCCACTCGGTGGCGCGCTATGAGCTTGTAGATCTGCTATTTTTCAATAGCTAAATTATAACATGTTTAAAAGACAAAGGGCTCCTTGCAACAAAAGGGATGTCCCGATACACTTTTTTCGTTCCCGATACCACCATTCCTGTGTTAGCCGATACGATACCGAATACCGATGTCGTGATCTAGTGTTGTGTTCATAGCTATCTAGCTATATATCTCATGTTGTGTTTATAGCTATCTAGCTATATATCTCGTGTTGTGTTCATAGCTATCTCGCTATATATCTCGTGTTGTGTTCATAGCTATCTCGCTATATATCTCGTGTTGTGTTCATAGCTATCTCGCTATATATCTCGTGTTGTGTTTATAGCTATCTAGCTATATATCTCGTGTTGTGTTTATAGCTATCTAGCTATATATCTCGTGTTGTGTTCATAGCTATCTAGCTATATATCTCGTGTTGTGTTCATAGCTATCTAGCTCTCGTGTTGTGTTTATAGCTATCTAGCTATATATCTCGTGTTGTGTTTATAGCAGACTCCTCACTCATAATGTGCACTTGCAGTTCGGGCAACTCGAAAACAAACTCCCAACATATTTATTTACCTGCCATAGTGTCAACCCTTTACCCCTGTTTCGGATCGGTGGTTAGACTGGCATTTTCGCCGATACCGATATGAACCGTATTATGACAAATAAGGGCCGATACTGATACTTTTCCCGATACCGATACAGTATCGGGACATCTCTAGTTTTATGGACATGTCACACCAGTGCTAGCAGCTGCTATTGGGGTTAATGGTTTCTTGCAACTGCATGGAACTAGTCGCAACCTTGCGTGGTGAATCATTGGTACGGTTTGGGCCTATGTTGTAACCGGCCCTTGGAAATAAATGTCCCACACCAAAGTTCCAGACTATAATATCTACTGTACGCAGTGATATCAGTCTGGCCATGCCATGCCAGGCTGGGAACCGGCTGGCATGGCTTCATGTGTACTTTGGACTTCAGTGTAGAGTTGTCCCGATACCATTTTTTTCAGACAGAGTACGAATACAAGTACTTAAATTTGAATACTCGCCAATACCGATACCGAGTACCGATAAGAGTACTTTATTTTTGTTGAGTAACCACTTATTTTACCGCCTTAGATATGCAGATGGATCTCCGATCTACACTTGTCAGTTCATGCTTGTAGATCGGCTGTTTTTGGCGATTTGCTGCAGTATTGGGTTAGACTTGCTCCCGTTGCATTCGTTCAGCCTATAGTGTCAATTGGATGTTTTGGTACTCGGGTCAAAGTATCGGGGGCTGGTACCGAGTATGAGTACTTGAGGGTGGGTATCGGCCCGGTATATCGGAACAACTCTACTTCAGTGGCCGGTCTGTGACGTATAATACATCCATGATATGGAAGTCAAACGAGTCATATGATATGTCATATGATATGGAAGTCAAACGAGGACTAATTCACCCATGCACATCTTCACATGCACATGACGGATCCTCTTATACAGATAGCTACGGTTTTATTTTGAGCGTCCTCATTTTGTGGGCATGACATTCTAAGAAATAATTATAGTGAAAATAGCAGATCTACGTGTCGTGAGCCCAGGGCAGCCCATCTCCTGTTTCCGTAGCGCTGTGAGGCAGCTTGATGTACAAGTACACACCCCCTGGACATGATGGACAGCAGCGGTTCCCAAAGTGGGGTCCGGGGACCCCCACGGGTCCTTGAGGGAGTTCCAGGGGGTCCCCAGCTAAATGATAGTTTGGAACCAAATGGACCCTTATGGGTCTGTAAGTCTGAGAGTGTACAAATGGGTTAGGGTCCATTTGGTTCCATTTGTACACTCTCAGAGTTAACTTAACATTGATTTTACAATATAAATTGGGGGGTCCCAGAGATAGAAATGCCATTAAATGGGGGTCCGTATAGACTAATGCATGTCAAACTGGGGGTCCTTGAAATTAAACTGGTTGAGAATCACTGCTAGAGCCGTATTAATCTTCCCTGGCATATCTTTTCAAATGGGGGTCCGCGGGCTAATTGGTGTAAATTGTGGGGTCCTTGACATGAAAATGTTTGGGAACCAATGATGTACAGTACAAGACTACAAGGACACCCCCTGGACATGACGCTAGTATGTCGAAGGGACTTACCCCCCCAATCCAACCCTTGCTGAGTGTCAAGCAGGGAGGCACTGGGTCCCATTCTTCAGTGTCTTTGGTATGACCCGGCCGGGGATCGAACCCCCGACCTCCCAGTCTCAGGGCGGACACTCTAACCACGAGGTCACTGAGCTGGTTGGTAGTGGTGAGCTTGTAGATCGGGGATTTCTAAAAAGTAGCACAATCATCCGGAGACCGGATGATCATATCAGACTGTGGCTGTACTGGTCAGCTCCCAGTGGTCAACAGTATTAGACTGTGGCTGTACTGGTCAGCTCCCAGTGACCAACAGTAGTAGACTGTGGCTGTACTGGTCAGCTCCCAGTGGTCAACAGTATTAGACTGTGGTTGTACTGGTCAGCTCACAGTGACCAACAGTATTAGACTGTGGCTGTACTGGTCAGCTCCCAGTGACCAACAGTATTAGACTGTGGTTGTACTGGTCAGCTCACAGTTCAACAGTATTAGACTGTGGCTGTACTGGTCAGCTCCCAGTGGTCAACAGTATTAGACTGTGGCTGTACTGGTCAGCTCCCAGTGACCAACAGTATTAGACTGTGGCTGTACTGGTCAGCTCCCAGTGACCAACAGTAGTAGACTATTGTTTGTATTTCATACTGTGGTTGGCTCCCAGTTAACAGGAAAATCACACTTAAAGGGCTTTATTGAAAAATAACAAATAATGGTTGACCGGTGGGGTCCCCCAGGGCTCTTTACTTGGTACACTCCTTTTTTGCCATTAGTGATAATATCCAGTCGTGGCTGTTTTCATTAATGTGGTGGAGAAGGGGAAAAAAAACGTGAGAGTGGTCTAATAACATCCTGGCTCCCATAATGCATCTCTGACATCTGCAGATTCTGGGGTTCCTGTCAGGCGAGCCTTTTGTTTGCTTTCTGCCTCCATTTCTCTGATGATGATTGTATTTGTAGCGACGTATCGTATAGTAGACACAAGGCCAATGAGGTTCTGGCATTACCATATCGATGCCATGATTGCCGCCATCATCATATCGACGACGTCGGGTCATTTCAAAATGTGGGCAATCGTTTCACACCGATTCTGTCTGTCCCGATTCAATTATAAGACTCAAGTTAAATATGAAGCGAAATCTTTATTATACAGAACATGCATTAACATTTTGTTTTTCCGTAGAGGTGAGGTACTATAAGTTGGCCTACTGGCAGTAAAACTGTGGCGCTAATCGGTTTGCGAGATGATATAGCTCCAGAAAAAGAGAGAGAGAGAGAGAGAGAGACACACACACACACACACACACACACAGCTTCGCTCCTACGGTAGAATAAAGTGCTTTCTTGGCATGGATGTCAGTAGAGGAAGGCAGAGAGACATAGACCTTGTCTGACAGAGAGAGAGAGAGAGAGAGAGAGAGAGAGAGAGTGGTGAGGAGAGCATGTGACTGCTGATCTGTGCTCTCTCTCTCTCTCTCTCTCTCTCTCTCTCTCTCTCTCTCTCTCTCTCTCTCTCTCTCTCCTATCTACAGTATCAATTCCTATTTGTCTCTTGATCTCTTCCTGCATCTCTCTCTCTCTCTCTCTCTCTGTCTCTCTCTGTCTCTCTCTCTCCCTCTCATTAAAGATTGTAACACAGTCTCTCCCGTGGGGCTCGCAGGCCAGCCACTGCATCAGCCTCGTATGACGCAGCTCCTTATTGCATGGCCTGCTCTGCCGTGGCCTAGGCCGGCGGTCTCTCTCTCTCTCTCTCTCTCGCTCGCTCGCTTCCACACTATACAGCTCTGCCTCGGAGGAGGAGGAGGAGGGCACCCCTATATAACCGGGGGCCAGACAATCAGCCAAATAAGACCAGGGGGAGACGGACAGACATGTAGTCGAGTAGACTATCTGAAACGTTTAGTCTGGACTAATCGTGAAGGGTCTCTGCATGCTGCAGAGACCAGCGCTAATGCTAATGCTATCAGCGGGGTTCGAAAAGAAAGAAAAATAGCATATATAATTAGAACCATCATCAGTCTAGACAGTATATCGGAAATATATATATTTTTTTTATGAAATTGTTACATTATTTGGTAAACGTACAGTCTATACATCTCCCAAAAGGAAAGGCATACAGTATATATTTGATATTTTTTCTGACCAGAAGCCCTCCTAGCTAACACATTGACTGAAGCTGAGTCTATGGATCCTCCCACAGCCCTCCTAGCTATAACACATTGACTGAAGCTGAGTCTATGGATCCTCCCACAGCCCTCCTAGCTATAACACATTGACTGAAGCTGAGTCTATGGATCCTCACAGCCCTCCTAGCTATAACACATTGACTGAAGCTGAGTCTATGGATCCTCCCCAGCCCTCCTAGCTATAACACATTGACTGAAGCTGAGTCTATGGATCCTCCCAGCCCTCCTAGCTATAACACATTGAAGCTGAGTCTATGGATCCTCCCCAGCCCTCCTAGCTATAACACATTGTCTGAAGCAGAGTCTATGGATCCTTCCACAGCCCTCCTAGATATAACACATTGTCTGAAGCAGAGTCTATGGATCCTTCCACAGCCCTCCTAGATATAACACATTGTCTGAAGCAGAGTCTATGGATCCTTCCACAGCCCTCCTAGATATAACACATTGACTGAAGCTGAGTCTATGGATCCTCCCCAGCCCTCCTAGCTATAACACATTGACTGAAGCAGAGTCTATGGATCCTCCCACAGCCCTCCTAGCTATAACACATTGACTGAAGCTGAGTCTATGGATCCTCTAGTCTACAGCCCTCCTAGCTATAACACATTGACTGAAGCTGAGTCTATGGATCCTCCCAGCCCTCCTAGCTATAACACATTGACTGAAGCTGAGTCTATGGATCCTCACAGCCCTCCTAGCTATAACACATTGACTGAAGCAGAGTCTATGGATCCTCTAGTCTACAGCCCTCCTAGTTAACACAGCGACTGCAACCAAGTGTAACATGACTTATACTGGATCTCTTGGTCCACTAGTCCCTTCCTAACATTTTAGTCTACTTTTTATTTGTTGACGAAATCGTCAGTATATTTAGTCTTAGTTTTAGTCACCGTAGCTTAGTTTTCATTTAGTTGTCGTCAGTGGGAAAAAGGTAGTCGACGGACATTTTTCGTCTTAGTTTTAGTCGACGAAAACAACACTGCTATGATGTGATCCCAGCCCCTGGCACAGCAGTGCCAGGGGTTAGGGGGTCCCCAAATTATATAAAAAAAAAAAAAAGATTTTTAAAAAATATATATTTTCACGATTTTTCAAAAATAGCAGACCTACAAGCTCGTAGCGCGCCACTCGGTGGCGCGCTATGAGCTTGTAGATCTGCTATTTTTAAATAGCTAAATTATAACAATGCTTAAAACACCAAAAGGGGTTCCCGCCCAAAATGGTTTAAGGTTATTGTAGCAGTGCTGATGAATAATATTTCTGTTTGTGCAAACGGGCCAAAAGCACAACGTGTACCTCAACTTGCCCCCCCGAGGAGGTGTTTATACTTAATGTTCACGTTAGTGGAGGTTCAGCCAATTCATTATGATGAAATGCGTTTCGCGTGACGTTCACAAGTGTGTGTGTGTGTGTGTGTGTGTGTGTGTGTGTGTGTGTGTGTGTGTGTGTGTGTGTGAGCTTGTTGCCTTGACGTTGGACTCTGCGGGGAGATGATGTCACGTGCCTGTGCATCTCTCTCTCTGACAAACATGTGGGTTTGTGAGTGTGTGTGTGTGTGAGCAATGCATGCACGACATGCATGTGCTTAGCCATATGTTGACGTGCACAGTGAGTGACAGGATGTATTCTCTGAGGCATGACTCAGCAGAGACGCAAGGAAAGAAAACTGCACACACACACATACTGTAAACGCACACGATACAGAAAACACACGTACACGTACACACACACACACACACGCACACACACACATACTGTAAACGCACACGATACAGAAAACACACGTACACGTACACACACACGCACACACACACATACTGTAAACGCACACGATACAGAAAACACACACACACACACACACACACACACGCACAGAGAGAGAGACAGTGCCGCTATATGTGCTGATGCCTGCATCTTCAGCAAAGGATCTGGAGGAAGCAGGAGAGGAAGGAAGGAGACAGGGAGGAAGCAGGAGAGGAAGGAAGGAGACATGCAGGCAGGAAGCAGGAGAGGAAGGAAGGAGACAGGGAGGCGAGGAACCAGAGCAGGAAGTGAAGCAGGGATGGACACTGTGAATTAAAGATGGAGTGCCGTGATTTTTGTATTTTCTTTCTAGTTTTTCATGTGTTTATTTGAGGTGACAGTACTTCATTAGGCCCCTTGGTGTGGTTGTTATGTCATGTGTTTATGAGGTGATAGTACTTCATTAGACCTTGGTGTGGTTGTTATGTCATGTGTTTATTATGAGGTGACAGTACTCCATTAGAGCCCTTGGTGTGGTTGTTATGTCATGTGTTTATGAGGTGACAGTACTTCATTAGAGCCCTTGGTGTGGTTGTTATGTCATGTGTTTATGAGGTGACAGTACTTCATTAGACCCCTTGGTGTGGTTGTTATGTCATGTGTTTATGAGGTGACAGTACTTCATTAGAGCCCTTGGTGTGGTTGTTATGTCATGTGTTTATGAGGTGACAGTACTTCATTAGGCCCCTTGGTGTGGTTGTTATGTCATGTGTTTATTTGAGCTGACAGTACTTCATTAGAGCCCTTGGTGTGGTTGTTATGTCATGTGTTTATTATGAGGTGACAGTACTCCATTAGAGCCCTTGGTGTGGTTGTTATGTCATGTGTTTATGAGGTGACAGTACTTCATTAGAGCCCTTGTTGTGGTTGTTATGTCATGTGTTTATTATGAGGTGACAGTACTTCATTATGCCCCTTGGTGTGGTTGTTATGTCATGTGTTTATTTGAGGTGACAGTACTTCATTAGAGCCCTTGGTGTGGTTATGTCATGTGTTTATTATGAGGTGACAGTACTTCATTAGAGCCCTTGGTGTGGTTGTTATGTCATGTGTTTATTATGAGGTGACAGTACTTAATTAGAGCCCTTGGTGTGGTTGTTATGGCATGTGTTTATTTGAGGTGACAGCACTTCATTAGAGCCCTTGGTGTGGTTGTTATGTCATGTGTTTATTATGAGGTGACAGTACTTCATTAGAGCCCTTGGTGTGGTTGTTATGTCATGTGTTTATTATGAGGTGACAGTACTTCATTAGAGCCCTTGGTGTGGTTGTTATGTCATGTGTTTATTATGAGGTGACAGTACTTCATTAGAGCCCTTGGTGTGGTTGTTATGTCATGTGTTTATTATGAGGTGACAGTACTTCATTAGAGCCCTTGGTGTGGTTGTTATGTCATGTGTTTATTATGAGGTGACAGTACTTCATTAGACCTTGGTGTGGTTGTTATGTCATGTGTTTATGAAGTGACAGTACTTCATAGACCCCTTGGTGTGGCTGTTATGTCATGTGTTTATGAGGTGACAGCACTTCATTAGGCCCCTTGGAGTGGTTGTTATGTCATGTGTTTATGAGGTGACAGTACTTCATTAGAGCCCTTGGTGTGGTTATGTCATGTGTTTATGAGGTGACAGTACTTCATTAGAGCCCTTGGTGTGGTTGTTATGTCATGTTTTTATGAGGTGACAGTACTTCATTAGGCCCCTTGGTGTGGTTGTTATGTCATGTGTTTATTTGAGGTGACAGTACTTCATTAGAGCCCTTGGTGTGGTTGTTATGTCATGTGTTTATTTGAGGTGACAGTACTTCATTAGAGCCCTTGGTGTGGTTGTTATGTCATGTGTTTATTATGAGGTGACAGTACTTCATTAGAGCCCTTGGTATGGTTGTTATGTCATGTGTTTATGAGGTGACAGTACTTCATTAGAGCCCTTGGTGTGGTTGTTATGTCATGTGTTTATGAGGTGACAGTACTTCATTAGAGCCCTTGGTGTGGTTGTTATGTCATGTGTTTATGAGGTGACAGTACTTCATTAGAGCCCTTGGTGTGGTTGTTATGTCATGTGTTTATGAGGTGACAGTACTTCATTAGGGCCCTTGGTGTGGTTGTTATGTCATGTGTTTATGAGGTGACAGTACTTCATTAGAGCCCATGGTGTGGTTGTTATGTGCAATGATGTCTTCCCTTTTGTATTTAGTGTTTCTTCCTGGAGGCTTAAACCTTGACAGTCAAACGCGCCAATGAAGAAAAACAGTGATATAGTGACATCACACTATCAGCCCCTCCCCTAACCCCTCCCCTTTATCATACAACTTCAGTTCAAGTGGATCACCACCCACCAGGCAAACCAGGCATACTTAATGAACTGGTGGGCGTGTCCACATAAAAATGACATTTTAATACTGTACACTTTTATTTTTAAGTGAAGCAGGGATGGACACTGTGAATTCAAAGTGAAGCAGGGATGGACACTGAATTCAAAGTGAAGCAGGGATGGACACTGAATTCAAAGTGAAGCAGGGATGGACACTGTGAATTCAAAGTGAAGCAGGGATGGGCACTGAATTCAAAGTGAAGCAGGGATGGACACTGTGAATTCAAAGTGAAGCAGGGATGGACACTGAATTCAAAGTGAAGCAGGGATGGGCACTGAATTCAAAGTGAAGCAGGGATGGGCACTGTGAATTCAAAGTGAAGCAGGGATGGACACTGAATTCAAAGTGAAGCAGGGATGGACACTGTGAATTCAAAGTGAAGCAGGGATGGACACTGAATTCAAAGTGAAGCAGGGATGGGCACTGAATTCAAAGTGAAGCAGGGATGGGCACTGAATTCAAAGTGAAGCAGGGATGGACACTGAATTCAAAGTGAAGCAGGGATGGACACTGAATTCAAAGTGAAGCAGGGATGGACACTGAATTCAAAGTGAAGCAGGGATGGGCACTGAATTCAAAGTGAAGCAGGGATGGACACTGTGAATTCAAAGTGAAGCAGGGATGGACACTGAATTCAAAGTGAAGCAGGGATGGGCACAATTAATTCAAAGTGAAGCAGGGATGGACACTGTGAATTCAAAGTGAAGCAGGGATGGACACTGTGAATTCAAAGTGAAGCAGGGATGGGCACTGAATTCAAAGGGAGAGAAAGAGAGGATGGAGTTGAAAGACGATGAAAAGTACATGTTTTAACCACTTGTTATTGTAAGCCCTGTATGCTTCATCTGGTAGAGCTTGACTGTATAGCTTTTATTTTGATTTTAGATGAATGTTAGGTAAGTTGTTTACTTGTTGACGGATGCTATTCATATATAGATGCTTGCTTAACTCGTTGTGCCAAATATGGAGATTTTCTGTCTTCCTCTTCCAAGGCTCATGGAGTGCCAAATACGAGAAAGAGATTCTCAGCTCTCAGTGGTTTATGATTGATGTCTCCCTTGCGCAACACGTGAGTCACCGCTTGACTGTCCTTGAATTCAGGAACTATAGAAATCACATGATCGCTAAAAAACATCTCCCATCCACTCCTATTCTACCAAAAATAAAATGAAAAAATATATGGGGGAAAAAATGTTTTAAAAAAAAATATTGTAATACCGTGAAATACCGCGGTATCCCCCCTATACGGTAGTTAGTTTGATACTGTATCGTACTGTACATGCGTGTGTAATCAAATCATTATCATTTATACAAGCGATTGCAATATCTGATGGAGGCGCTTATTGCCTTATTCTTATGAGAATCATGCAAATGGCTTCATCAATCTAATGGCTTAATCAGAGAGAGAGAGAGAGAGAGAGAGAGAGAGAGAGAGAGAGAGAGAGAGAGAGAGAGAGAGAGAGAGAGAGAGAGAGAGAGAGAGAGAGAGAGAGAGAGAGAGAGAGAGAGAGAGAGAGAGAGAGAGAGAGAGAGAGAGAGAGAGAGAGAGAGAGAGAGAGAGAGAGAGAGAGAGAGAGAGAGAGAGAGAGAGAGAGAGAGAGAGAGAGAGAGAGAGAGAGAGAGAGAGAGAGAGAGAGAGAGAACACAGGCATTGCTTTCACATTTGGAGTGTTGTGTGGTCCTCTGCTGCTAAAATAGATATACAAAAACTCCAGCTAGCAGAAAATAGAGCTGCAAGATTTAGTGCTGAACTGCTCTTTTAAAACCAATGTTGCTATAGGATGCACCACAGTTTAGTATGGCTATAACTGTAGAGGCTAAATTAACTGCTATAGTCCAGAAATGCAATCATTGACGGAAAGCCAGATTTCTACAGAGATCAATTATTTAGTTCAGGTCTAAAGCATAGATCAAACTAAGCTCAGGGTTTTTGGAACTTCCAAAACCAAAGACAGAAACACTTTAAAAAAAATCTGTTATTTATAGAGTCACCCAACAGTGGAACTCATTATCTGTGAACATAAAACAAATCAAAAGTAAATACTTAAAAAAAACATTATTGGGAGAGGTCACACAATTGGACTGATGTGCAAATTTGTACATGATATTGCTTTTGTACATGATATTTAACCTATACATTATCTATTATCTTTGGTATTCTAATTGAACTTAGATTTAGACAGACAATTGACCCATTTTGGACGGGAACCCCTTTTGGTGTTTTAACTAAGTATTATGTTATACTTTAGCTATTGAAAAATAGCAGATCTACAAGCTCATAGCGCGCCACCGAGTGCCGCGCTACCAGCTTGTAGGTCTGCTATTTTTGAAAAATCGTGAAAATGTGGCGCAAATCTTTGAATATATATATTCTTTCAGAGCGAACGTTTTTAAGTCAAATCTTTGCTTCTGGGGGGGTCCCTGGAACAACATATTTTCAAATGTTGGCAGCCAATTACATATAATTTCTGGGGTCCTTGACATGAAATATTGAGAACCACTGATATAGATACAGAAAACAAAAAAGGATTTAGAAGGCATTTTTTTTTTAAATTTCGACGTCAGGTCTAAATGGGTTAAGTGTCAGTTGTTGTTTGTATGTACCGGTATATGGTATTGTATGTTGTTTTTATGTTGTGATGTTCTGCGTGGACCCCAGGAAGACTAGCGACCGTAGCAGTGGAAGATAATGGGCATCCGGATAAAGAATAAAGGCCAGGCAGGCAGACAGACAGACAGACGGAGAAAGTGAGTGCAGAAGTGAGATAGTGGAGGGGGAGGGGTGATGGAACAGAATCCATTAGTAAGTGATACCAGGATTCCTGGCAGAGTGTGTGTGTGACACACACACACACACACACACACACACACTCACACACACACACACACACTCCCTCTCTCTGTCCGTCTCTCTCTGCCTTTCTAAAGTATAGTTTCGCAAACTTAAAGGTATATTCAGTGATTTAACTTAATTCAAATATCACTTGTTTTTTCTTTTT
This sequence comes from Electrona antarctica, assembly GCF_951216825.1. NCBI lineage: Eukaryota > Metazoa > Chordata > Actinopteri > Myctophiformes > Myctophidae > Electrona > Electrona antarctica. The sequence continues at coordinate 7,070,830 of NC_136811.1, forward strand.
TTCTGGATAATCCTCCCTACTATAGAGTGTGCTGACCATATAAGGAGTTCCTCCCTGTCCCCAGTGAGCCCCTGGGGTCAAAAAACCCTAGTTTCAGTTTTGGTGGCGGGTGGCAAAGCCTTCATCCAATCAGGATGAGAGGGGCCTTCCTCCAATCATGATCGAGTGGGGGCGGGCCTTGGTGCACATGCTGTTGGCCTGTTGCACTTCCCCCCACTGTAGAGCGTGCATGTGCACATTTTGTTACCGGGGCGGACTGGGTGGTTTTCCAAATCCCCCAAATCACTGAATGCTCCTTTTAACTCTTAATTCAAAATTATTCAGCATTTTCCAAACAATTTTTTTTTTTGTGCGGGGGCTTTTCTGCCTTTTATTAGATAAGTGTACAGTAAGCTGACAGGAAATGGGGAAAGTACCAACCTCCAGTGTGGCACGGAGTGCCGCGCTAGCCTACGAGCTTGTATATCTGCTATTTTTTTGAGTAGCCAATGCTAAAATCTGAAATGACACAGATGATTTCCCCGTTTTAATGGGTTTAAGTGCAGATTGCGTTGATATTATATTGTAGTCCTTGGATGCTTTTATTGGTTTATGAACCAAATTGAAACCTCAGTGACTTCTTAACCACGCAGTAATAGCAGTGTTATTCTGGTAAAGTTCAGTGACATTTTAATCGACTTTTGTCGTTAAAATATAATGAACTTGAAATGGTTCGTATGAACAATATTATGACACCGTTATGACCATTTAACCTTAATATTTCACCTGATCCTAAAACCTAAGACCTACTGTAAAAAACACACTGAATTATTAACAGGGTGTCTGCAATGTCCTTACGCAACCTCTTAAGTAGTCCTAAATTCATATCGATTTAAAATAAAATAAAACTTAAAATATTGAAGTAGTCCTAAATTCATATTGATACCTCTTGAGCCCCATTGCCCTGAACAGCACTCCATAAATCAATAGAGACCTAATCAATCTGCAATTTCAATGTCGATTCTGCAGATTTTCCCCCTGGACTTGGGGCTTAACAGGTGTTTAATCAGCGGAAGGTGTTTAATCAGCGCCCAATTACAGCGAGAGGAGGAGCAAAAAGTTGTATACGAGCAGCAGCCGACATGTCTTAGGCCTCACTCAGACCTTTACTGCATTGCTGTCCAGACAGTGGCCTTGTGGTTAGAGTGTCCGCCCTGAAACTGGGAGGTCGGGGTTCGATCCCCGGCCGGGTCATACCAAAGACTGTAAAAATGGGACCCAGTGCCTCCCTGCTTGGCACTCAGCATCAATGGGTTGGATTGGGGGTCAAATCAACTAATGATTCCCGAGCGCGGCGCACGCTGCAGCTCACCGCTCCAAGAGATGGGTCAAATGCGGAGAACAAATTTCACTGCGGTAACGTCTGTGACTAATCGTACGACTTTGACTTTGACTTTGTATACTTGTTGGATGAATGTTGTGTAGTGTCATGGCCGCCCCAATGCATTTCCAATGGAAGTCACATGGTTTGTAGTCCACATTTTGGACTACAAGCTGTTGTATGGCTTTCGGCTGTGTTTCGACTGCGCCCCTCCCCCTCATACAACACAAATGTTGTGTCAAACCATGTGACTCCCATTGGAAATGCATTGGGGCGGCCATGACACTACACAACATTCATCCAACAAGCATACAGCAATGCAGTAAAGGTCTGAGTGAGGCCTAAGTTTTCACCACAATCGGTAATAATATGTCGGGCGCCATGCGATCAGAAACCACTATTTACATCTGAACGTCGGGATTGGACTAAAAAACAACAACTTTGGAGTATTTTTCGGAGAAAACAAGCAGCAAAGACACGTCAATGAGCGGATCCTTATATATGGGGTGCGTTGCGCATTGATCCTCATGATGGGAAGAATGTATAGGCGCTGTCTAGCAACCTGGACAGCACGAAAGCAGTGGTGGAAAGTAACTAAGTACTTTTACTTAAGTACTGTACTTAAGTACAATTTTGAGTATTTCCAATTTCCAGTACTTTTACTTCTATACTCCACTACATCTCGGAGCCAACATTTGTACTTTTAATTCACTACAATCATTTGAAATAGTTACTAGTTACTTTGGGCGATTTAAATTTTGATTAGAAAATATACATTAACCACTTCAACCCTATACATTTCGGCTATTTTCAATAGATTTTGTACACATTTTGAACTTGTGAAATGGGACATTCTGCAATATGAATACTTTTACTTTTAGTACTTTAAGTACATTTTCAATTCCGTACTTTTACTTGTAACGAAGTCGTTCTAAATTGCAGTATTGGTACTTTTATTTAAGTAAAACAATTGAGTACTTTTCCCACCACTGCACAAAAGTGCCCAGTGATGGTTGGAGGTGGACTGACAGCACCAGTACTGGCATACAATAAGGCCTCACTCAGACCTTTGCAGCATTGCTGCATGCTTGTTGTATGAATGCTGTGAGTGTCATGGCCGCCCCAATGCATTTCCAATGGAAGTCACATGGTTTGAGGACTACATTTTGGACTACAAGCTGTTGTATGGCTTTCGGCTGTGTTTCGACTGCGCCCCTCCCCCTCATACAACACAAGTGTTGTGTCAGACCATGTGACTCCCATTGGAAATGCATTGGGGCAAGCTGTGTCACACCCTTTGTATACAGCAATCTGTTGTAAAGGTCTGAGTGAGGCCTAAGCCTGCGGAAAGCTCCATTGCAGCCTTTTTGACTCAGCCATCCTACTGTACATACATCCATCCATCCACCGCTTATCCGTAGTCTGGTCGCGGGGGGCAACAGCTCCACCAAGAGAGCTCCAGACTTCCCTCTCCTAGAGCAACATTAGTAACTTAATTCTGCATCCTACTGTCATCCTACTGTACATACATCCATCCATCCACCGCTTATCCGTAGTCTGGTCGCGGGGGGCAACAGCTCCACCAAGAGAGCTCCAGACTTCCCTCTCCTAGAGCAACATTAGTAACTTCACTCTGCAGGATCCCGAGGCGTTCCCGGGGCAGATTGTGGAGATATAATCCCTCCATCTCAACACCAAGGTTATAATAGTTAACTAAAACTAACTAAAAAATGAAAACTAGAATTAAAAAAAACATTTTAGTTAACTGAAACTAAATAAAAACTAAAAATAAATTAAAAACGATAACTAAACTGAAATTGTATTGTGTGTTCACAAAACTAACTGTAATTATAGAAAAAATACCCTTAGTTATAGTTTTAGTTTTTATAGTTTTAGTTATAGTTTTTTAGTTTAAAAAACTAAAACTAAATTATAACTAAACTAAAACTAAACTAAAACTAAGCATTTCACCAAAATAAAAACTAAATAAAAACTAGCAAACCCGCTCTAAAAACTAACTAAAACTAACTGAATTAGGAAAAAAAAGCCAAAACTAACTAAAACTAAACTATAATGAAAAAAACAAAACCATTATAACCTTGCTCAACACACAACTCGTGCTGTACATGTTTGCTGTATCTGTAGGATGTGTGCTGTAATTTTTCATGCTGTGTACTTAAAGTATAAGCTAGAGTAAAGTATAAGCTATAGTGTAAAGTTTAAGTTTATATAGGGACGTGCTGCCATTTGTTTAGCTGACCTTTTTTTATCCTGTTTCAGTGTTAGTTAGGGAGACTAGAATGGTGTCTCTGTTTGACCTGGTGTAGCTTAGTTACAGTAATTAAAGCTGTGGGTAGGGCATAGATTATCGCTATTCTCTGTCTCGCCCCTATTGCAATAGACGTCGTAATAACACAAGTAATGCTGTATTCTGTTCACATCTACTGTTCATTATGTAATGTTGTGTTCTGGTGGTGTACCATTTTGTTAACTTTAATGTAAGTTTGTTTAACTAGTTGTTACATGTCTCTGTGACAGTGGCATCGCAGTAGAATACTTGGTGTTCATTTACAAATACCGGTAACACAGGATTTTGCTCGACAAATTTGTAGTGGAGCTAATCTAAGATAACTCTCAAGTGACTTAAATTCGGATACAAAACACTTTAATTGCCCGGAGTTATTTAATCCATTACATTATAGCGCCCATTCGATTTATAAACACGGACCCCTTTTCCGGACGGACCGGCGGAAGTTGTTGATATGTGTGTAGCAGCTAACAATAGCCACACCACTCTAGAGTCGATCGACAACAACGGGAGACAAGAATAAATCTATCGAGACTAGCGACTGGACCGCCGTCTAACACAGGATCTTTTTTCATAAAAAGACGGGATGATTTAGATCGCGAGTTATGAACGTTTTAAGATTTTCGTTTTCATCAGCTAAACAGGGGAGGGAGTTTTTCGATGACGTCTCACTCTTGCGCGTCACCGAGGATTGCCCAGGAGGCGCGCCTGGGCTATAGAGCCATGCAATCCGTTCTCAATCAATAATCTTCGTCTTTTGGACAATACTTCGTCCTGGGCGTCGGGCGTTACTAATAGAAAGGACAAAGTACTTCGTCCTGGGCGATGGGAGTGTTAACGGCTAAAAAAAAATCACATTCAGTATTTTTTGAGAGGCGATGGGTGGCAATGTCTCAGGAGGGGGTAGAGTGGTCCGGTAGAGCGGTTGGATTGGAACCGTGAGGTTCCCGGTTCGATCCCTGTGGGCTCCCCCAGAGTTCAAGTGTGAGGTTGGTGCCTTGCATGGTTTCCTTTCCACCGCCATCCGTGTATGAATGTGCGTGTGAATGTAATAAAAAGCCCTTTGGATGCAGCATTGTCTTCAATCTCTTCATCAGACGGGAAAAAGAAACCAAATTTCCTCATGGACTGGATGTCCTCACAAAAATAGAAGTCGGTGAGCAATGAGCACGCATAATCACACCCTTGTGCGTGTGTGTGCACGTGTGCGTGTGTGTGTGTGTGTGTGTGTCTGGCACCGAGCGGAGCCATCAGAGTGTCATAATGTCCAATCAGCACATGGATTGAGGTCATGGCGGCTCTGGGCCGGTTAAGTGGAAGAATGGCGGTGTTTGTTCGGTGTGTGTGTGTGTGTGTGTGTGTGTGTGTGTGTGTGTGTGTGTGTGTGTGTGTGTGTGTGTGTGTGTGTGTGTGTGTGTGTGTGTGTGTGTGTGTGTGTGTGTGTGTGTGTGTGTGTGTGTGTGTGTGTGTGTGTGTGTGTGTGACACAGACACTCTGGAATAACAATAAACCCCATGGTGATCTGATGGCCTTATATAGACACTCACACACTGTTCATCAAAGCCAAACCTTTCACATGAGCACGAGTGGAACGGAAACATGATGGTGTAGATTATATGAGGAGGACGTTGATCTTCCACCGTAGTCTGATTTGCAGTGGCGTGCACAGACATTTAGAGGGGCAGGTGCTCAAGTTAAAAAAGGGCAACTTGTGCAGCGCGTGGAACCGGCCGGTTGCCTTAATCCATTTTGGGCGGGAACCCCTTTTGGTGTTAGCATTATGTTATGCTTTAGCTATTGAAAAATAGCAGATCTACAAGCTCATAGCGCGCCACCGAGTGGCGCGCTACGAGCTTGTAGGTCTGCTATTTTTGAAAAATCAAAAAAGGGCACATTGCCAAAAGGGCAGGGGGTGCTCTAGCACCCCCTAGTGTCTATCTGTGCACGCCACTGCTGATTTGAAAACTCAACCCTCTTCAGACTCCATCTTAGCCCGTGGCACTTTCCCTATAGCCTCGACGACCTTACAGGCGCATATACAAAAGGCTCAACTTATTTAACCCATTTAGGACTGACGTCGAAATTTAAAAAAATGTCTTCTAAATGATGACAATTTTCTGAAAAACCACATGTTTCTGTATCAGTGGTGCTCAATATTTCATGTCAAGGACCCCACAAATTATATGTAATTGGCCACCGACCCCCCCATTTACCAGGGACCATCCGGGGATCAGTACTTGGTCCCCTCCTTTTTGTTCGATCTAGACCAGATCTCATCGCTGCAGTGAGCTTGTATAAATTTGCTATTTTCTGGATGGGAACCCCTGTTGGTGTTCTAAGCATTAACGTATGTTATACTTTATTTATTGAAAAATAGCAGATCTACAAGCTCATAGCGCGGCATCGAGTGCCGCGCTACGAACTTGTAGACTTGTAGATATTCTTTCAGAGCGAACGTTTTTAACTCAAATCTTTGCTTCTGGGGAGGTCCCTGGAACAACATATTTTCAGATGGGGGTCGGCGGCCAATTATATATATTTTTGGGGGTCCTTGACATGAAAATGTTTGAGAACGACTGACATAGAAACATAGGGTTTTTCAGAAAACTGTCAGGATTCATAAGGCATTTGTAGAATCGTCCTCAGGTCCTCAGGTATACGTCCCCAGAATATGGTTCTGTTGTTCAAGTTGTGAAATTGATGAATGAAAGCCGTGGGGAGGGAATGGAATACAATGAAGAATAGAAACGAGCAAAGAACTCTCTCTCTTTCTCTTTCTCTTTCTCTCTCTCGCTCTCTCTCTCTCTCTCTCTCTCTCTCTCTCTCTCTTTCTCTCTCTTTCTCTCTCTCTCTCTCTCTCTCTCTCTCTCTCTCTCTCTCTCTTTCTCTCTCTCTCTCTCTCTCTCTCTCTCTCTCTCTCTCTCTCTCTCTTTCTCTCTCTCTCTCTTTCTCTGTCTCTCTCCTCTCTCCTCTCTCTCTCTCTCTCTCTCTCTCTCTCTCTCTCTCTCTCTCTCTTTCTCTCTCTCTCTCTCTCTCTCTCTCTCTCTCTCTCTCTCTCTCTCTCTCTCTCTCTCTCTCTCTCTCTCTCTCTCTCTCTCTGTGTTTGTCCCAGGACTGTTTCCAGTCCTTCCCATTGACACCATTGTGTCATTCCCACTCCTCCGTGTCATTTCTCATCTCTCACTCCCCTCATTCCTGACGAGGCTTATGGAGTTGACGTCGTCGTTTAGTGCAGGGACAATGACGCGCTCGTTCAGTAACCGTTCCTTAATTCAAGCCTCTGACTAATTTAACCATCTGATAGCGTGCGTGCGTGCGTGCGTGCGTGCGTGCGTGCGTGCGTGCGTGCGTGCGTGCGTGTTTTCCAGTGTGGTATACCGAAGGTCCAGTGTCACCGAGAGGCACGTTGTGAGCTTGTAGATCAGCTATTTAACCCCTTTTGGTATTATGTTATACTTTAGCTATTGAAAAATAGCAGATCTACAAGCTCATAGCGCGGCACCGAGTGCCGCGCTATGAGCTTGTAGGTCTGCTATTTTTTTGAAATCGCGAAAATGTAGTGCAGATCTTTGAATATATATTCTTTCAGAGCGAACGTTTTTAACTCAAATCTTTGCTTCTGGGGGGGTCGCTGGAACAATATACTTTGAGATGGGGATCGGCGGCCAAATGCAGATAATTCTAGGGGTCCTTGACATGAAATAGTTCATATAGAAACATGAGGTTTTTCAGAAAACTGTCAGGATTTAGAAGACATTATGCCTAACAAAGATGTCACTGGTAGACAATAGCAGACATCCATCTGCTATTTTCATTTAATTTTCTATTTGTTTTTAACTTGTGAAATAGGACATTCTACATAACGAGTACTTTCTACTGTTGGTATATACTTCAGTCTTTTGCTCAAGTACATTTTGAATTCCGGACTTTCTACTTCTTGTATTTCTACATTGCAGTATTTAAACTTTGACTTCCAGTAAGTAAAACATGCGAGTAGTGTTTTCCTCCACTGGCGTTAACCCATTCTGAACGGGAATCCCTTCTGGTGTTTTACACTTTAGCTATTGAAAAATAGCAGATCTACAAGCTCATAGCGTGGTTTTTTGAAAAATCGTTAAAACGTGGCACAAATCGAATATATATTCTTTCAGAGCGAACGTTTTTAACACAAATCTTTGCTTCTTGGGGAGGTCCCTGGAACAACATGTTTTCAGATGGGGTTTCGGCGGCCAATTACATAGATCTTTGGGGGTCCTTGACATGAAAATGTTTGAGAACAACTGACAGAAACGTGGGGTTTTTCCAGAAAACACATTTGTAGAATGGTCCTCAGGTCTAAACGGGTTAACAGGGCTGAGCGGCGTTGCTTTGACGAGTACTGTAGCTGAGTGACATTTAGGTGACATTCTCTCTGCCACCTCCCGGGGCAGAAGGAGACGGCCTCAAACACAGCCAATGAAAGCACTGGAGCAGGGCTGCAGCATGAAAGTGTTGATTTTAACGGGAAGTTAATTTAGTTTTAGTCATAGTCTTTTGAATTAAATGTCATTTCTTCTAGATATTTTTTGGTCTTTTTTTCTTTTTTATTGATATATTAACAGTAGCAGCAAAGGTCGTCGAGATCGGGACTCGAACCCCTGCCTAGCGGTCCAGGCACCTAGGCGTGGTAATCCAGCCTAGGTGCCTGGACCGCTTAGCCTCGGAAACCCAGACGTTTTTTTTTCCAGGGAGAAAAAAAAAGTCTGGGTCCGAGTCCACTTCAATTCGGCATAGAGTAGCGCAAACATCTCTCACTCTCTGCTGATTTCTGATCGTCTGCACCTTTGTTAAATTGACACACACGCACACTCCTCTCTCTCTCTGTCGCTCTAATTAATTAGTCTCATGTCCAGCAGCTGTGCACAGTTTCTGCCGGCGGATCCTGCCGGGAGCTGCCTATGCCATAGAAAGCATAGGTGAGTTCCAGGCTAGGACCGCTAGGCCGGCCCAGGCCTCGTTTTAGTTATCTGAAGTGTTTGGCAAACAGTGGTGGTCTAGATACGCATTCCGAGAAGAATAGGAGATAGAAATGACGTCATATGCTAGCTAACGAAGTCTATGGACTTTTAATGATGTAAAAAAAACAGCACACCATGTGGCAGCCATGTCTATTGACTTTTAAGCCCTCATTTAGACTGCAGTCACATCCAGTCAAATCTGATTCAAATCAGATTTTTTTTCTCTCAAATCTCATTTTTTGGCCAGACCGTTGCGAGTGACCAGATGGGATCTGTCACAGATCTGTGTGTTCAGACTGGCAGCCAAATCCAGCCTGAGTCAGATCTGTGCCACATCGTACGTCCAGATTGGAATCTGATTTGTTTAAATAAGTCTAAACACAAACAAGTCACATGGAATCTGATTTCGATCAGATTACTGCGTTCAGACTGAGACAGATCTCCTGAACCCATTTAGGCCTGACATCGAAATAAAAAAAAGTCTTCTAAATGATGACAAATTTCTGAAAAACCCTATGTTTCTGTATCAGTGGTGCTCAATATTTCATGTCAAGGACCCCAAAAATGATATGTAATTGGCCGCCGACCCCCCATCTGAAAATGTGTTGTTCCAGGGACCTCCTAGAAGCAAAGATTTGAGTTCAAAACTTAAAAAAAAAAATAGCAGACCTACAAGCTCGTAGCGCAGCACCGGGTGCCGCGCTACGAGCTTGTAGATCTGCTAACGGCTGAAGCATAACATAATGCTTAAAACACCAAAAAGGGTTCCCGCCCAAAATGGGTTAAAGAAGCGAGGCGCGCCTCAACTTCACACGAGTTGTTGATGTTGTTATAATCGTAAAACAAAAGCCTTAAACCTTTTTCTTTTCTCAGGCATGACGAGACACGCCTCCTCCGCCGTCTCCAGCCCCAGCGACAGCGGCTCCACCCCGAGCAGCAGCGACAGCGGCTCCAGCCCCTCCCCCAGCACCCCGCAGAAGCTGCTCCCAGCATGCACCTCTCCGTTCGGGCCGCGGCTGCTTCGAGCCACTCCTCCTCCTACTCCTCCCAGCTCCTCCTCCTCCTCCTCCTCCTCGGTGACGCAGCGGCCCCAGCCGGAGGGCTCCGACCATCGCTACGGCAACAGCAACAGCACGCCAAGGCCTTCCGCCAAGCTGGGGGGGCACGGGCCCTGCGGCCACCGTGTGCCCGCCAAGATGGAGAGAATTAAGGTGTGTGATTGTCTCCACCAGGCCGAAGGCATGGGGAGAGAATATGTTTTGCACTCCGTCCGTCCGTCCGTGTGTGTGTGTGTGTGTGTCCGTCCGTCCGTCCGTCCGTCCTTCCGTCTGTGAACAGCTAATCTCCGGCACCGTTAACCCGGTCGATGCCAAATTTTGCACACACACTCCCTGGATGCCAACGATGAACCTCTGCCCCAAAATTTCCAGAACGGCCTGTTATAGCGCCACCAGGAGACCGCTTTGTGCAAAACAAGTTTTTGGACAGTACACCTACAGATTTTGTCCAAACATCACGCAAATTGGTACACAGTCTCTCTAGAGCCATTCAACGACACGGGTCTTTCAGATTTCTCAGACTCCATCCTGATTGGCTAAGATTGGCTTCCAAAGTTTGCAGGAGTGCTCAGTTTCAAACAAAATGCTGCAAATCATGAACACATCGTGTGATTTCCGTGATATTGTGCAAGCACATTCCCACTAGGCCGAGGAAGAAATGCCACATGAACATTTTCAACTCAGCCTCATGGTGGCGCTATAACTGGCCGAAAAGTGTTTTTACCTCTAAATGCATGGATCTGTGGATAACTTTGTATGCCAACGGCTTAGAGGCCAAGGAAAAACCTTTGCCTGGAATTTCTCACATCTGCTCTTTATAGCGCCACCAGGAGGCCAACATATGTAAAACACATTTTCTAATATTACTCCTTCAGATTTTATCCAAATTTCACGCAAATCGGTACACATGCTCTTCATAGTCATGTGATCAAGACGGGTTTGTTTGATTTCTCATAATCCACCCTCATTGGATACGATTGGCTTCTAAACTTTTCAAGAGTAGCCCGCTTTGTACCCATTTTGTACAAATCGCCACAACTACTCAACGCAGCGTCCGATTGTGGTGAAACTGTGCATGCATATTCCCACTAGGCTTTGGAAGAAATGCCACTTGACAGTTTTCAAATCAGCCTCATGGTGGCACTACAACAGGCCAAGCCGCGTCACACACACACACACACACACACACACACACACACACACACACACACACACACACACACACACACACACACACACACACGTTTATTGCTCCTAAACATTTTGCCAAACATCACACACACACTCCTATCCTCCTGGTGGAGACCTGTGCCCAGAAGGGCACTTTTTCTAGTTTGATTTGGTTTGGTTTGATTTGGTTTGATTTGATTTGATTTGATTTGATTTGATTTGATTTGATTTGATTTGATTTGATTTGATTTGATTTGAAAGTAATAACCGGTGGTGTAAGGTAACTAATAAGGGTGTAACAATATAGTAACTGCATCAGAAAAAAACCCAATTTTAATTTCAAGTATATCGAAATGAAAACAGCAACATTGACTATGTATCGTATCATAACGTTTTGCAATGCAAATAATCGGTATTGAATCGTTTTGCTATGCAAATAATCGATTGTATCAATACTACATTTTTGTATTTAGCAATTTTTAGAAGAAAAAAGAAAAAGAGGGGTTTAATTACCTAGTTTAAAATAATGTCAATGTATTTTAAATAATTACTGTATCGATTTCAAATCATTGTATCGTATCGCCATAATGAACCAATATCGTCCATGTATCGTATCGTCAACCATGTATCGTGATACATATCGTATCGCTGTTAAAATGTATCGTTACACCCCTAGTAACTAAGTACATGCAAGTACTGTTCTTAAGTACAATTTCGAGGAAGGAAACATTTCTGAGGAAAATATTGCCAAATTGGCCTTAAAAATGCCTTATCGCAATAATAACGTGACCATCAATGGCTTTGTACTCGCAGAGAAGCCAGTCTGCCTGTCTCTGTCTCTTCGGGAGCGTCAGCTGTTAGTGGGGAGGTGGGGCTTACCATCTACAGTACTTTCACCATGCAGCAAAAACAAAAATGAAAAATAAAACAATTCAGCAGAAGAACCGGAAGAACGCCTACTGAGTTTGCCACTCCATTTCCCACTGACTTTATGCATGTGCATACTCTCTATTGTGCATCTCTAATTAACCCATTTTGACCTGAGATCAGATTCTAAAAAGGTCTTCTACATCCTGACAGTTTTCTGAAAAAGCTATGTTTCTTCGATTTTTCAAAAATAGCAGACCTACAAGCTCGTTGTGCGCCACTCGGTGGCGCGCTATGAGCTTGTAGATCTGCTATTTTTCAATAGCTAAAGCATAACATAATGCTAACACCAAAAGGGGTTCCCGCCCAAAATGGGTTAATAATAAAAATCACACCCGTGTGAAGTGAGGGGCGCTAATATATTAAAGTCTAACTCATGTTGATTAGGTGATGTTTAGGTGATGTAAACCAAACGGTGCCAAAACAAACATTAAATTCTCTTTATTGTTAATGCCATTTAATGTTTGTTAGGGACAATAAGATGACGTACATTTTCCCTTCATTGTCAATGGCGGGCGTTTTTAAAACAAACATTGAACTAAAAACAAACATTAAACCTGTATATAGGAGGGGCTATAGCGCCCCTCAATAATCATACAATTCCCCAACATTTTCCCAAACCCTCCATCCTGTGTTGTGAGCTGGTAGATCGCTTTTTTTCTCTAAAGTAGTGGTTTTCAACCAGTGGTCCGGGGACCACCAGTGGTCCTTGAGGGGGTTCCAGGTGGTCCCCAGCTGTAAATGATGGAGAGCTGGTAACCAAGAGTTACTCCCAAGAGTTCAATTATTGTTAAACATCTGCATTACTTAATTTACAAGAAGTCTACACAATTAAAGAATGTAGAATAGTTGTCCTCAACGTTCTCTCTCCTGTGGTACCAACATCAATACAGCATGGAATTGTGGACACAATCTTATCCAACGACAACAAAATATTCAACGTTTTTGGGTCTGTGAGGCTGAACCTCATCAAATGGTGGTCCGTGGCTCAAATAGAGAATAAATAATTGGCCTTTATACAAAAATGGTTGAAAACCACTGCTCTAAAGCCCTTTCCCAATTGCAGGGCGGCAGCCAGAGGCTATATGACTATTTGCGGTGTCCTCCTTGGCATGGAGTCTGGACAAGTTTGGGAATCCGTTTACTCCGATAATCTTTGCACTTTGTAAGTCACTCTTGTCTGGGTAAATGCCCAGGATGTAAATTGTACGTCTCGGGGCGACCAGACGGAGCAGGTCGATTCTACCCAGAGGTCAGTGTTAAAGGTATATTCAGTGATTTCACTTAATTCAAATATCACTTATTTTTTCTTATTTTTTGGATAATCCTCCCTACTATAAAGTGTGCTGACCATATAAGGAGTTCCTCCCTGTCCCCAGTGAGCCCCTGGAGTCAAAAAACCCTAGTTTCGGTTTGGGCTTTGGGTGGCAAAGCCTTCATCCAATCAGGATGAGAGGGGCCTTCCTCCAATCATGATTGAGTGGGGCGGGCCTTGGTGCACGTGCTGTTGGTCTGTTGTACTTCCCCCACTGTAGAGCGTGTATACGTGCACATCTTGTTACCGGGTGGACCGGGGTTTTTTCCAAATCACCCAAATCACTGAATGCTCCTTTAAGTGAAAGTGACGGTGAAGCACAGGTGGCGTCTCTCTCGACTCGGAGCATGAGTTTTCTTCACCTCTACAATCGAGTCAAATCAATCCAATCCATATTACCAGTATTTCTACAGGACTTCTTACAAGTCTCCTTCACAGTGGTATTGAGTAGAGCCTATGGGACGCGTACCATTTTCGGGGTTTCTGAATTAGGAAGAACTTCCGTCATGTTGTTGTTGTATAGTCACTGGTTTGTAGTCACTCATCAGGCACCGGAAACCACCTTCCGTGACCAGGATTACCATTACCACTTTTGGACAAAAATAGCAGATCTACAAGCTATCAACGCGTCGCGCTGCGACGCGTTGAGAGCTTGTAGATCAGCTATTTTCGGGGCGCAACCCAGCACTCTTTAGCTAGTGGAGATGCGGTGTAACGACATGGATTTCTAAACATATTTGTTCAACGCAAAACACTGTGTTCCAAGTTCAGGAGACTTCGGGGAAAAAAGCAATTCTCCTGAACGCTGCCTTCCGGCATGTCATGGAAAGGAGAGGAGGGCATTTTGCATTTATTTCATCGTAGTAAATGCTGCATTCGTGGTCTGGAGAGGGCAGTTGTTTTACAGACGGGTAAAAGGGCAGGGGCTGAAGCCCCCTTTGATGTCTTATGTGTGCACGTCCCTGAGGATTACCCCAAATAATCATCCGCCATCGATCAAGGGCATCATCGTTTTAGGGCGTACCCAATAATAAGCCTTGATGCAGCCTATAGCATCCGACAAGTTTCTTCTAGTACTTCTTGGAATAGTTCGTTTCCATCTTTTATTCCAACTCGTAGCGACTGGCGAGGCGAGACTAAAAACAAAGCGACGCCGGAAAAACTAGAAACACCTTACCATCGAATCCAGAATATTATTATTTTTATTTCCCTTTTGGTCTAAACCACACCAGTGTTGTTTTCGTCACCCCGGACCTCAAATTTGAGGTCCGGGGTGACGTATGGGTGACGTAGGGAGTGATGGTCAGGTGTTAAAGCATGGGTCCGCCTGCAGTCCTTCCTCTTACCACTAGGGCCCAGTGCTTCAACGTTGGAGCGCCTCACTGGCCCCTTGGTCTCCACCAGGATGATAGGAGTGTGTGTGATGTTTGGCAAAATGTTTAGGAGTGATATAAACATGTTTGTTTGTTTTTTGCAACAATTTTCTTCATTGTGTTGAGGAAATGCAGAGTCAGATCACTCATAGCATCTCTGAGGATAGAATTCTGGATGAGCAGGACATGTGCAGCATTTTGTACAAAACGGGCCACTCCTGAAGACTTTGGAAGGCAATCTTAGCCAATCAGTGTAGAATCTGAGAAATCAAACAGACTTGTCTTGATCACATGACTACAGAGATCATGTATACCGATTTGCATGAGATTGGGATGAAATCTGTGCGACTAATATAAACAATGTGTTTTGCAGAAATCGGCCTCATGGTGGCGCTATAACCGGCAGATGTGGAGGGATGAAGGGAAAATGTGCGTCTAGGGAGTGCGCATACAAAGTTGTACACAGAACGATGCAGTTATAGGTAAAAACAGGAATTGCCCTGTTATAGCGCCACCATGAGGCTGGTTTGGAAAATAAATTGTGTCATGTCGTCCTCAGCCTAGTGGAAATGTGCGTGTATAATTTCACGGAAATTGCACACTGTGTTTGTGATTTGTGGCATTTTGTTCGAAACGGACCAATCATGTGAGCTTTGGAAGCGAATTGGAAGCCAATCAGGAAGGAAGATGGGAAATGGTGCAGATCCGTGTTGATCACATGACTATGGAGATAGTGTATACCGAATTGTGTGATGTATGGATAAAATGTGTACGAGTAATCTACAGAAATGTGTTTTGCCTAAATCGGCCTCATGGTGGCGCTATAACAGGCCGTTGAGGAATATTTGGGGCAGAGGTTCGTCGTTGGCATCCAGGGAGTGTGTGTGCAAAGTTTGGCATGGATCGGGCCAACGGTGCCGGAGATTAGCTGATAACGGACGGACGGAAAGAAGGAAGGAAGGAAGGAAGGAAGGAAGGACGGACGCACACACACACACACACGGACGGAGTGCAAAACATACTCTCTCCCCATGCCTTCGGCCTGGTGGAGACAATAAGATATGATGATTAAAACTGAGACTAAATATACTGACAATTTCGTCAACAAATAGAAACTATAGACTAAAATGTTAGGAAGGGACTAGTGGACAAGAGATCCAGTATGAGTCATTTTACAATTAGTTGCATGCTGAAAATATCTACAAGCTCACAACGCGTCACGCTGTGACGCGTTGTGGGCTTGTAGATCGGCTATTTTCAGCAAGTGAAAAAAACAGTCATTACGACGGCATCAAGGCCCGCCGACTAAAACACTAAAACATTCCAGGTGACTAAAATGTGACTAAAACTAAATGAAAACTATTCAAGAGACTACGACTGAAACGAAAATCAAAAATGTGCTGCCAAAAACAACACTGAACCACACCTAGACCGGATCACACTTGGTGGAACAACGCAGCCACGAGGTTAAGTATTGAGAGACATACGATCAGCTATTTATAGGACGGGACACAGGTGTGTTGTTGACTTGCACCAAGGGGAGTCGGTTCAGTCATTGACCCGTGCATCAATTAAACATGAACACAGAAAGCTATACAGCACATTTAACCACATTAACCCTGGTGGGGCCCTAATTTGGTCTCGTGCAAAACGAATGCACGCACGCACGCACGCACGCATGCACACACACAGACACGTACGCACGCACGCATGCATGCACACACACAGACACGTACGCACGTACGCAGTCGCACACACACACGCGCACACACATTTTACAAACCAAGTGTAAAATGACTTCAAGTCAACATTTTAGTCTAGTTTTTATTTGTTGACGAAATTGTCAATTATAGTCTTAGTTTTAGTGGTCATAGCTTAGTTATCGTTTAGTTTTCGTCAGTGAAAAAAGGTAGTCGACGAAATCAACACTGGTTCTGACGGTCGAATCCTTCTCTCTCCCCATGCAGGTTCTGACGGACACCTAGCAGATCTACAAGCTTGTAGCGCAGCACCGAGTGCCGCGCTACAAGCTTGTAGATCTGCTATCCCATGCAGGTTCTGACTGACTCCTTCTCTCTCCCCATGCAGGTTCTGACGGGCTCGGAGGTGGAGAGCGACTACCAGGAGCCGGCGGAGACCATGGACACCCGGGTGGTGATGGGCCAGGAGGCCCTGCTCAAGACCATGGAGTCCCAGAGGGAGAAGGCCCTGCAGCGTGGTGGTGGTGGGCGCATCGGCAGCGGCCAGGCCATCCCCCTGCCAGGAATCCCGGGCTGGTCTCCAGAAGAAGACCCCCTCCCTCCTCAGCCCCATCAGGGGGGACCACCACCACCACCACCGGAGACCACCTCCACGCAGCCTGACCGCCAGGGCGAGGAGAGAGGCTCTCATCCCCAGCCGCCGGCCACCCTCCCGTACCCTCTTCTGACGCCTCTCATCCCCGCCTCCTCCCTGATCCCCGCCTCCTCACTGTCCCCGGAGCCCATCGAGGCGGAGGAGGACGACGACTCGACCGACGGACGGGACGAGGAGGGACCGCCCCTCCTCTCCCGGGAGCCGGCCTATCCCGTGGCCATGTTGTCCTTCTCGGAGCCCGCCTACGCCGTCGACCCGCTGCGGGTGGGCGTGCCCTCGTCCATGATGGACCCCGACCTGTATTACACGGCGCCCTCCACGCCCATCAAGATGGCCGCCGGCCGCCACTCTCACCTCAAGCACCGCTCGTACCCGGGCTCCCCCTCCGCCTGCCCCCTGTCGCCCGGCTCTCCCGCCTCGGACAGCGAGGACCTGTGCTCGTCTCCGCTCACCTCCCCGTCGGGCTCCTACGTCACGGCCGAGGGGGGCAGCTGGGCCTCCTCGTCCTACACCTCCTCCATATCGCCCTCCACCTCGCCCAACCCGCTGCTCGCCGAGGAGGCGCAGGAGGCGCCGGCGTGCTTCGTGGGCTCCCTGTCGGAGATCGGAGACGAGGTCGAGGAGGAGATCAGGGCCCGAGGAGGAGGAGGAGGAGGGGCGGAGCGAGAAGAAGAGAGGGGAGGAGGAGGCGCCGGCATCTACCGCCTGTGCCGCAGCGAGGGCTCGACTCTGAGCTCCCGGGCGGGGATACGGGAGGCGGCGATCCTGGAGGAGGAGGAGGTCCTGCGGGGCGAGCGCATCCGGATCTCCCGGGGCAGCTGCCGCCCCCGCTGGGTGACGGAGGACACCTCCCCTCTGAGGAGCAGCAGCGGCCGGAGCAGCAGCTCCCAGGACGGGGACGGGGGCGAGTCCGAGGGCTCCCTGTGCCCGCTGGAGGAGCCCGCTCTGAGGAGGATGGAATACCCCGGCCCCCCCGTGCTGCTGCAGTCGGGCCTGGAGCTGCGACTGGAGGCGGCGTGCGCGTCAGAGGAGCTCTATGCACGGATGGACCAGCAGCCACCGTCCGGGGGCAGGGGGGTCGCCCCCCGCGCGGACGACGACGACGACGACGTCGGCCTCCTCGGCCCCTTGGACCCCCCCGTCCTGCCCCTCAACGCCTTCTCCCACCTGGGCCTGGACGCGGACGGGGACCTCCCCGGGTCCTTCATGCTCTTCCCGGGGGGCTTCGGCGGCGGTGGCGACGACGGGCCCGACGACGAGAGGATGATCCCGGCCTCGCTGCTCTCGTTCCCCCTGCACACCAGCCTGGTGTTCCAGGCCGACTCCATGGAGATCACTCTGTTCCCCACGGAGGAGGAGGAGGAAGAGGAGGAGGAGGAGAGCGAGGTGGGAGGAGGAGGAGGAGAGGTGAACCACAGGAAGGAAGACGACATCGATGCTTATGCAGACGGAGAGGAGGAGGCGGACGTCGAAGATGATGACGACGAGGACGAGTGCAAAGTGACGGTGGCGCCGACCGACGAGGCTCAGGTGGAGGCGGGCGGGGCTAACGAGGCCCAGGTGGAGGTGAAAGTGGTGGAGGAGGAGCAGGGGGAAGGGGGGGACGTCGACGGAAAAGCGGTGGACGAGGAGGAGGAGGAGGAGGACACCTCGGCCTCCTTCCTCCACTCGCTGTCGGAGACATCCATCAACGAGGCGCTCAACGAGTCCTTCTGCTTCCAGGACGACACGGACGACTCCCTGGACTCGGCCTCCTACAACGGCGAGGAGGACGAGCGGCTGTACAGCACCGAGAGGCACGCGCAGTCGCCGGAGCCCAAGCCTCTGGACGGTCCGGACGGAGGAGCGGAACCCGGCGCGCCGCAGGCCGCCGCTCCGGTGGTGGAGCCCTCCTCGCAAACGCAAGGCGGCGCGGATGAGCCGCGGCGGCCAGATCCGGACGCGGAAGCGCAGCCGCCGCCGCCGCCCTCCGAACCGGTCCCCACCCAGCCGGAGTCCTCCAACAGCCTGAGCGGCAGTGAGAGCGAGATGGAGATCTCTTCCGGGTCCTCGGAGCCGCCCTCCGACCCGCCTAAAGACAGATACACTTCCGCAACAGCTGACCAACGTCGTCCTGCTAATCGTCCCGCTAACCATACCGTCGTATCGGCTGACATCGGCACTGCTTCCAGTGATCCTGCCGCGGCTGTCGGGACCCGCAGCGCTCGCGGTCCCTGTCCTCCCGACTATCCCCCGGAGGAGAAAACGGCCGTGCTGGTGACGGAATGCCAGCCAGTCGTAGAGGAGCCAGTCGTAGAGGAGCGAACGCAGCACGAGGGCACAGAGGGAGGACATGACACAAAGAAGAGTGAGGATCAACCCCAGGAAGAGCCCGAAGTAGAAGACAAACCAGAAAGTGATTCGTACAAGCTGCTCATCAAGCCTCGTCACTCCCAGCCAGGAAGCTACAGGGGGTTGAGGACAGATAGACTCAGTTTGCACAAGGCTGATTCCCATAAGACACCTGAGCTCGGAAGGGCTGCGGCTGCAAGTGGACCCAGTGGACCCAGCAGGCCCAGGGAGTCCGAGCAGGAGCTTGACCAGAAGAATGGGAACGCCTCAGTTGCTACTCCGGAGGGCGTAAGCCCCGAGGGCCCTCCCCAGAGTCGCGGTCCGGGCGTAAGCCCCCAGGGCCCTCCCCACGGCCGTGGTCTGGGGCTGGCCACTGCCACCAACGACTTGAACAAAGGCGTTCCTCTCCTCTCCTACCCCAAGGAGCCCGGCTCCAACCCCAGCAACATCCCCATGTCTTCCTCCCCGGAGGGCCTCGCAGACCTGGCCGACAGCGCCGTGCACGGCCGCACGTGTGACCCCGCCCAGGAGAACCTGAGCGAAAACACCCTGAGCGCCGAGGAAGGGGGGCCGGGGATCCTGGGATGCCCTCACTCCCCCCTCGCCATCTCTCCCAAGAGGGAGAACTCCGAGACGACGGGCGCGAGCGGCGGAACGTGTCCCGGAGCCGGGGCGTGGGGTGTGGCTGAAGGTGTGGTCCTGGAGCTAGGCCTGGCCTTGGCGTCGGGGGCCGAACAGGCCGGCGGCGCCTGGGGAGCGGGAGAGTCTCTCTCCTTGTCCCTGGGGGAGAGGTACGACATGGTGGCAGAGAACCTGCTGATGTGTGACGACAACGTGCAGGCACGAGGAGGCAGGCAGACGGCCGACGTGGCTCGCAACATCGGCGCCGCCGGCGCAAACAAAGAGGACGACGACCACGGCGCTCTCGGAGACGAAGAGGACAACAACAGGGATGGCATGGCGGACGTGGAACTGGTGGCCGAGGGAGTCGCCGAGTCCAACCTGTCCCACTGGAGGTCCATCGAGGAGATCTCGGAAGCCGGCGGGGGAGAGGACGGCAGCTCCAGGTTCCCGGAGGAGGACGACGGCAGCAACCTGAAACCGCACGGCGCTGATGGCGGCACGCGGGAAACGTGGAAGAACGCGGACGACGACGACAACGGCGACTCGGCCTTCAACTCTCCGGCGACGCCGGGGCGTGGGACTCTCAACGCCCTGTCGGAAAAGCCGAGACCTCAGAGCGGCGGGAGCGGCGGCGTGACGGAGTCCGTCTCCAACATTCCACTCGACGAGGCTCAACCGCTTCAGCCTTCTCCCGGCGCGGCGGCGGGTGTGGAGACGCAGCGGCGCGCGGACGCGGGAGGCCGCCGGCCGTCCGTTCCTGCAGCAGACGCCGCAGCGGCGTGTCAGGCGACCGCCGTGCCAGAGCCCAGCGTCTCGTTGTCTCTGCTGGGAGGCTCCTTTGGGTCCTTCACCCCCAAACGCAGATCCAGACCAGGTAGAGTTTGTCAGGAAGCTCCGCTTCCGGCTGCCCGCGAGGCAGCGGCTCCACAGGTACAAGAAAATGTCCCTCCTCCTCCGCAGCCTAAACCGAAGGCCGTGGCTCCACGGACCGGGGCCAAAACGGAGGGCAGGGTCAGTCCCGTGACCGACAGAGACACTGACCGACCAAAGACTGAAGAGGCCTTCACGGGACTGCCGAGTGGCGTCGTTGGTAACTCAAGGGAACGAGACGGGGCGAAGAGCAGAAAGGACAAAGGGAAGGAGAAAGATAATAAGAAACAGAAAGGGAAGGAGGAGAGAGAAAGCTGTCCTGCACAGAAAGTGGAGCACTCGTCACGTCATCACGTCCCCGAAGGGGACATCATTTGCACAGACGAAACTCACGCTGCTAAGAGAGGACGGAGAGGGAAGCGGAACAAAGGCAGCCCACCCCAGAGCGACGGGCGCGCCAAGACAGGCCTCCCGTCCGCCTCTGTCGATCCAAAGCAACCCTCCGCCCCGTCCAAAGCTGGGGGCCACCCGGGCGCAACGAGAGGGCCGAAACATCCCCCGCACCAACAAGCTTCGTCCACAGACGCAGCGCCACAAAGGGCACGTGGTGGGAAGGGCGAAAGCGGGGACGATCCGCAGAGAATCGAAAAGAACCGCCCGTTCCCTCATCCCTGTGTTGTTCCCAATCCCAAGCCTGGCGCCACGACGCCCCACACACCCCACCCCGGCAACCTCAATGTCATTGCAGTGGTAGCCCAGCAGGAGGCAGCGGCACTGCCACGGGAAGTGCTGGACAACAGGCCCTGCTCGCCCGCCGATGGTCAGGACGGCGGCGTGAAGGACGTCAACGACAATGACGTCGGGAGGACGCCGCCGGAGGTGGAGGAGGACGCGCAATCGTTGCCTCCGACTCCTCCCTCGACCTCGCCGCCTCCCCTCACCCCTCCTCCCGTCTCCCGAGAACCCTCCCGAGACCCAGAGGACGACCTACCCACCCCTGTCCAGGAGTCCCAGCCTGCTCTACACCAAGGTTATCTATAGTTTTGCATTTCGTTATTAGTTTTTGAAGGGGCGCTAGCCCCTCCAATGCATGGCTTTTGAATATTGGGCGGGCCTTGAAATGAAAAAAGGTTTGAGCACCACTAATATGTGACCAGATTTGACTGAGAGCCTGCCATCGCACAACCTCCAGCTTTTCACCAGAGGAGACATTTTTGTATCCAAAATGAGTTAATAGCACAGGCAGTCTCTTACTAGAGCATGTCTGAAATAAGTGTCAACTGAAATAGACACGTAAATATGAAATAAATGCTTAAACATGTGTAATGTTAGAGACCACAGAAGTGAACCTTTCAAGCCTGTTTTCTCGACTCGCTGTTTTCTGCAAGACATTACTCTATAAGCCATATCTCCGAAACTGGTGGGTCAAACCGAACAACCAATATGTCAATTTGAAGCTATGATTCCCTGCTTTCATACGACATGGAATAAAACGAAAATTAAAAAAAAAATCCAATGGCAGTCCCTTATAAAACAAAATAATAGAAAACTATTAGGATTTAGAAGACAGAATGGTCCTCAGGTCTTAATTGGGGTTATAACTCTAATAACCCTGTTCTTCTCCACCCCTCAGCGCTGCCCCGGTCTTCACCCTCCATCCTCCATCCTCTTTCTACGTCCGATTCCACCCATCCTCCGCCCGCCCATCACCTCATCGCCTGCAGCCTGCAGGTAGGCCTATGGCACAATTATTACATAGTCGCCTAAATCACAATTGTTTTTTCATAATCCATGTTGAAAAATGTCTGTACATTTTTCCAAAGTAGCAGAAATGGCAGATCTACAAGCTTGTGGATGTGTTGTTTTGTACTTTTTTTTGGAAAGCGTCAGTGATTTTCCTTGTATATTTAAGTTATTGTCTTTTTTTTTCCTGCTAGGCTGAGGAATATATCCCACCCTTTTCACATTGGCCTGTTATAGCGCCACCAGGAGGCCACAACCTGACCTGCCCTGGTGGAGACCTGTTTTTCTAGTTCGTCATATCTCTGCTGTCGGGAAGAAACCGCCTAACTCCAAAATGCAATACAGCCTCATCAAAGTTGGTGTTGTGACTTGATATATTGTGATATATTGTCAATTACTTCCATGAGAGGGGCAGAGGTGTTGGAGTTAGCTGTTTTAGCAGACAGTTTGACAAAATGATCTAAAACCTCAAAAATGGAGTTAGGTGGTTTCCTCCTGACAGCAATTGTGCAATTTGTGATTACGAAACCTGAAAGGCAACGGAAATACAAATCGTAACGTTCCCAACGTTCAATGCCAAGAAAACACATGTAAATGGTTCATCGCAATTATTTGTGCGACAAGACAACTAAATCGTCAACGTAAATGTTGTAATGGTGACAGGCCCACCTGCAGGAGGCCTCTGGTGGCAGCGCTCCCATCCCTCCGCCTCGCTCCTCCTGCACCCTCCGAACACACTCCCCCGCAGCCCAGCAGCACAGCCTCTCCCCCTGCACCAGGACCCCCTCTCCAGCCCAGCACAGCCTCTCCTCCCCCTGCACCAGGACCCTCCCTCCTGCCGACTCCCCAGCAGCCCAGCAGCACAGCCTCTCACGACCAGTGGTGGACAAAGTAAATACCACCAAGTATATCAAAAGTATACTACGAAGTGTATTTCCTTTTTTGTTATACCAATGCATTGTTTATGTTGCGATTTAGAACCCCCCCCTTCCCTTTAAAAAAATATAAATAAAAATAAGATTATATATTTATAAGTTTGGGTCCCAAGAGTTTGTTCCTTAAGAAATGTAGTGGAGTCAAAAGTACAGTTTTTGTTTTAATACGTGTGTGAAATGTAGCTAAGTGAGTCATGCGCTTGCAAAAGAAACGACTCCAAAACTGTACTTAAGCAAATGTACTTTGTCTACCACTGCTCCCTCCAGCCCACCCAGGAGTCTCTGCAGGGAGTTCTCCGGGGGTCTCCAAACTCAGTGCCTGTTCCAGCTCGTCAGCCCCCTCTCATCCACACCCAGGTGAAGCCAGACAGTCAGCCCCCTCTGCTCCACACCCAGGTGAAGCCAGACAGTCAGCCCCCTCTGCTCCACACCCAGGTGAAGCCAGACAGTCAGCCCCCTCTGCTCCACACCCAGGTGAAGCCAGACAGTCAGCCCCCTCTGCTCCACACCCAGGTGAAGCCAGACAGTCAGCCCCCTCTGCTCCACACCCAGGTGAAGCCAGACAGTCAGCCCCCTCTGCTCCACACCCAGGTGAAGCCAGACAGTCAGCCCCCTCTGCTCCACACCCAGGTGAAGCCAGACAGTCAGCCCCCTCTGCTCCACACCCAGGTGAAGCCAGACACTCAGCCCCCTCTGCTCCACAACCAGGTGAAGCCAGACAGTCAGCCCCCTCTGCTGCACACCCAGGTGAAGCCAGCTCACACACGGAGCCCACAGGACAGGTGCAGAGGTGAGTGATTTGTTGTAACCCATTTAGGATGGGGAAACCCCTTTTTGGGGTTTTTATACCTTTCAATTCGGGAACCTCTTTTGGGGTAGTTGTTGCTATGTACACTTGTGCGGTAGTATACACCATAGTTTTTTCAGAAAAGATTGATTGATTGATTGATTGATTGATTTTTGAGTGGTGCAAACCACTCCAACAACTGGCTTTGTTAGTACCCGTGTGTGTTTGTGTCCGTGCACAGGTGAGCATGCTATGGTTGCTATGGTTAGTGTGTGACGTCACTGACATAGCTGATCAGACTATATAAGACCTTGCACCACTCAGTTCACACGAGTGTGATTTTTTATTTATTTACAGTTTGCAAGAAAAAAGCACATTTACAGTGCAGTACAGTTTAATACAAATTCAATGCTAAAAGGATTGAAGGATTGAAAGATTGAAGAAGGAACTATATGGCTTATTTCCATTGGGGTCATAGAGACCTTTATAGTGACAGACAAATATACAATACTAGGCAAAAAGAAAAAAACATCATATAAACGAGTACTGATCAAAAGGAAAAGGAAGCTGTTGTTTTCCAGTGACTCCAGTGCTGACATAGCCTACAGTATAGTGTTTTCCAGTGACTCCAGTGCTGACATAGCCTACAGTATAGTGTTTTCCAGTGACTCCAGTGCTGACATAGCCTACAGTATAGTGTTTTCCAGTGACTCCAGTGCTGACATAGCCTACAGTATAGTGTTTTCCAGTGACTCCAGTGCTGACATAGCCTACAGTATAGTGTTTTCCAGTGACTCCAGTGCTGACATAGCCTACAGTATAGTGTTTTCCAGTGACTCCAGTGCTGACATAGCCTACAGTATAGTGTTTTCCAGTGACTCCAGTGCTGACATAGCCTACAGTATAGTGTTTTCCAGTGACTCCAGTGCTGACATAGCCTACAGTATAGTGTTTTCCAGTGACTCCAGTGCTGACATAGCCTACAGTATAGTGTTGTTTTCCAGTGACTCCAGTGCTGACATAGCCTACAGTATAGTGTTGTTTTCCAGTGACTCCAGTGCTGACATAGCCTACAGTATAGTGTTGTTTTCCAGTGACTCCAGTGCTGACATAGCCTACAGTATAGTGTTGTTTTCCAGTGACTCCAGTGCTGACATAGCCTACAGTATAGTGTTTTCCAGTGACTCCAGTGCTGACATAGCCTACAGTATAGTGTTTGTAAACACGGTGCAAATACATGCTATTCCTGGGAAGAACACATGCAGCCGCATCAAACAAAAATGTTTGGTCATGTGACTCCCATTGGAAATGCATTGTGGCGGCCATCAAACACAGACAAGACACAGAACATGTGTCGACACAAGCTTGCTCCCTGGCTGTCTTCTGCCCTCCTCCCCCTCCCCCCATGGAGCAAGCCTGTCTCGTCCAAACCATACAAAATAATAGATGCCTCATTGGCCGCTGCTGCTGTTCATTGGAGCGACGTGTCTCCAATGAAGGCAGGAAGTCAAGAAGTGCTGAAGGTTTTTTTTAACAGTCATGATGACAATCCATTACAATACAAAACAAAACAAGACAAACAAACAAACACAAACAACACAACATCAGAGCCAGGGGAGGATTAGATTACATTAGATTACAACAGAAAACATTAAAGAGTGAACACAAAGCAACAGTTCTCCGCAGCTTTCTTATTTAGAAGTGCTGAAGGTTATTGGTGAAGGCACGCTGCGTCGCTGCCCAAGTGACGTCCTCCATGTCTCTCGCTGTCACTCAAGTGACTACTGGCCAATCACAGCGCGTCTTTTCCGGGGCTTATGTTACGCACGCGGAAGCTTGACAAGCTTCCGCTCATAGGCCTATCTCACAGCATTTCCCCGCCCCCTTTCCACGCCCCCTTTTGGAGCTAGTGGTGTTATTTTTTCTGCGGTCCATAGGCTTCCATGTTAAAAGAGGTATTTTCACAAGCCACAAACTACTGTTTTGTAAAGGTAAGGTTTATTCTACTTATTTGAGTTGTTATACCATTGTGTTTTCTTCATATTTGTATCGGTCTTTGACATTTTAACATTAGGAAATGTACTTAGATTCTCCAGAGAAAAAAAGTGTAAATGTTAATGGTTAAATGACACCACTAGCTCCGGAAGGGGGCGTGGAAAGGGGGCTGTGAGATAGGCCTATTGAAGGCAAATGCTTTGCAAGGAATCTCGGTAAAATGTGTGCCTTCAATTCTGACATAAGCCCCAGAGCCGGAAGAGTTTAAATATGTCTTTATATGTCTATGGTCCAAACCGCGTGACTCCCGTTGAAAATGCATTGCGAGCCGTGTGACACACAGAAGAGACAGGAAACACCGAGGAGACAGCTGTCTGTCAGGCGCCTAAGATTTGGACTGTGTTGTTGTTAGGGATGTGAGTCTTTGGGTGTCCCACGATTCGATTCGATTCCGATTCTTGGGGTCACGATTCGATTCAAAATCGAATCAACTCTATTCTCAATCAAAAAAATAATAATAATTAAAAAACAAAAAATCCCCAGATTCAAAACGATTCTCTATTCAAAATGATTCAATGCAATACAATTACATAAGATTTCATCACAATCTACTCCAGCCTTGTGGCATGAAAGCAGAGTACATTCCTTAAAAAAGCTTATTGTAAAGGTTTTATCAACTGAATGATGTGAACACACAAACGTAAATCCAAGACAACAACATGTACAAAACGTTTTAATCTATTTTTGGAAATTATTATGAATCGTTCATAACGGGAATCGCGATTTTAATTCGAATCGATTCTTTTTGACACCCCTAGTTGATGCTGTTGTTGTTCCCATGCAGGCTCCAGCCTGGCCGAGGAGGACACGGACAGCGAGGACGACACCGCTCTTCCTCATCCAGGTCAGCGGACACAGCAGCAGCCTCCAGGAAACACAACCGGCTCTTCCACCTATAACAGAAAGCCCCAGCCCCCCTCCCCCTCCCCCTCCTCCTCGTTTTCCTCCTCCAATCAGAGGGAGATCCAGCCTTACTCGTCCCGCCTCCTGACTGACAGACAGACGAGCTGTCCAATCAGCCACCACGGCCACCACAGGAACACGGAGGAGATCAACCTGTCCTTCAGCACGCACTGTGAGTGTCCCTTTAAGGCCTCACTCAGACCTTTACTGCATTGCTGTATGCTTGTTGGATGAATGTTGTGAACCTGCTGTGTGGATAGGACACACACACTGCCTGACCTGCATGCTTCCCTCTCTCTCTCTCTCTCTCTCTTTCTCTCTCTCTCTCTCGCTCTCTCATATCTCTCTCTCTCTCTCTCTCTCTCTCTCTCTCTCTCTCTCTCATATCTCTCTCTCTCTCTCTCTCTCTCTCTCTCTCTCATATCTCTCTCATATCTCTCTCTCTCTCTCTCTCTCTCTCTCTCTCTCTCTCTCTCTCTCTCTCTTTCTCTCCCATTTCACTCTGTCTGTCATCTCCCTCTTTCCCTATCTCTTTATTTCTCTCTCTCTCTCTCTCTCTCTCTCTCTCTCTCTCTCTCTCTCTCTCTCTCTCTCTCTCTCTCTCTCTCTCTCTCTCTCTCTCTCTCTCTCTCTCATATCTCTCTCTCTCTCGTTATCGAGAAGAAGGATATTATTGGAGTGGAAGTCAACATTGGCCCGAGTTGACCCGGGTTGTGTGTGCCGTGAGAGATTTAGTATCGTGCACGCACGGATGCACACAACATGCATGCTCGAATGCACGTGCAATCAAATGCGCACATGCTCCCACAGCTGTCATGTGGCAGCAGCATTGAATAGTGTCGTCTATTTTGCTGCTTGGGCGGAGACATACCGTGTGTGTGTTTAGTTATCGTGACCAGTGGTGGAAAGTAACTAAGTACTTTTACTTAAGTACTGTACTTAAGTACAATTTTGAGGTATTTGTACTTTACTTGAGTATTTCCAATTTCCAATACTTCTACTCCACTACATCTCAGAGCCTAAATTTGTACTTTTACTCCACTATAATTATTTGAAAACTTTAGTTACTAGTTACTTTGGCAATTTTGATTAGAAAGCATACATTAACCACATTTTGGCCATTTGGTCAATAGATTTTGTACACATTTTGAACTTGTGAAATGGCACATTCTGCACAATGAGTACTTTTAATACTTTAAGTACATTTTGATGCCGATATACTTTTGTACTTTTACTCAAGTACATTTTCAATTCCGTACTTTTACTTGTAACGAAGTAGTTCTAAATTGCAGTATTGGTACTTTTACTTAAGTCAATCAATTGAGTACTCTTTCCACCACTGCTCGTGACCATGTCGTGTCACGTATACGTTCTTATCTTGGTGTTATTGCTGCAGGCCCAGGTGGTGCCGCGGACGCCATTACTTGAAGTGTGCATAAACATGAAAGGATAATGGGACAAATTATTTTTCAAAGGAAACTCTTGCGACCTTAACGCTGATCCTTTTCACCTGCTGGGACTGAGGAACATGAAAGGAAACCCCCACATCATCAGACTGTGTACTTGTCTGTTTCAATTGTGGGTTCAGCTCAAAACGCGTCGCATCGCGACGCGTTTTGAGCTTGTAGATCAGCTATTTTTGCTATTATTTGTATTGAAATCCTGATTTTTTTTTTTGCTATTTTTCAATTGGAAATCCTGAAAAGTATATATTTTTTTCATTTCAAATGCCTTTAATTATACAGTAGTTATGTTAACTTTATGAACTAAATACAAATACATTGGACATAAAAAAAAAGATAATTACATTTTAATAATACTACTCATTAAGCTACTAATTTAGACTGAAGTAATTGAAGCGGGGCATGTTTTTCAAATCAATAATATAATCAGTATTTCTGATATTAACCTGCGGGCCTCATTAAGTGAAGATGGGGGCCACACTGTCATCAAGTGGAGAGAAGCACCATGCTATGGTTCCCAGTAGTGCGCTGAAACGTTGCGAGGAGTTGTGAGCTTGTAGATCTGCTATTTGCACAATATTCATTCAATCAAACAAAATCGAATGCCTCAACTCCTACTATTCCAAGTGCTTGTCAAGGTGTGTGCGTGTGTGCGTGCGTGCGTGCGTGCGTGCGTGCGTGCGTGCGTGCGTGCGTGCGTGCGTGCGTGCGTGCGTGCGTGCGTGCGTGCGTGTGTGTCTCAACCTTTTCACAGCCTGAAAAGGTTGAGACCCAGTGCCCTATTATAGCCTGGGCTCCACCTATGCTTTCAAACGGCCTGTCCAATCAGCGGCAGCTAGAGGCGGGATCAAGGCATACACAGTGCTGCATTGATCCCGCCTCTAGCTGCCGCTGATTGGCCAGGCCGTTTGGTGGCCGGAGCATCAAGTCTGCCTGAGAGTTCCCAGATGGGAGCAGGAGGGGGGGAACCCAGTGTGCTCTCTACTGCCCCATCTGGCGGAGTCAGGTTAGCTCCCGGCAGGATCCGCCGAGAGTGAGCGACGTTTGCGCTACTCGACTTTTTTTTCTCTCCCTGGAAATAAAAACGTCTGGGTTTCCGAGGCTAGTGCCCTATGAGCGTACGGCAGGTTGCATATATGAGGTGACGTTCGCCTAGCATTGAGATGAAAGATGAGATCATATTCTATAAGCTCATTGATGCATTGACGACCACTGGAGCTCTTAACAACTCATTCAGTGCCACCTGGTGAACACCAGTTTTGGCCCATTATAAATAAAAGAAAGAAAATGAAATTCTATTGTGCATGTAATGTGCATGTGATCACCTGACATGCAGATTAGAGCAATTTTCAAAATATGGATAATTTTTTTTTATTAATAATAATAATAATATTCAAAAAAAAAAAAGGCGTCCAAAGGCGCCAATGGCACTCGCGGCCACCAGGGGGAGGCGTCCAATGGCGTCCTGTGGCACTGAGACAGTTAATTTAAGAAGCTTTCTCTTCAGTGACCATAAGGTGCACACACATCTCCGTACCTCTACTGCTGTGATTAGTAACTGTGTTGTGTGTTGTGTGTTATGTTATTCAGTGGGCTCTTACAACGAGTCGGACAGTGAGGGGTCAGTGCCTGACCTGGAAGAGCCAGAGGTGGCGCCACTGAGACCGTCAGAGCCCCAAGTAAGTGGGAGCCTTTTAATAAAACACCTGACTCATCATAAAACAACACAATTACATGTGCAGTCAAATCCAGAGGGTTACTGTGTTTATATCTACACACAGTAAATATGATGTTCCCTGGAACATCATATTTTCAGATGGGGGTCGGCGGCCAATTACACATAATTCTGGGGGTCCTTGACATGAAAAGGGTTGAGCACCACTGACATAGAAATATAGGTTTTTTCAGAAAACTGTCGTGATTTCGAAGACATTTTGTAAAGTCTAAATGGGTTAAGGTCAATTTAGACATAGAAAGTATATATATATATATATTATATATAATATATATTCCAAATTTGCGTAACATTTTCACGATTTTTCAAAAATAGCAGACCTACAAGCTTGAGCTTGTAGATCTGCTATTTTTCAATAGCTAAAGTATAACATAATGCTTAAAACACCAAAAGGGGTTCCCGCCCAAAATGCATGTTAAGGCCAGAAAAGTATAATAACTTATGATGTTATGATGATGATAATGTCACACGCATATCCTTTATTTCGGATGACTAAAATAGGACTAAAACTAAATGGTGTGTTCATACTGTATAAGACTCAAACTAAAATGAGAATTGGCTGTCAAAATTAACACTAGCTACGCGGTAAAATATTATCAGTACAGACTACATGGCAACTTGACTTAACTTCCTTAATATTTCATCATGACTTTTCACAAAAAAAACTAAAAATTGATTTCATGGGGGGGCCCTATCATGGGGGGGCAAAATCGGTGAAAAACGTGCATATTATTTTTTAAATATTCCTAAAAAAAGAGAAATGTCTTTGGTCCACCCATTCCTAAGACATGTGAGATTAGTACAGTGAAGAAAAAAAATATTAATAAAAAAATATCCATTGTGGGTGTATTGGATTTTTCTGGATTTTTCTTTATCACGCTATCACTAAACACAGGTGAAATTCACCCGAACACCTGCCTGTAGGAAAAAACCAGGGATGTGGGCAGGGAAACAAAGCTACCTTCTATGATGTCACTGAGGCGTGATTATGAATCCCACCAACGTTCTAGGGTAGACCCGCCTCACCATGTGTCTGATTGGCTCCCGGGAAGGCATCGTTTTACTGAGGTTAGGCCGTTCGGGTTAGGTTTATGGGGGTGCATACTTAGTTTAGACTAGTCATTGGTTAGACATGGGTTAAGGTTAGGTTTAGGTGTGCTGCCCCGTGGGGGGTTAGGTTTAGGGTGAGGGTTTGAGATAGGTTGTAGTTGTAGGACTAATGACTGGTCGCAAAAACGAGAACTGTCAATCACAACGACTACTGGCCAATCACAGCAGGGCTTTCCTAGAACTGCGGTGGGATAAATAATAACGCGTCACTGAGCATCACAAGGGTACTGAAAGACCCGCCCACCTCAGACATCAGCAACATTATGAAAATTGCAAAAAATATAATCGTCCGGGTGAAAATCACCCATGTTTACTGTTAGGGTTAATAACTCTCTAACCATGTGTAACTCAGAGAGGTATACAGTGTACTTGTACTCTGAGGATGTTTACTGTCTGTGCACTGTGTCTGGTAGTCGTGTGTCGCGCCTCATCTCCATCCATGCCGTAGCCTAGCAACTGCATAATTAGCTAATGTTCTTTTGGGTTTTTCTACTGCTAAGCAGCTCGGTATACCCGATCAGCCCTGCATGCATGCTGCTTCCATCACAACCAGACCATACATGATCGATCTCTATGATGCAGTGGCGTGCACAGACATTTAGAGGGGCAGGTGCTCAAGTGATAAAGGGCACCTTGTGCAGCATGTGGAACCGGCCCGGTTGCCTTAATAGTGTGAGATTTATAGATTTTGGGGCATAAATAGAAGCTTATTAGAAGATTATTTGTATCAATAATTGATCAATGTCACCATGGTCCACATACTGTAGTGTACACTGTACAAAAAATAAAATATATATATATTTTTTTTACTGTTAGGGTTGATCATCAAGAGGGGCACATTGAGGGGCACATTGCCCCTCAATGTGCCCCTCCAGAGGGGCACATTGCTGTCCAGAGGGCAAGGGCAGGTGGTGCTCTAGCACCCCCTAGTGTCTATCTGTGCACGCCACTGCTATGATGATACCAGGGGACGTGCAGAGAGTGTTAGAGAGGCAGGGGCTGAAAT
Source organism: Electrona antarctica (assembly GCF_951216825.1). Taxonomy (NCBI): domain Eukaryota; kingdom Metazoa; phylum Chordata; class Actinopteri; order Myctophiformes; family Myctophidae; genus Electrona; species Electrona antarctica. Next base: position 7,103,255 of record NC_136811.1, read on the forward strand.
CCCGTAAGAGGGGGCACTTTTGGCCCCGAAAATAGCCGATCTACAAGCTCACAACGCGTCGCGCTGCGACGCGTTGTGAGCTTGTAGATCAGCTATTTTCGGGGCGCAAACCCATAGCACTCTTTAGCTAGTGGAGATGCGGTGTGTGTATAACGACATGGATTTCTAAACAAATTTGTTCAACGCAAAATACCGTGTTCAAGTTCAGGAGAAAAAAAGTTCGGGAAAAAAAGCAATTCTTCTGAAGGTTGCGGTATACATGGCATGGAAAGGAGTGGCATTTTGCATTTATTTCACCATGTAGTAAATGCACATTCGTGGTCTGGAAAGGGCAGTTGTTTTACAGACGGGTAAAAGGGCAGGGGCTGAAGCGCCCTTTGATGTCTGTGTGCACGTCCCTGCATGATACTGTAGAGAAATCATCAGTTGATTGATTGATTGATTGATTGATTGATTGATTGATGAATGTATTGACAGATTGGAGAATTACAGTATACATTTTCAAGCACAACTCAATACAAAAAACTGTTAACTGTGAGTGGACGACACCATAAAGTATTACACCATGTTCAATTCATCATAACAATTAGAGACGTACAAATATACTAAAAACAGGAAATCGTCATAGAGGATGTCAAAGGGGGGGGGGGGATTTAGGTTTTACGGGGGGCCAGTTTCAAATTGCAGCCGTCCGTATAGGTGCCCTTTGAGAGCAGTTTTGAAGGAGTCGAGGGATTTGCATGTCTTAATGACTGTTGGTAGGGCGTTCCACATTTTGGTGGCATATGCGCGAAAATAATTTAGGTTCTGTTCTATATGATACTGTATGCAATCATCATATAGAACACTGGTTCCCAGACGTTTTCATGTCAAGGACCCCCAAATTGACACTAATTAGCCCGCGGACCCCCATTTGAAAAGATATTCCAAGGACCCGCATAAGAGAAGATTTTTACGTCTCTCTAGCAGTGATTCTCAACCCGTTTAATCTCGTGGACACCCAGTTTGACATGCATTAGTCATGCATTATATTGTAAAATCAATGTTAAGTTAACTCAGAGTGTACAAATGGAACCAAACGGACCCGTTATAGGGTCCGTTTGGTTCCAGCCTCAGGTCTTAACCCATTCTGAACGGGAACCCCTTTTGGTGTTTTAACTAAGCATTATGTTATATTTTAGCTATTTTTGAAGAAAAAAAAATGCGGTACAAATCTTTGAATATATATTCTTTCAGAGCGAACGTTTTTTTAATTTCGACGTCAGGCCTGAATGTGTTAATGGGTTATATTACATTATGGACCAGGAGAATATGTCCCAGAGCTGCTAATGAAGCACTGAGCTCCATTAATGTGTTGTTGTTGTTGTGTGTGTTTCAGTCCATCTCTCCAGGGGACGACGGTATGAACCGACCCAAACAGAGCAGGAGTGAGAAGAAGGCTCGCAAGGTACCATTACATCTACTATAGTGTGTGTGTGTGTGTGTGTGTGTGTGTGTGTGTGTGTGTGTGTGTGTGTGTGTGTGTGTGTGTGTGTGTGTGTGTGTGTGTGTGTGTGTGTGTGTGTGTGTACGGTTGTAATGCACGTAACTCGAGAACAAACGACTGCCCCACCGACTTGAATGAATAGTACATGATTATTACAGCAAAAATAATTTACATGACATGTTTGGACCGAAAAGGTGTATAGGTTGAAGCCGTAGCTTATATAGTGCCTACCCTTTTTGACTTACTTATATTACATTAGTGCAAAAAAAATAGAATAAGCAAAGGAATACGTTTGGTAGAATCATGTGGAGATGGAAATTATGCGATACGAGGTTTATGAATCATAATCAGAATTAATTTTGACGACACATGCGCACTGGCCAGGTCTGTTTATGATGATGTTTTATATTTTTCTACCAAATCACTTTTAAACATGTTCTTGAATTTATAGATTGAATTGCAATTGTTGTGCTCATTATCACAACTATTCCATATTTCTGCTACCATTGCAGATGGACATCTTTTTTTAATGTTAGTTCTTGCTTTTTTTATTTTCAAACTTCAGTATACCCCTCAGCTCGTAATGCTTTACTTTCGGTTGGAACAGCTTCTGAATGCAGTCGGGGAGCAATTTATGTTGCGCTTTGAACGCCAATAAAGCTGTTTTCTGGGTTACTATATCGTTGCATTTTAGTGTATTATATTTAATACACTAAAGTTGAAAGTTTAACTTCAACTTCGACACACGCGTTCCACACCCCCGCAGGGAGTGCAGTGCCCGGTATCGAGTCGGTCGGACCCACGGTTCTCCAGAACCACCACAAATAAAAAGGATCTGGTCAGGCTCTGCCAGTGGGCATAATCAGCCTAAATCCCCTCACCTGTGCAATTTCCAGCCTCTGCCTCAGCCAAGCCAATCGATTGCCATGGCAACCCCTCACCTGCCAATTGATTACTTAACCAGTCCACTTTTCACAGTCAGTTTGCACTCTTCACACACAGGCAGACTGGCAGATACAGAGATCTCCATGTGGGACACAGACAGATAGTTAAAATGGGTGCTATGACGACAGGTATTGCATACTACAGATATCTCCATATACAGTATGGGCACAAAAGTGACACAGACAGATAGTTAAAACGGGTGCTATGACAAGTTGACAACGGGTATTATTAGGTTCCCAAGTTGCATGCATTGTTCCCAAGTAGGCCGGTGGCCGACGGGCACATACAAGTCTAGTCCACTAAAACCATGACCAAAAATGTTTGTAGACTACTTTTCTTCACTGATAAAATAATACTAAATAATAACTAAACTAAATAAATAACTAAATAATAAATAAAACAAAAACAAAACTAAGCTATGATGACTAAAACTTTGACTGTTATATTGACAACCATGCA